>NC_064924.1:569397189-569708618 GCF_023897955.1 Schistocerca gregaria
GACCACCGCGACCGGCCGGAGTGATTGCTTAGGAAAGGACACAACCGATTTCTTTCCACATCTTTAGATAAAAATCACTTTGCCGCTAGCTGCATCTATTAGCGTAAAAATATTACGTGAGATCGTTCTTCGAAACTAAACTGTTTCATCATCAGGTACGTAAGGACGTAGATAAGCGTCTGACGATGAAGCGTTTTTGCTTCTAAATCGACCCCACACAGTACAGGGAGTTTCAAAAACATCTCTCACGACGCATCATTTCATTTATTGCACTCTGAAAGACCTGCTGCCCATTTTAAAAATCAGGTCGTACATTTTACACTTTTACACGTTACAATACATTGTTCCATATTTCTAATGTTTTTTTCTTCTTTCCTACGCAATAAAAGAAGAGTAACAATAATGAGTTGGTACTGGAATAAAATGAATATAAATTGAGGAAAAGAAAACAGAAACAATTTAAATTTAAGAAGAAGCTAATAGGTGAGAGGAGAGGTTTTTAATGGAAGAAAGTGTCCCACCACCTGGCTGTTCTAGGTGGGAGCGCATCGGAGCCAGTCCCCCATTAAATATAATAAGTTAGTATACATTTCTTATATTAATTTTGCTATTGATTACTGGCAATGTCATAGCTTTTCCTGCGGGAAGGGAGTTCGTCGAGGCTCTTCTTCCCTGGAAGTATCAGCTCAATATACGCTCCTGGAAATTGAAATAAGAACAGCGTTGGACCAGCGTTCGTGCTGGACGTGCAGGCCGCGTGAGACGACGCTTCATCCAGTCCCAAACATGCTCAATGGGGGACTGATCCGGAGATCTTGCTGGCCAGGGTAGTTGACTTACACCTTCTAGAGCACGTTGGGTGGCACGGGATACATGCAGACGTGCATTGTCCTGTTGGAACCTCACATTCCCTTACCGGTCTAGGAATGGTAGAACGATGGGTTCGATGACGGTTTGGATGTACCGTGCACTATTCAGTGTCCCCTCGACGATCACCAGAGGTGTACGGCCAGTGTAGGAGATCGCTCCCCACACCATGATGCCGGGTGTTGGTCCTGTGTGCCTCGGTCGTATGCAGTCCTGATTGTGGCGCTCACCTGCACGGCGCCAAACACGCATACGACCATCATTGGCACCAAGGCAGAAGCGACTCTCATCGCTGAAGACGACACGTCTCCATTCGTCCCTCCATTCACGCCTGTCGCGACACCACTGGAGGCGGGCTGCACGATGTTGGGGCGTGAGCGGAAGACGGCCTAACGGTGTGCGGGACCGTAGCCCAGCTTCATGGAGACGGTTGCGAATGGTCCTCGCCGATACCCCAGGAGCAACAGTGTCCCTAATTTGCTGGGAAGTGGCGGTGCGGTCCCCTACGGCACTGCGTAGGATCCTACGGTCTTGGCGTGCATACGTGCGTCGCTGCGGTCCGGTCCCAGGTCGACGGGCACGTGCACCTTCCGGCGATCACTGGCGACAACATCGATGTATTGTGGAGACCTCATGCCCCACGTGTTGAGCAATTCGGCGGTACGTCCACCCGGCCTCCCGCATGCCCACTGTACGCCCTCGCTCAAAGTCCGTCAACTGCACATACGGTTCACGTCCACGCTGTCGCGGCATGCTACCAGTTTTAAAGACTGCGATGGAGCTCCGTATGCCACGGCAAACTGGCTGACACTGACGGCGGCGGTGCACAAATGCTGCGCAGCTAGCGCCATTCGACGGCCAACACCGCGGTTCCTGGTGTGTCCGCTGTGCCGTGTGTGTGATCATTGCTTGTGCAGCCCTCTCGCAGTGTCCGGAGCAGGTATGGTGGGTCTGACACACCGGTGTCAATGTGTTCTTTTTTCCATTTCCAGGAGTGTATATATGTAATGCACGTCGTTATGAAGTTAAACTTAGCAATTACTTTTCTATAGTTACAATCCTTAAACATTTACACATTATATTTTTATACATTTCCTATCCTTGGATAATGTTCAATATATACTTTTTTCCTTATTATTATTTTTTTTATTATTCTATGACACCATATTGTCTTGTTCTGAGTTTGTTGAGGCATCCGAGTCAGTGGTTGAGTTGTCGGAATCGTTCCATGTGTTTTATTGCCTTGTGCGGTGATTCCCTATTCTCCGTCTCATGTATGGTCGTTCATCTCTGTATATTGTGTGGAGTGCTTGCGAAATTTTGTCGGCGACGGTGTTTAGTTCTAACCAGTCATCTGGCGGTCTTATCCCTTGTCATATGTCAGTGTAGTACTTTTGCGGTCGTATGTGTCTAAATATGTCGCAATATAATGTGATGTGTTCCGCTGTGTCGATTTCTACACATGTGCATATGTCTGTGTCACTTAGTCCCACATGATGGAGATGGTGTGGGTACGGTCCATGTCCTGTACTAAAGTGGACCACACCACGTGTTGGATCTATATATTTCATGCTCATTCGTTCTCGGATGTTCGGGAAGAATGTGTGTGTGTCCTATTTCTATTGCGTCCCATTCTGTCAGCCAAGTATCATTTCGCCATTTATTGAGTTGTTTCTTGTCAGTTATTTGTGCAGCTGTGAAACGTTCTGTACTGTCTATTTGGTACATACGCAGGACGACGCATAATGCTTCTACAGATGTTGTCCTAAACGTCCGTGACATTCTTAAAATGATACTTCTCTGTCGCGTCGTACAATAGTTTTGTGTGATGTGAGGCAGAGACGATGGGTTCATATGCTGGCTACAAAGCTCAAAAAATGGACTCAAACAAGGCGATATGATAGTTTAGTTTCATCTACAGTGGTAGACTAAACTATGCAGTGTTGAGTCTGGCTAATTAATGCATCAGTTTCGTCGCTTTGTCAGTCGCGAGTTTTGTGTGGACTTTCAATGGAAGTTTTCCGTCAACATATACTCAGAGGTATCTCGTCGTAAGTTGTCGTTGTATGGTGGTATTGTCAAATGTGACTCTTTGTTTTGTTGTTGTTGTTGTAATGCTCGCTTTCGCAGTACGTAGACAGTTTTTTTGGCTACTATTTGCAGTTTGTTGTTGTTGCACCAGTTATTTACTTTTTGCAGGATCTGTGTTGCCTTTAGTTCTAGTTTTGCTCTTGAGTTGACCGATGCAATTACCATTACGTCATCTGCATACGCAATTACTCCTATTACCCTGTTGTCCTCATCAAGAGTGCTTAAAAGGGGTTCTACAGTGATGTCCCAGAATTTGGGACCGCATATAGACCCCTATGGGCAGCCTTTCGTAATTTTTTTGATGACCCTTTGATGGCCTGCAAGCCATTCTACAACTCTACTGTCGCAGTAGTCTGGGAGACTGTAAAATAACGGTGTGGGTATCTGCATTTCCTTAAATCTTGCAAATAGTGCAGGCTACCACAGGCTATCAAAGTCGCCGGCTCTATCGATTAGGATCGCAGTTACATATTTGAATGGCGTCATCTATAGACTTTCATGGATTGAACCCGAACTGGTGGGGACTAAGCGGGAAAGCTTTCTGTGCGACTGGAGTGTATCGCACAGAAGTCTCTCCTGAACCTTAGCCAACGTGTTTATCAAGAAAATTGGTCTGTACGTCTTCGGATCCGTTGGGTCTCTGTCCTCAGGCTTCTTGATCATTATTGCATCTGGAGATTTCTAGGTTGTGGGTGTCTTGTGTCGTTGTAAGACGTCATTCAGTAATTCAGTCAGACATGGTAAGATCTGCAGTGCAGCATTCCTCACAGCTTCTTGATGAATTTCGTCGGGCCCTGGGACCTTTTTGGATTTGAGTTTGTTAATTGTCAGGGCAACTTCCTCCTGGGCGAAAGAGATGACTACTTGGTCAGTAGCTTAGCTAATTTCAGTTAGTCGGTGGAGATTGATGTGTTGTTGTTGGTCCTCAGTTTGGTCGTCCGGGAGAAGCTTTTGAAGAAACTCTGCAGAGCTTCCCCAGCCTCGCGTAGTGGAGCCATCTGGACGTCTCAGTGTCGACTCTACAAGTGGTGTTTTGATTTTGTCAGTCTGAAGTTTGTACGGGTCTCCCCACATAGTATTTTCCAACTGAGTACGCCCAAAGATGTCCCATTGGTTCCAAAAAATGGTTCGGAGCACTATGGGACTTAACATATGAGGTCATCAGTCCCCTAGAACTTAGAACTACTTAAACCTAACGACATCACACACATCCATGCCGGACGCAGGATTCGAACCTGCGACCGCAGCGGTAGCGCGGTTCCAGACGGAAGCGCCTAGAACCGCTCGGCCACAACGACCGGCAGTCCCAGTGGTCCTGTCTTGTCTTGTTAAGTTCGGTTTTATACCTGTCTTAAGCGTCGCGATAGATTTGGAATCTAATTTCCCGTTCTCATGCCGTTTTTTACCTTTGTCGTGTCGTCTTGTGTCTCGTGAATCTTTCCAGAGTCTGATCAACGGTGTGGACCACGGAATTTTCTGTTTCCGTCCTTCGTTTGCTACTGCGATTGGGCTTTTAGTAATATGTGTGTCAGTGTGTAAACTCTGAAATCAATGCTACCGTGTGTGGTATAGAGGCTAGAGTTATTAATCTCCTCTCTCAGAGTTTGCCAGTTTGCCTTGTGTAGCAGCAACCGTGGGTGCTGTGTTCCATGTGTGTTTGTGTTAGTAGTGGTTGCTGTGTGTGTGTGTGTGTGAATTTGTCTAGGACACGCCAGTTTAGAATGTGTGTGACTATTTTTCATTTGCGAGAGTAATGTCGATGTTACTGGTTCCAACTGCATATCCAAAGAAGGCATCATCATCTACATGAATGAAGATAAAAACCTGGGGTAAATTTTAACTTGGTACGCTTCTGTAGCTGATGATGAGAACACGGCAAGTGCCGTAATCCGATTTCCGAGAAACTTCGATCTGTGGAAGAGGAGCCAAAATAAAAGAACACGTGTCTAGGCTTATCCGTAGATACTCGACCGTTTCTGAGAGAACGACCAGCAAAATTTTCGACGTAATTTTGATACCTTTCAGCGCGCGATGTGGTCGGCCGAACTGGTAGTTTAGCCGGCCGATGAGGCCGAGCGGTTCTCGGCGCTTTAGTCTGGAACCGCGCGACTGCTGAGGTCGTAGATTCGAATACTGCCTAGGGCAAGGATATGTGTGATGTCCTTAGGTTAGTTAGGTTTAAGTCTAGGGGACTGATGACCTCAGGTGTTAAGTCCCATAGTGCTCAGAGCCATTTGAACCATTTTTGAACTGGTAGTTTAGTGGCTAGCGTCGCGGCCTCTCACCTTTGCGTCCTGTGTTCGAAACCTGATTATTGTTATTATTACATCTTATTTTTTCATTTATCTACTCATGTGCATTGGAGATTAGTAAACGAATGTGTCTTATCAAGTTATGGCATACAATGGTGTTAATGTAAAATAACAACTGGGTTTCACAATAAGTGTCATACATTTATTATATGAAATACACTGATAAGCCAGAACATTTATGACCAACTACATGATAGCCGGTACGCCCGCCTTTGGCACGGATAACAGCGGCACGCATCTTGACGTGAAAGCAACGAGGTCTTGGTAAGTCGTTGGAGGGACTTCGCACCACATTTGCGCACCCAAGTCGCCTAATTCTCGTAAATTCCGGGGAGGGGGCGATGATCTCTCACGCCACGTTCAATCACATGCCAGATGTGTTCGAACGGATTAAGATTGCCGAGTTGGGGGGCCGGCAGATCAACTGAAACTCGCCACTATGTTCCTAAAACCGCTCCATCACACTCCTGGACTTGTGACACTGTTGAAAAACGCCACTACGTCGGGAGACAACATCGTCATGAAGGGGTGTATGTGGTCTGCTCCTTGGCCATCCCGGTGCCTTGCTGGAGCTCCATTGGACCCATGGATGCCCACGATAATGATCCCCAGAGCATAATGGAGCTGCCGCCAGCTTGTCTCCGTCCCGCCGCATAGGTGTCAAGGAGCTGTTCCCTGGAAGACGACGGATTCGCGCTCTCCCATCGGCACGATGAAGAAGGTATCGGGATTCATCAGACCATACAACGCTCTGCTACTGCGCCAACGCCCAGTGCCAATGGCCACGTGCCCATTTCCCGATATCGTTGTGTTAACATTGGCACATGTGTGGGTCTCGGCTGCGGCCGCTCATGTGATCAGACACACTTGTACTCTGCCCAGCATTAAAGTCTAATGTCAATTTCGCCACAGTTCGCCCGCAGCCTGTCATGTTTTACCATTCTGCCCAGCCTATGACGTCCGACATCTGTAATCAGCGGTGGCCGCCCAACCACAACGTGTGGACCTGGTTTCACCATGGTTTCGCGACGTGTTGAAGACACTCACCACAGCACTCCTCGAACACCCGACAAGTCGTGCAGTTTCCGAACTGCTCGTCCTGAACCCCCAGGCCATCGCAATCTGCCCTCGGTCAAACTCAGAATGCTCGCTTTCCGCATTCTACACACGAACAGCACTCTCACTGATGTCACACGTGCCGTGCATGTGTCTGACTAGCAGTCATTCCTCCTCCGGCGACGCTGCTATCGCCTGGGCGGGTTTGTATCGATAGTAAATGGTGGTCATAATGTTCTGGTTGATCAGTGTATGTGTATATGGTATTTTCACATGCTACATTATTTTTAAATACTCATTTCTAACGTTCATATATTTGAGTCTTCTCTCACTTATTAATTTTCGTATTTTATTCTTCAGGAAGATTTGGTGCATTCCCTTAGATGATACCCATTGCAGAAACATTCGAAACAGAGAAATTCGGAGCGTTGGCAATAATTAAGAGTCAAAACACGCTTAACGGATCACTTTTTCGAAAACTGGCGCTTGCATTGATTTAGAATCAAGATACACTAAAGGAATTTCGTCGAAAACAATTTAAAATAATTTTTCCATCATTTACTGATTCTTTCTTTTTCTTTCTTTTTTTAGATTCATTCATCAGACATACAATCAATAGACGAAGAAGGACAACATTATTTCAATAGATATTGGAAAATATTCGTGTAGTAATCTTCGACGAGCATGCGTAGATACTCGTAAATGAGAAATAAAAATCGGGTTTGGACCACAGGCTGCAAAAGTGTGAAGCCATGGCGCTAGCTACTGTGCCACCCCTTCCTTTGGACCGTTTACTCGCTGAAACGCACATAAAATACCTCGAAAACGTTGACCGTCATTTTCTCAGATATCGAATATCTACGGATAAAACGGGACACGAGTTCGCTTATTCTCTGACCCCTCCTCCTGTGAGCGAAGCTTCTGGGGCGTCGGGTTATGGCACATACCGTATTCCTCTCGCTGGCGGCCAGCTTGGCTGATTGCTATGCCCGGTATTCGGATTCGTTTCCCCGTACCGCCAATGATTTTTCCTCGGTGAAAGGTCTGGAACGTGTACTCAGCCATGTGACGCCGACTGAGGGCCTACTTGATCGAATAGTGCAACGACCCGGAGTGCGGTGTGATGACTCCCACCCCTCCTAAAGTGGCGGTCGGTCGGGGTCGACTGGCTCATTTGTGACCGGAACTGCTGTGCTGCTGCTGCTTTTTCAATTGCGCTTAAGATAACGAGTTTTTATTTTCGAAAGAGCCATCCGATTTTATAAGGATATATTTTTGAAATGGTTGCAACCTTTGGGTACATTTTATATTACGTTTATGTTCCAAGTTGTAATATACGATTCACAAATGTCCAGGCTGAATGGACTGGGTACGATTTGAAACAAACTTAGCTGCACTTCACACGGACACATGACGAATGGCTTAACTCCCGGCTGGCACGACCAATTATTTGTCGAAGTGTTGTGCTCTGGACGAAAATCACGGCGCGCACAGTTGAAACGGATTGCACCTGTTGGAACGCAAATCAAATCGCTTTTTGTTACTGTGTTACTGTCATCTAGACGCAGACTGAATGGGCGAGGAAGCAGGCGCTCTGCACCGAGCACACCACCATGTGAACCGGCAAGCTGTAACTGGCGCCACTGAAAACCCTCACTTTCGAAATGTAAGTTACAAGTAATAAGTACCATTTCTATCTACAACCAGCAATCCAATTTTCTACCGGAATGGAACCAAGAAGAGGTCCTAATCGCTCTCGTCGTGCCGAGACGTTAAACCTTCTCGTTTTTTCCTCCTGATCACCAAAACTCCTTTACAACAATATGCATTCATCCCAGTTACCTATAATAAAACAGGTACACTTGAGACACCTGACACGCAAGCAAGGCTTCTAAGAGAACCTGAAATAACGCCTACTTCTGTTGCAGGAAAATGAACGAGGGGGGCTGAGTTATTAGCAGAAGAACAGGAACCGACATATCAAAGTTTTTCGTCGATATTAATCTGTGAAGGTGCAATGGGAAACTACAGAAACAATTGCGATACACATACGTTTTCTAAATTTCGTATTTCATAGTCAGTTACTCACATCCCTCGGTAGACATATTGTATGAGACACATCACACAAAACAATTGTTCCAAAAAATGAAGTGTACAGACATTTAGAGGCATCCTAACGAAGTGTCATAACCACAGTGAAAGTGCAGAAAACGTAAGCATGTCTTTTATAGACTGTCTTTGTAAGTTACGGCGAGGCTGAACGAGAATTTAAAGGTCGGCTCGATCTTTCAAAGATTTCAGAATTGTGTCACACAATTTGGTGGAAGTACATGAGAATAATCCGAAGAATGGGGGCGATCGTGAAACAAATCGTTTAGTGTTTTCCTAAGCTAATATTATGAATTTGTACTAGTAAATATGTATAATGTTAAACAGCAAGCATCTACACCTTTATTAAAAATCATTTTATAAAAATCCATTGCTACCAGTTTCAAAATTTACTTTGTTGGACGATTTGCATGGTTTTATCTTAAGACCTTGTGCGCATTATTTTACAGCTGTACTGCCCTAAACTAAACTGAGATTAACAATTCAAAATAATTATATAAAAGCCGGCTTGCACTTAAAAGCCAATGTTAGAACATAACATAACGCGATATTGCCGTATGTGACACTTCTTTATCGTGCACTACATCATGGGTCATTTGTGAACTTCCTTAAATTACGAACAAGAAAATACGATTTTTATATTCGGTGTTTCAAAAGGGAGGAAACTGTAGCTTTACTCTCGAAATGTTCTGTACAAAATAATGACCACTGTTGAGTTTATAAGACCCAAAGTAAAGTTTTGGTTTTTGTTTTTCACAAATAGTCAGATACGAGGACAGTCAACATTAGAGCATTTCTTACCGTCTGCTTAAAGCAATCGGTACGACAACTCTACAGATGTAAGGATGCGGCAAGAAGCAGCGATTCCAGTTATGCAACACGACATTCGCTTCCCGAGCGAATGCCTACGACGCAGTTAACGCGAGATATGGTAGGTCGAGGATTTTTACTCGTCGTATCGTTCCCTCCTTCCGCCTGCTTGCCCTTTTTGGCTCCTTTGGCGGTACGTTGTGTGACGATCTCCAAGTGGCGATTGTGGGCGCCCGGAATGATCCTTTTACAGCCTTCCCGTCAACTCCATCTATCGGATGCCTTTTGAACTACGTAAACCGTCATGCTGATGGTTTAGACGTTGCTATCGAGGAGTTGTTAATACTTAATACATAATCTGATGTTTGTTTCTTTGTTGTGTGTGTTTATGTGTGTGTGTACAAATTTCGCTAAAGCTGATTTTCAGCGACATAGACACTTGAACTGATTCGGAGGGTGTGCCGCGATTCATCAGAATCGGACAACGGTATTTGTGGGGGCAAGCGTGAGGGCATAACAATTTCGTACACGGAGAACATTGCAGTCGTCGCTAAACTGGGTAAAGAGGACTGGAAAGTGACATCCTGGACACAGAAGAAACGAAATAATTCCGAAAACAGAACTTTTGTGGATGTTATACGAACATTTGAGCAAGAGCAGCTATGAGCAACTTTTGTCCAAGATGCTCTGACACAGGAGTACATGGATCATCGAAATGAGTTTCCTTAAGACATTTTAGACAAGGTTATTACAGTTGGTGAGACATTTATTTCGCGACCCTGGAACGAAACTGTATTGTTGCGAGAAGGTGGGTGAGCATCACCAAGATACAAAAAAAGTACAGAAAGTGTCATTGGAAAGTTGACACGTTTTCAACTTATTCTGGAATTCTAGGACTCCCTTGCACAAGCTTCTGAACAGGAACCATTTGGCTACAATCTTTTTTCTCTCCAATGAAATACGGAAGTTGTAGTGTGTCGAAGACGCGAAAGCACCGTCAGACAGGACTGGGGAACTTCCGTGTGAGCAACTGTAGTAATGGTAGTGGTGGTGGTGGTGGTGGTGGTGGTGGTGAGGGCAGGACGGGGGGGGGGGGGGGTGGTTGTTTGAGGAAGGAGACCCGATGGCGTGGTCACCGGTCTCATCGGATTAGGGAAGGAAGTCGGCCGTGCCCTTTCAGAGGAACCATCCCGGCATTTGCCTGGAGTGATTTAGGGAAATCCAAAAACCTAAATCAGGATGGCCGGACGCGGGATTGAACCGTCGTCCGTCGGATGCGAGTCCAGTGTCTAAACACTGCGCCAACTCGCTCGGTGATGGGGGGAATGACCAATCCACTGGTTGTTCAGCGGCAACATGTGTTGGGAAGTCTCCCAAGCCGCGAGGGATTAACCGAGCGGTCTGGGGCGCTGCAGTCATGGACTGTGCGGCTGGTCCCGGCGGATGTCCGAGTCCTCCCTCGGGCATGGCTGTGTGTGTTTGTCCTTAGGATAATTTAGGTTAAGTAGTGTTTAAGCTTAGGGACTGATGACCTGATGAGTTAAGTCTCATAAGATTTCACACACATTTGAACATTTTTAGTCTCTCAAGAATTTGTTTACGGGTATAAGTGACAACCATCGCGTCCTGGGCCCCACGTATGTACACACAACGGTCCTTGTCTCACGCGCACAACCAGTCGACGTTAGTTTGAGTGTCCACATACAACCTGGAAATCAAATGCGCTAATGCACCTGACTAGTTCAACTGCCACCGTTCAATCTGACTCAAAGGAAAAAAAATTACTGTGTAGAAAAATGACGCACACAAAATTATTGACAATTATTAATTAATACAATTACCATATTACAATATAGACTGAACCGGTATAGGCATGCGTATTCAAATGCAGAGATATGTAAACAGGCAAAATACGGCGCTGTGGAACGCCTATACTGTATAAGACAACAAGTGTCTGGCGCAGTTGTTACGTCGGTTACTGCTGCTACAATGGCACGTTATCAAGATTTAAGTGAGTTTGAACGTGGTGTTGCAGGCGGTGCATGAGCGACGGGAAACAGCATCTCCGAGGTGGCGATGAAGTGGGGATTTTCCCGTATGACCATTTCATGAATGTACCGTGAATATCAAATCTCCGACATCGCTGCAGCAGGAAAAATATTGTGCAAGAACGGGAACTACGACGACTCATGACGCTCCTTCAACGTGACAGAAGTGCATCCTTTTCGCAAATTGCTGCAGATTTCAGTGCTGGGCCATCAACAAGTGTCAGCGTGCGAACCATTCAACGCGACATCATCAATATAGGCTTTCGGTGCCGAAGGCCTACTCGTATAACCTTTATGACTGCGTGACACAAAGTTTTACGCCTTGCCTGGTCCCATTCAACACAGACATTGGACAGTTGATAACTGGAAACATGTTGTCTGGTCGGACGAGTCTCGTTTCAAATTGTATCGAGCGGATGGTTGTGCACAGATATGGCGACAACCTTATGAATACATGGACCCTGCATGTTAGTTGGATATTGTTCAAGCTGGTGGCTCTATAATGGTGGGGGCGTGTGCGTTTGCGAGTGATACGGGGCCCCTGATACGTCTAAATACGACTCTGACAGGTGACACGTACGTAAGCATCCTGTCTGATCACCTGCATCCTTTCATGTCCATTGCGCATTCCGACGGCCTTGGGCAATTCCAGCAGGACAATGTGACACCCCACACGACCGGAATTGCTTAGTGTTACTAGCAAACAAAGAATGGGTGAGGATGTTTTATTATCATTTATTAGGATTCAGTTTCCTCACCAGTGGCCTACGCTGTTACATTTAAATACTAAACGTCGCTGATTTGGTTTTAATGTTATTTTATAAGGGATGTAAACCAAGCAGTTAATTATCTCATTTGTGATTTTTCTGACCCACAAGCAATGTTTGTTACTGACCCGCCCCCATAGACGCGCGGGTTAGCACGCCGCTTCCGAGATTCGGGGAGTTGCGCCGTTCACTGATCGAATACGCCTGATGTGTTAACGAGGACCGGTGTGCCAACCGGCCTGGCAGTAGTTTGCAGGCAGTTTCCTACTTGTGAATAAAAAATTATGACACAATTTGACAAAAAGAAGGGGTCGGCTGACAGGATACATCTTGAAGCGTCAATGAAGCGTGAATCTGGAAATGCAGACAGAAGTGGAGATGGGTGAATACCGGGCTGGTAGCCACGTCCAGCATAAGTTACATGACACGCAAATTTTCGAAAACATTCTCACACTTTCACGTGGGATAACGGTAGGCACAGACAGGTGGGGATGGGCAAATTCCATCCGCCGAGGTCGGGGGTGGGGGTGGGGGAGGGCAAGGAGGTGTGGCGACAGGAATGGGACCCGGTCACCTTGTATCAAATCAGGATAAACATGCAAAACCCGCGCAGTTACGGATAAGGTCAGGAAAAATAGGAATGAATGTACTCGTATACTAATCTGCAGTCTCATTTGAACGTACATACGCTTTAGCGTGAAGTTGCTTAACATTTTGTTTATTTATTCTTCCGTCTCATTGCACATTTAAATTACATGTTTCGATTACTCAGGATCATCTTCAGGTCGCATAGTTGCGGTAGCACCCCGTCTTGTCTACCCAGAAACACAGACCATTCTATTTTTTAGTTTAAGTAGATAGATTTCAGTCATTTGCTCTGTTCTGTTTAGGGGAATTGCTATAAGGCTTTTAAACATATGGACTTATCGTTAGCCCAAAACACCTTTAAGCACATATGTCACTTCTACGTAGATTTTAAAATCACGAAAAATATTTACACGCAGCTAGCAAGCCTAGAGGGATTCTTAAATACTATATCGACATAACGAATGAACAATTTAATTAGGAAGAAAAAGTTTATATTTTATATTCACCTTTAAAGAACGGGTGGATCATTTCTAACGAAAGAAAATTGGAAGCTTCTACACAATTGACTTAAAATTCGATATAAAAGATTCTAAAAGATTAGAAACGATTTTGGCAAGATCGAATTAAAATGGGAAGACCTCTCAAATCGATGAGAACGAAACCGCCGCTGGACGGATAAGCAAACCAGGCGTCCAGAGGAGAGTGCTAACATGCTGTGTAACGAACAAGGTGGTCAGAAGTGCAGAGAGCTGACGAAAGTCATGGGGTAGCGATATGCATATATACAGATAGTGGTAGTATCGCGTTCACAAGGTATGGAAGGGCAGTGGACTGGAGGAGCTGTTATTTGTACTCAAGTGATTCATGTGAAAAGGTGTCCGACGTGATTATGGCCGCACGACGGAAAGTAACAGACTTTGAACGCGGAATGGTAGATGCAGCTAGGCACATGGAACATTCCATTTCGGAAATCGTTTGGGAGTTCAATATTCCGAAATCCACAGCATCAAGAGTATGCCGATAACACAAAGTTTCAGGCTTTCTTCTCACCACGGACAACGAAATGCGCGACGGCCTTCAGTTAACGACCGAGAGCAACAGCGTTTCCATACAGTTGTCAGTGCTAACAGACAAGCAACACTGCTTGAAATAACCGCGGAAATCAGTGTGGGTCGTACGGAAAACGTATTTAGGAGTACGTCGAAATTTGGTGTTAATGAGCTTTGGAAGCAGACGACCGAAGCGTGCCATAGTAATATAACGTGACCGTATCAGTTGTACACTAGACGAGTGGAAGACTGACCTAGTCAGATGCGTCCTGATATGAGTTGGTAAGATCTGATGGTAGAGTTCGACTGTGGCGCAAACCCCACGAAGCCACCGACCCAAGTTATCAAGGTGGTAACCACACAATGGTGTGGGCTGTGTTTACATGGAATGCATTGGGTCCTCTGGTTCAACTGAATCGGTCATTGTCTGGAAATGGTAATGTTCGGATACTTGGAGATCATAGACTTCATATTCCGAAACAACGACGTCATGTCGCCGGGTCACATTTGCCGCAACTGATTTGAAGAACATTCTGGACAATTTGAGTGAAAGATTTGGCCAGGCAGGCCACGCGACACGAATTCCATAGAACATTTATGGGGCATAATCGAGAGGTCAGTTCGTGCATAAAATCCTGCACCGGCAACACTTCCGCAGTTATGGACAGCTACAGGCATAATGACTCAATATTTCTGCAGGGGACTTCCAACGACTTGTTGAGTCCATGCCACTTCGAGTTGCTGCACTACGTTTGCAAAAGGAGGCCCAATATGATGATAGGAGGCATCCCATGGCTTCTGCTCCTCAGTGCTATGTCAACGTAGGCACTAATGGCGCAGTACTAACAGTAAAAGCACGAGAAGTACCCGGTTTCTAGTGACGACGGATGTGATTTTGTTACTCGTCGCTTTGTGACGTCACGGGACGGAACGCACTCTTTAGTACAGCAGTACTAAAGGCGCTGCAGTCATGGACTGTGCTGCTGGTCCCGGCAGAGGTTCGAGTCCTCCCTCGGGCATGGGTGTGTGTGTTTGTCCTTAGCATAATTTAGGTTAAGTAGTGTGTAAGCTTAGGGACTGATGACCTTAGCAGAACTCCCATAAGATTTCACACACATTTGAACAACTTTTTTTTCCATTTTGGGACACAACGCGCACAGAATGAGCCTGCATCAAACCTGAGCCTCTAGTGTGCCGCAAGCTGCCAGCTCCGTTTACCGTCTGAAGCTGCTTATTGTACCCTCCCCCCCCCCCCCCTCAATTCACACACACCCATACCGACCTTTTCAACCCTCCCCCCCCCCCCCCCTACACACACACACACTGACTTCCATTGCCAAATAGACAATTTTTTTAGGCCCCAAAATGTGCTACTGTCCGATCCACCCTTTTAGTCAAACCGTGCCATAAAATTTCTTTTTTGTCCGATTCGACTGAGTATCTCCATATTTCTTGTTCCGTGTGCTTATCTACAGCTCAACATTCTTCAATAACATCGCATTTCAAAAGCTTCTATTTTCTTTTTGTCTGAACTGCTTATCTTCAACGTTTCACTTTCGTACAAGAATGCGTTCATTCAGTCGCCATAATATAACAACTCCGCGTTGGTTTTCTTGAAAAGGCAGGGGAGAGGGGGGGGGAGGAGGAGGAAAGGAGCGAAAAAATACAGATTTTCTTGCCGTAGAACACTTTGTATTGTACGTGCAGTAAAACTGCGATGCATATGAAATATCAATATATCGATATTTTTTCCAAAATGTAGCTATATACATCGGGGTATTTTTCTCCGCTATGCCGATATGTAAATGGCAATATCGAGTGTCGATATTTTTATTTTATGTAAAAATTTTCTGCCAT
Organism: Schistocerca gregaria; assembly: GCF_023897955.1. Taxonomy (NCBI): domain Eukaryota; kingdom Metazoa; phylum Arthropoda; class Insecta; order Orthoptera; family Acrididae; genus Schistocerca; species Schistocerca gregaria. The sequence continues at coordinate 569,412,744 of NC_064924.1, forward strand.
TTTCGATATTATTTGAAGTTTTTCTTTTGATATCGTAGTAGAACATAGTTTTACTTTCACTATGTGAAGGATTCGTACTACTTTTTGAGCTTTCATCACGTCCAGTATTTCTCTTTGACTCTGTGAAGCAATTGTGTATGTGTGTGTGAGGGGGGAGGGGGGGAGCGGGGGGAGGAGTTTGCCGCTGCGAAGGGAATAAGGTATCCGATGTGAAGAACTAACACACCAGTTGCATTAAAAAAACAATTTTTAACCCAACTCGTGAGTTATTTCATCACATCGGCATTCTTCAAAAACATTTGCTGACACTGATGAACAAAAATATTAATAAAAAGACTGAGTTTGGCGGAGACGTGTGACGGGCAATGCTGACGTAATCGGCACTCGGCGCTACCAAGGGAAGCTGCAACGTTTAGCTTCAGCCCGCGATTTTGACACAACTTCTAGTCATTGCCGTTTGCACGAATGAAAAAAAGTGAAGTCGACATTAAGTGTTCCAGACAAATCCGATATGTGACGAAACCGAACGACGGACCCATCGGACAACTTTTACAGTGCCACTTACCTGCAGTTACCATTGTTAGCAAAGTGGTGATCGCTAAGCGTTAACGTGCATCGTTTTCTTTTCAATTCTTAGTCTAAGGGGGATAAGCAGATTGCTAGCTTGTTGATGTACAGAGTATCTAATAATATGTCAACACTAGGAACATATAGCTCTACAACTGGCAGTATATTTACAAATGCGCTGCCGATATTTTTTTCAGCCGTTACATCAATGATTTCCCGTCGACTTATCGATAATGTTTCCAATACCGATATATTTTAAGTATCGATATATCGGATGCCCGATATTTTTAAAAATACCAACACTCCCATTGGTAACACTTTGACTGCTAATTCAGTCAGTTGACGAGGATCGGAAAATTTGGGAGAATCCCAATCCCGATCCCGTCATGTGGCAGCGTACGATTTCTCTCGCTTTTAAACACAAAATCACATGTGTTGACGGGTTAGATCGGTCTTCTTTGTACTGTGGGTAAAACGTAGCTTCTAAAACAGCCATAAATATGGCCGACATTCTGAGAAACGGTAGGTTTCGGTGGCGTGGAGTCAAAGAGTTACGATGCCCCAATGGTGTGGCGGCCTCAGGCATTTTTAAATGAAGTGGCAAGGAGCCAGTGTAGCTCAGTGCAATGTATAAAATTCGTGTTTGATCAACAAATTTACAGAAATGGTTTTCTTATAGGCTGCAGAGAACTTTTGTGTGAGTGACCAATCACTATCAGCTTGCTAATTGCAGGGCCACATTTGAGACACAATAGCTACAATACATCTACATCTACATCCATACTCCGCAGGCCACCTGACGGTGTGTGGCGGAGGATACCCAGAGTATCTCTATCGGTTCTCCCTTCTATTCCAGTCTCTTATTGTTCGTGGAAAGAAGGATTGTCGGTATGCTTCTGTGTGGGCTCTAATCTCTCTGATTTTATCCTCATCGTCTCTTCGCGAGATATACGTAGGAGGGAGCAATATACTGCTTGACTCATCGGTGAAGGCATGTTCTCGAAACTTCAACAAAAGCCCGTACCGAACTACTGAGCGTCTCTCCTGCAGAGAGTTTCACTGGAGTTTATCTATCATCTCCCTAACGCTTTCGCGATTACTAAATGATCCTGTAATGAAGCGCGCTGCTCTCCGTTGGATCTTCTCTCTCTCTTCTATCAACCCTATCTAGTACGGATCCCACACTGCTGAGCAGTATTCAAGCAGTGGGCGAACAAGCGTACTGTAACCTACTTCCTTTGTTTTCAGATTGCATTTCCTTAGGATTCTTCCAATCAATCTCAGTCTGCCATCTGCTTTACCGACGATCAACTTTATATGATCATTCCATTTTAAATCACTCCTAATGCGTACTCCCAGATAGTTTATGGAATTAACTGCTTCCAGTTGCTGACCTATTTTGTAGCTAAATGACAAGGGATCTTTCTTTCTATGTATTCGCAGCACTTTACACTTGTCTACATTGAGATTGAATTGACATTCCCTGCACCATGCGTTAATTCGCTGCAGATCCTCCTGCATTTCAGTACAATTTTCCATTGTTACAACGTCTCGATACACCACTGCATCATCTGCAAAAAGTCTCAGTGAACTTTCGATGTCATCCACAAGGTCATTTATGTATATTGTGAATAGCAACGGTCCTATGACACTCCCCTGCGGCACACCTGAAATCACTCTTACTTCGGAAGACTTCTCCCCATTGAGAATGACATGCTGCGTTCTGTTACCTAGGAACTCTTCAATCCAATCACACAATTGGTCTGATAGTCCATATGCCCTTACTTTATTCATTAAACGACTGTGGGGAACTGTATCGAACGCCTTGCGGAAGTCAAGAAACTCGGCATCTACCTGTGAACCCGTGTCTATGGCCCTCTGAGTCTCGTGGACAAATAGCGCGAGCTGGGTTTCACACGACCGTCTTTTTCGAAACCCATGCTGATTCAGACAGAGTAGATAAATGCTGTGAAGACTTGAGCGAAGTTCAGTGTCACAGGTGTGACACATAAGGCGGACTTTGCGATGACCGCCGGCTGCCGAGCGGTTCTAGGCGGCCGAGCGGTTCTAGGCGCTTCAGTCTGGAACTGAGGGACCGCTACGGTCGCAGGTTAGAATCCTGCCTCGGGCATGGATGTGTGTGATGTCCTTAGGTTAGTTAGGTTTAAGTAGTTTTAAGTAGTTCTAAGTTCTAGGGGACTGATGACCCCAGATGTTACGTTCCATTTTTGACCGATGACCAACGTGAGCGGTACCACAATATGATACGTCGTGACCCGGAGTCGGCAAGCAGGAAGCAGCAGTTCCGGTTATCACTATGCAGCGTCTCCACAGGGAGATCAGCTAACACTGCAGAGACTCATACTCCAAACGAGTGCAGCAAGTCTGCAGGAATCGGACCGACCCATCGCCCTGAGATGACGGCTCATGACGGCGAGAGGTGATTGCATACGCAGGCCTTACGTGACGTCACGAAGTGGCTGCCGGGCGACACTGCCAAAGCTGTGACTGCTGACGCAGCGTCACGTGGCGGCGCGGCGGGAGGCGAGCCGTCAGCAGTTGCAAATAGCAGCCACGTTGGAGGCGAGGCGCTGGCGTCGCGCCACGCGCAGAATTCAGCAGCTGGTCCGTCGAACCAGGTGTCGCTCCGGCAAGCGCACATACAGCACGGTACTCACACTACAACGTTGGTCGCAATGTTTAGAGCATCTGTCCACGCATTCCCAAACACGATGGGGAGAATGCTCCACTGAGACAGCTCGGAAAATAATTCTTCACTATTACTGAAACAAAAGGCTTATCTCAACAATACACGTGTGCGACGTAACAGTATAATGTACAAAATGTGTGTTTGGTTCAAATGGCTCTGAGCACTATGGGACTTAACATCGGAGGTCATCAGTCCCCTAAAAAACTACTTAAACCTAACTAACCTAAGGACATCACATATCCATGCCCGAGGCAGGATTCGAACCTGCGACCGTAGCAGTCGCGCGGTTCCGCACTGAAGTGCCAAGAATTGCTCGGCCACCGCGGCCGGCAAAATGTGTTTTTATGACGTTAATTACCTATCCGTATTCAAAGTCCGTGCAACATATAACAGAGACAACAGGTTGCTTTTGTACAAACGTTCATTTTAGAGGTCACAATTGCTCTTCTTTCATTTCACCCTGGTTTGGGGCACGTTAAATACATCAGTTTTTAATGGTCTTTGCCCTTCTATTAAAAAATGGTTCAAATGGCTCTGAGCACTATGGGACTGTGGTCATCAGTCCCCTAGAACTTAGAACCACTTAAACCTAACTAACCTAAGGTGATCACACACATCCATGCTCGAGGCAGCATTCGAACCTACGACCGTAGCGGTCACGCGGTTCCAGACTGTATCGCCTAGAACTGCACGACCACACCGGCCGGCGCCCTTCTATTAGCTCAAAGTTATTTCACTCTTTCCGATCTTGCTTTCCTTTCTTATTCACAGATTTGGATTGTTCTTTCGGTTTTCATTTTGGCTTGCAAACTCTCTTTCCTGGCTCTGGTTATTTTTTCGCAGTTTTATCCCTGATTTGGAGTTCTTTTAAGTCCTTCTCCGTTTTTTTTTAAACCAACTTTTGTTGCGGAAGTAGTCAAAACATTTTTTGTTGATCTATTTGGGTTCATTCCGAGGATGTGTCCATGCAAGTAAATTCTTCTTTTGTTCGCTGTACCAGAGTTTCTCGGTTGTTTGGTAACGCGTTTCATTTTTATGTGAATCAGTTTGTTGTTGTGGAATCTGGAACCAAGGAATTTTTCTTGATATCTTCCATTCTTTGATCTCCAGCCTTTCAAATGGTCCAAAAGGCTCTGGGCACTACTGGACTTAACTTCTGAGGTCATCAGTCGCCTAGAACTTAGAACTAATTAAACCTATCTAACCTAAGGACATCACTCACACGCATCCAGGCCAGAGTCAGGATTCGAACCTTCGATCGTAGGGGTCGCTCGGCTCCAGACTGTAGCGCCTAGAACCGCACGGTCACTCCGGCCGGCAGAGAAGGTGGAAACTAGCATTAGCATATTTTGAGAAGTCAACCACTAATTCATGTCATGTCGCACTAACATCAATGGTTTTCATATTCACAACGCGTAAGTATAGACCGTCTACTGTGACAAGCATACTTCTATAAATCTAAGCGAGACGCTGTACGCAAGCGAGATTTAAGTCAGCGGCGCCATTATTTTTGGAACAGGATTTTTATACACCCTTTTAAAGAAAGAAGTCATGTCGCACGTCCTCCCGCAGGTAGTGGAGTGCCCTAGTGAGTCAGCAAGCCAGTTTTTTCGGTTCGATTCGTTTCAGCGACTTTCTTCCCACGCGCACTGGTTTATTGGCGCAGTTAGCGGCGTAAACAAAACCTCCGCTGCGCCACCAACAATAGCGGCTCCGCCCGCTAACTGCTGGGAACACATTCTGCGCAGCCGTGTGTCCTACCATCAACGCGTTAAGTGGCCGCTAACTGGGTCCACAGCTATTCTTTTTTGTCGCCAGCCACTTGTAGCACGATGCGCCGCAAACGTGTCCAGTCACACACACATCAATTTTTTTTCCTTCTTCAGCGTTATTTAATACCCCTGCCCCACACGGATTTTACTGGGGTGTCAGCAGAAATACAACCGTTCTTCGCACAGATTTAGAAAGCACATTAATCTGATTTAAAAAACATTACAAGATGTTAGGTTACATATAGATTGTACACTGAAGAGCCAAAGAAACTGGCACACCTGCCTGATATCGTGTAGGAACCCCAGGGGCACGCATACGTGCCGCAAAGCGACGTGGCATTGACTGGACTAATGTCTGAACTAGTGCTGGAGGGAACTGACACCATGAATGCTGCAGGGACGCCCAGAAATCCGTAAGAATACGAGACAGAGATCTCTTCTGAACAGCACGTTGCAAGGCATCCCAGATATGCTCAATAATGTTCATGTCTGGGGAGTTTCGTGGCCAGCGGAAGTGTTTAAACTCAGAAGAGTGTTCCTGGAGCCACTCTGTAGCAATTCTGGATGTGTGGGGTGTCGTATTGTCCTGCTGAAATTGTCCAAGTGCAGGCGTGGTGGTGGTGGTTAGTGTTTAACGTCCCGTCGACAACGAGGTCATTAGAGACGGAGCACAAGCTCGGGTTAGGGAAGGATTGGGGAGGAAATCGGCCGTGCCCTTTCAAAGGAACCATCCCGGCATTTGCCTGAAGCGATTTAGGGAAATCACGAAAAACCTAAATCAGGATGGCCGGAGACGGGATTGAACCGTCGTCCTCCCGAATGCGAGTCCAGTGTGCTAACCACTGCGCCACCTCGCTCGGTTGGATGCAGGCGATCAGACGGGATGCATACATACGTGTCACCTGTCAAAGTTGTATTTAGACATATCAGGGGTCCCATATCACTTCTGCTGCACACGCCCCACATCATTACAGAGCCTCCACCAGCTTGAACAGTCCCCAGTTGACGTGTAGGGTCCATGGAATCATAATGTTCTCTCCATACCCGTACACGTCCATCCGCTCGATGCAATTTGAAGCGAGACTCGTCCGACCAGGCAACATGTTTCCTGTCATCTACAGTCAATGTCGGTGTTGACGGGCCCAGGCGAGGCATAAAGCTTTGTGTCGCACAGTCAGCAAGGGTACACGAGTGGGTCTTCAGCTCCGAAAGCCCTTATCGATCATGTTTCGTTTCGCACTCTGACGCTCGTTGATGGTCAAGCACTGATATCTGCAGCAATTTGTGAAAGGGTTGCACTTCTATCACATTGAACGATTCTCTTCATTAGTCGTCGTCTTGCATTATCTTTTTTCCGGACGTAGCTTCGGAAGCTGTGTCTCATCGCTCGTGCGCAGACTGTAACACCACGTTCAGGCTCACTTAAATCTTGATAACCTGCCAACGTAGCAACACTAACCGATCTAACAACTGCGCCAGACACTTGTTGTCTTCGATAGTCGTTGTCGACTGCAGCGCCGCATTCTGCCTGTTTAAATATCTCTGTATCTGAAGACGCTGGTCTATACCAGTTTCTATGGCGCTTCAGTGTAAGAATGTCTCTAAAGGAAGTTTATATTTCAAGCGCCCTCTAAGGATGCGCAACAGGTCGGAGGAGAGTGGAGGGCCGGTAGAAGTGGCCGAGCGGTTCTGGGCGCTGCAGTCTGGAGCCGAGCGGCCGCTGCGGTCGCAGATTCGAATCTGCTTCGGGCATGAATGTGTGTGATGTCCTTAGGTTAGTTAGGTTTAATTAGTTCTAAGTTCTAGGCGACTGATGACGTCAGAAGTTAAGTCGCATAGTGCTCAGAGCCATTTGAACCATTTTTGAGAGTGGAGGATACGTTCAACGCTTGCTTGGCCTTTAGGAATCCAGTAGATATAAAGCGCTTCTGGGGAGCAGTGCGCACGTTCTGAGTTCGAGAATTTTTCAAAAATGGTGATTTGGCGACTGTTGAACAGGGGAAATTTTGCAGTGATCGTGAATTGCATAATGTAAATGATGCTCCATTCGTTACCCTTATTCAGAAATGGATCAAAACGTTTGAGTAGTTCAACACGGGCCAAACCGAAATCCGGGTGACAAAGGTGATCAAGAACGGGCGAATCCGTGGAGAGTGTTAATCGATCTGTTCACGACGGTCCTAACTTCTCCATTTGCAAGCGTGCAAAATCCTTTAAATGTACCTGGACCATCACTGCGCCGAATTCTGCAGAAAGACCTTAAACTGCACCCTTACAGAATCCAGTCGATGCAAAAATCACAGCCTCAGGATGCCAGATGTAGGCTGCAGTTCGGTGTGACTGCGTGCCCTTCATTAAACGACGTCTTGTTTTCTGACGAGCCTCATTTTCACCTGAACGGTCACGTCAGTAATCATAATTGCCGCTACTGGAGCTTCTCAGTTATTGTATGGGTTGCGATGTCGGTTCGAGAAACAATTGGCCTGTACTTTTTCGAGGATAAGAGTGGTCGTGAAATTACAGTGAATTCGGAACGTTATGTGACGATGTTATACGACTTTTTCTTTCCTGAATTGCAAAACTTTCCTGGTTATAACCAAAGAACACGGTTATAGCACAACGGAGCCACAGCACACACGTTCAATGCGTCTATACTGTTAGTTCGTGAAATTTTCCCACGAAAATTGATCTCCGCGTAGGGTGACACAAATTGGCCCCACAAAGTCTAGGTTTGAGCCCTATGGATTTTTTCTCATGGGGATATGTCAAATATAAAGTGTATGTCAATAATCCGACTTCTCTGGAACAACTGAAACAGAAAAAAATCAGTAGCGAAGTGTATGTCACATCTCGAGCCTACACGCAAAATTTTGTTCATCGTTTAAACGAGTGCCATGGGGGTGCTGGAATGCATTTAAACGTTATTTTTAAAAAATAAATTTCTGAACTGCATATTTTATAATAAATAAAGATTCTGTCGAAAGACTTCAACCTCTAATTTGACAGATCATATACTAACTGTATGTTAAAATAAAGAAACTTCCTTTAAATATTCTTAAATACAAAATCGGGATTTCTGCACAAAACTGTCGCCTTGCACTGATGTTCCTTGGTGATAATGGTGGTGTACGGTGTTAGGATAGAGAGGGAGTAGGAATGGATGAGAAATGTAATTTGTTGATTTTAGCGGGAAAGAGTTTCGGAAACGAACTTGAGGATGAAGGTCCCAAACCGAGCTGCTGGGAAGTGAGAGACAATGGAGGGAAGGAGAGGGGCCCTGACATGGAATGGAAAAGGGAGTGTTCTGTTAAATCTGGAGGGATGGGCGGATTTCATGTCAGATGGGGAAACGACTTTGAAGTCGTGCTGAGACAGATGTGGATAGTGTGTAGATATACGAGTGGGAGATGAGCTGGTATAAGTACTGCGCAGGACGAGCGAGCTGTCAGAAATTAAACGTTTGGGTGGTTGGCGTCAGTTTTGTGTGAAACAGGTGTTGCTTAAGAGAGAGGAAATGGAGGAAATACGAAGCTGACCTGGGGTGCGAGAGAGAGAGAGAGAGAGAGAGAGAGAGAGAGAGAGAGAGAGAGCGTAGAGTGGCATGGAAGGCGAGGCAAGAGAGCATGGCAGTAGAGAATTTCGATGGAGTGGCAGAACTTGGGGGGCGGAAATACATACATAATACGGATTCAGGACTTGAAACAGACGTGTAGTGTGGTGGAGAAATGCAATACCTATGAGCAGCTTTCTGTTTGTTGTGGGCTGCTTGTTGTGTGGTCACTAGGCGGGGATCACGTGTTAGTTAACAGTCGATGGTTAGTTCGAGGTATTTATTTAGGGACATCGTATTACCGTTCCTCATTTCCAACATCATATGACAGTGAAAATAGCAGATATCAAAATTAGTAGTTTAAGTTAAAAAATTAACTAATAAAGTAAAGCTGCTGGACCTGACTAGACACCTAACCCATTCTACGTTGAGTATGTGAAAAAACGTGCTCCTCTTTTGCCAGCCGTCTGTCCTGTACGTTGCAGGAAAGAAGCGTTGCAATTGATCGGAAAGTCTTATATGTTTATCGGCTACAGATATCGATAACGTACGTTCTACGGGCGGCGATAATGAAGTATTATAATCCCCGTCCACGCCAACCTGCCGCGGAGCAAACTACAGAAGGGCATTGTAACCGACCGCAGAAGGGAACTACAGATTCTACTCGGGGAAGAGTGCCGTCGCAATGGAAGCAGCCGCGGTCGCAGAGTACTTTGCCGGATTTCACCGCAACCGCGCCTCTAAGGACTTTGACACCATGGGGCGTAGCGCCTTCGCATCGCTCCTGTCACTTGTTAGGACGATATCGTTACAGGCATGAGTCATCGACAGATGTCACCAGCTGGCATGGACCTGAGTTACAGAGCTGCACGTAGTTGTATTAGTAGGCGGCAGAAGTCGGCAGTTGACGGGCAGTGCTAGCAGTCGTAGTCAAAACAATGTTGTAAAGTTATGTTTGATTAATATTTAATGTATTTGCATAATTATAACTGTTTTATATGTGTAGTAATTAGCAGTGTGAGTGTTGTATGAGTGAAGGAGAACAGAAGTAAATGAAAATTTTTTATTCACGAAGTACGAGTTAAAATATACAGGGGATTTACTATAATTAAATGTGCAGTCAGTTTATGGTACTAATAAATCGTGAGTAGAACACAAACTAATCGGTAATTTCGGAAGGAGTAATTTTATATTTGATACTTTTCTAAATTTATTTATTTAGGAACTGCCATAGAAAGAAATGTTTTACTATGATTGGTCATCGAAGTAAAGCGCGGGTTAGCGCGGGATAATACTGCAACCTGATTTGCTGCTTGTGACATCAGCCAATCAGAAAAAGGCAGGCTCGCGCCAATCTATGCTGGGAACAAAGCCTTTGGTTCGCGAAATAGTACAAAGTGCATTTAAGTGAACGGTATAGTGGAAGTCGTGTGGAATTTCGGACGGAATATCAAAATTATTGCTCTTGACTGTTAGTTAAAACCGCGTGGCTACTTGTGCGATCTAAGACTGGAACAGGTATTACGTGTAGAGCAGAGTGCACAACATTTGAGCGAGCATTTTCATAACCAAACGATCCAGTGAACTCTATTAACTTCGGTAACGGGTGTAAATACCATAAACTGGCTACGTGTGTGGTTATGGTGTGCGTGGGAGCTTTACATTGTGTAGACGCTTAGTACGGACTTGGCAGTATTAACTGTGATCTTTATCGTAAAAATACACCTGAAAATTTACATTGCCAAGTTAAAACTTTTATTTCAGTACTAGCCACATCCCGTTAAGTGGATAATTCGATGTATGTTGCGACCTGCAGTAGACAGTAGTGGTCTAGTATTTTCTACTACAGCTTTTAGCTAGACAAGTGAACATTGCCGAACACTGGAAGGGCGGTAAAAAGAAACATGCCGCGCCGCAACCTGCCGCACTATCGCTAACAGGTGGTTAACTCAGAAATGTCCCCTGGACTCGTTCGAAGTAGCCTTCCCTGCCGAATTCCAAATCGTCACCGATATGGCAAGTATCACTTATGACAGGTGATAGACTTCAGAGGCCGCCGGAACCTTCTGAAGATACACTGAGGAGACAAAAATCATGGGATATCTCCTGATATCGTGTCCGACCTCCTGTTACACAGTGTAGTGCAGCAATTCGACGTGGCATGGACTCAACAAGTCGTTGGAAGTCCCCTGCAGAAATACTGAGCTATGCTGTCTCTGTAGCCATCCATAGCTGCGAAGGTGTTGCCGGTGCAGGATTTTATGCGCGAACTGACCTCTCGATTATGCCCCATAATTGTGCGATAGGATTCACGTCGAGCTACTAGGCCGCCCAAATCCTTCGTTCGAATTATCCACAATATTCTTCAAGCCAATCGCGAACATTTGTGGCTTTTGACATGACGTTGTTGTCTGGAAACGAATTCCATGAATCGCAAGCAGGAAATTGTCTCCAAGTAGCCAGATATAACCATTTTCGCCGAATAATGGTTCAGTTGGATCAGGGGACCCAGTCTATTCCATGTAAACACAACCCACACCTATGTGGAGTCACCACCTTGATTTAGCTCGTCCATGGCTTCGTGGGGTTGGCGCCAAACTCGGACCCTGCCATCAGCTCTTACCAACTGAAATCTAATCAGGTCACGGTTTTTCTAGTCATCTAGGATCCAACTAATATGGTCACGAACCAACGAGAGGCGCTGCAGACGACCCTTGGCATACACTTGACGCTGGGGATCTCGAAATATTGAATTCGCTAACGATTTTCAAAATAGAACGTCCTTTGCGTCTAGCTCCAAGTACCATTCCGCGCTCAAAGCGTGTTAATATCCGTCGTGTGGCCATAATGACGTCGGAAACCTTTTCACGTGAATCACCTGAGTACAGTTTCTCGTCTGGAAGGATCTATTTCATTGTTCCGTGTAAATTTACTGTTCAAGTAAACCAAATTGATGCAGAAGAATACTGATTATCTACTGTACGCCGCAGCAGGAAAATCAACAGGTTATTACCGTTTTCAAAAAACGATCGTCCAACAGATGCACCCAAATGCACATCTATACTGGTAACGTTAGTCTGTTGTTTAATTTTGGAAAATGTTTTACAAACTGGCGTGTTATGACCTTTCTGGAGACCGAAAATGTCATCGTAGGAATTAGCATGGATTTCGCAACCAATAGTACGAATCTCAGCTCCCTCTGTTCGTTCACGAGATCTACGAAGGCAGTAAATGCCATCGTCCAGGTTGATGCCATGTTCTTTGAGTTACGGAAGTTGTTCGATACATTTACGCACTGTAGTCTATGGGGAAAAAATACGAGTGCGTGGAATAACAGACCAGGTCTGTCGAGACTTCCTTGCAATGTAGATGACAGCACATTGTTCTTAACGGAGAGAAATCTTTAAAAGTAAAAGTAGCCTGGAATGCCAAACAAAGCGCTATACAGTAATTACTGTTCCCAAAAATGACGTTGTGTACAATGCTGGAGGCACCATAAGGCTGTTCGCGGGTGGCACAGTTGTTTATAAAGAAGTCGCAACGCTAGAAAATTCGAGCGAAATGTAGCAAGAACTGTACGGAACCGACGATTGGTGCAAGGATTTTTAGCTGACACTCTACATATACAAATAAAATATTGCAGACAATAGGCGGAAAGGCCCATTAAAGTTTCATTACACGATTGCGAAAAAGAAATGGAAACAGTCACGTCCACTGAATACCTAGGAGTATGACAATGGAGCGATTTAAAGTGAAACGACCACAGACAAGATAGGAAAGGCAGGTGCCAGACTAAGACCTCAAGACTTGCCGTCAACCCACGAAGAACTTACGAACCCTCGTGCAATCGATACTTGAATACTACTTTGCAATCTAGGATCCGTACCACACAGGATTAGGTGAGGAAATTGAAAACCTAAGAGGAGCAGCGCGTTTCGCCACAGGTTTGTTTATTAAGAAAGCAAGCTTAGACTCGAGTGGCACACGCTACAAAAGAGGAGTTGCGCGCAACGCTGTAGCTTACTGTCAAAATTCCGAGATGGTACGTTCCCAGAAGAGTGGATCAACGTATTACTTTCTCGTATACAAACTGAGTGACAAAAAAAAAGAAAGTGAACCACCCAACAGAGATGGTCGGATTTCAAAGTAATTTCGTATACGAATACACCAGTCGCGGGAGTTGCAATTCTCTGTGATAGGTACGACTGTCATGACAGTGCATTAGTATTGTTCGTGTTTAATGTTACAGCCACGCCTAGTAGCGAAAAAAAGAGGCGTGATCCGTGTCAGATGTTGAGTATCACTGAAGGACACGGTGCGTAATCGTGTGAGGAAGCGTTATCAGCACGTGTGAGAGTTTGAAAGGAGCCTTATTGTGAGCCTCTGTTTGACCAAACGGTCGAATCGTGCAATATCCGGATTCGTGGGGCCATCGAATGTGACGGTGAGCCGCTGTTGGACTACGTGGGAACGTGAGGACAGACGTACTCTTGGTGAAGGTCTGACCACTACAAGGGGAGGTTACCACAAAGCACACCGTAACCCTTTATATACGGCTTTTCCTGCAACACTGGGTGTCATCCCATGCGTAGGCTACCACTAAAACCTCAACACAAAGGTGTTGGAGCGGTGCCTTCATTGGGAAGCATGGACTTCTGACGAGTGGCTTTACATTGTGTTCAGTGATGAATGGCAGTTCTGCACTACTCCGGATGATCACCAGTGGCGACCTGGGCAGATGGCCCACTATCCAATGTTTTGAGAGGCGATACTGTGTCTCCTCTGGCGTCGTGGTATGGGGAGCCGTCGGGTATGGCTTCAGTTCACGGCTGATAGTGATTGAGGGACCTGTGATAGCACAGTGATACGCCACGGATGTTCTAAATCATAATGTGTGCCCTGTAATCTGACAGTATTGTAGTATTATTTTTCAACAGGACAATGCCTATCCATACACGGCATGTTACCTCCATGATCTGTCTGCATGATTATGAGGTACTCTCGTCGCCAGCAAGGTCCCCATGTCTGTGGGACCAGCTCGGGCGTCAACTCCATCCCAGTACCTGTACCCACGGTATAAATGACCAATTATAACAATTGTGGGCCACCTTACCTCGCGAGAGGTTACAATGGCGTCATTAGATCCTTCCCAACAGGTTCAGTGGATGAATCCAGGCCAGAAGTGGTGCAACATAGATCAGTCAAACACTTTTCAGCACAGTGCAGAAGGGGCTATATTATAACTGGCCCTTTCATTTTAATGGTGGCTAAAATACTAGGCTCTTACTGGAAGAGATGAGAGGACATTGGTGCATTATGTAGTTGTATATATATATATATATATATATATATATATATATATATATATATATATATATATGTGTGTGTGTGTGTGTGTGTGTGTGTGTGTGCGGGCGCACGCATGTGCTTGTGATTTACATGATCTTGTCATTTTCACGGATCATTTAAATACTGCACTTTGATTGGCTGGAGAGGAGGGCGGGAAGGGAAAGGGTGGAGGATAGCTTAAAAAGTAGAACTACGCCAATTCCGCCATCACGGACTTTTTAAAATTTACTTTGAATTTCCCATCGTCTTACATTTTTAAATTTCTCACCAGCACCGTCCTTAATTTTTAAATTTCTCGCCATCTGCGACTGCAGCGCCAACTAGCGGTGGAAACGTTAACTATGTGGTAGAATGCCAATATCCAGACCATTTTATAGGGAAGTTTAATGTTAATATTCCGGAAGAGTACGTTCCAAGAAGTCAGGCACCATTCGTAAAAGGAACAGCGCACGCGATGAGAAGGGGGGAGGGGGGGGATAGGGGTAGAAATAGTGGCACCAGAAGTACCACCGCCACACGGCGTAAGCGGGCTTGCGGAGTACATTGGAGTATACTTTTACGAAGCCTCGTGCAGTTCATGTGTAGCGGGAAGCAGTGTATGCTGGCTAGCAGATGGCGCGCTTCCGGTGCGGCTTCCGAGAGGGCATTTGCCACGGCTGCGCGCTTTGCTTATCAGCTGCCACTAACTGCAGCGGAGCTGCGCACTCAACAAGCTCCTGTAGTTACGCAGTGGGCGCCACTCCGTGCCACGCAAGACGTAACTTACTCTCGTCCTCAATAGAAACCCAAGGAAGCTATTGGAAAGTTCAGGCAGGAAGGTCGGCTGCGGCTTTGAAAACGAAATTGGAATACAGTAAAGAAAGCCATAGTTTAGCGTTCACCGAAATGTAGGCCACTGAAGAGAGTTTGATTAGGAGCGGTATCAGGAGGCATCTTCACACAGAATGGGAACGCGGACGTGGTTCCAGCACGATCACACGGGACGCGCTATCAGGTGCGTGATCAGCGACAGCAACGCCCTCCAAGGGCAGTTGCCGGCTACATATGGAGCGTATTACAAGCTTTTTCTTTCGAAAAGGGACACGTTTGAAATGGCTGCGTCAACTTCATTGGTTGTTCTCAGAGTTGCACGGAGAGAATCCTGACTATCATTGTAGAGATGACAAGAGATTAAACTTAAAAATACATATTTAAAAATATCCAAAGAGGTTTTCCGTGGTTCCCCTAAATCGCTTATGACCAACGCAGGGATGGTTCCTTTGTGAAAGGATTTGAGTTTGTGCTCCGTCTCTAATAAAGTCGTACTCTTCCTTCCTTCCTTGAAACAAACGTTTTAAGTACTTTTCACAACTGAAAACTGATCCGCAAATTTCAGATGCGATATACGTGCACATACACTGCTGTATGTTGCTCAGTGGTTTTCAGTACGTGCCACACTACAAACCCAAACGTCTGGCGTTCGATCTGCACTCAGTCTCAGCATATTTTCTGCCACTTATCCTACTTTCAACTCTGGCAATAATTTCTTAATGTGAAGCATAGAAAATTTCACTATGGAACAGGGTCCAAGTTAAACTATACCCCCCTCGTAAGTGGGTGGGTATATCAGTTAAAGATTGGCAAAGGCGTACTACCTCCAATTGTAATGCCTAGTAAAGCGGTCAAAGCATTTTTCGGTGTGTGGACAGCTTTCTCTTGATAATGGAGAAATTGTCAAAGTCTGTAGTTCTTGGCTTTAAACTTCTTTACCTTAATAACAGCCGAAGATGTAAACGCGCCGCTTACGCGATTCGGTAAGGCGAGCCAGCTCCGGATCAAATTCACCTAGCGGCGTAACGAAGAGCGCTGGATAGCCGACCAACCTGGGTGTAGTTTCCAGGTGAATATGTCAAGAGCCTTCTGGAAGTGAACGATAATAGGAACAACTTCAGTTCCCTTTTCCAAAGTACTCATTAATTAGCGCGAATACAGGGTCATTTGTATTTCACAATGCTGGCATTTTATGGATTCTTGATTGTTAAGTGATAATGCAGTATTCTTCGAGGTACCTGATACTCTTAACTCAATACATATGCGAAACTTCTCGTAAAAATCAACGTTAATGAGACGGGTATAAAAGATGAGCTGTTTCGCCAGCATGTTCTGAAATCAACCTAATTGTGTGTGATCAGGACCAGAATTGCTTTCAAAAGCAAAGATCCGAGAGCACGAAATAAGTTCTCAATCATGTTTAACTGATTCGAAGAATTTTTGAGGAATAGAATCCAGTACGTTGTTCTGGACGGTGAGTGTTCGTCAGAGCAAAAGTTCTTGAGAAGTGTGACAACACCACTCCTATTTCCATTAACATAACGATCAGTCGGATAAGGTGGGCAGCAGTCATAGACTGTTTGCCAATAACCGGACATATCGGCGTTGACGACGGGGGGAGGATTTGGGATGAGTTGTACGGAGTCTGTCTGGTGCGATGAATGGAAGCTTGCTTCAAATTGGACAAATGTACGTTAATACGAATGGGAGGCACAAATATATCCGTTAGGTCTGAATACTGGTTAATGGTATTCTGTTTCACTCAGCCTCTTCGATGAAAGATCTAAGCGTAACTTAAAATATTGCGCCCCTAAAAAGGAGACCTCGTTACAGAACGCTTGTGCAACCCAATATTGGGTACTGTTCGAGCGTGTGGGATCTATACCGGGTCGGATGAAAGGAGGTGATCGAAGTAATTCAGATGCGTGTTGCTGCGTTTTTACCGGTCGTTCAATGAGTACAGTATTGTGGACATGCTCCGTGTGCTCGAATGGGGATGCTCGTAGGGAAGAAAGCTATTTCGCGAAAAGCTATTGAGAAAGTTGAGAGAAAAAAAAAAGGCTCTGAGCACTATGGGAGTTAACTTCTGAGGTCATCAGTCCCCTAGAACTTAGAACTACTTAAACCTGACTAACCTAAGGACATCACACACACATCCATGCCCGAGGTAGGATTTGAACCTGCGACCGTAGCGGTCGCGTGGTTCCAGACTGAAGCGCCTAGAACCGCTCTGCCACTGCGGCCGGCAAAGTTCAGAGAACCGGAATTTGCTACAGACTACAGAACGATTCCACTGTCCCCCCATTTTCATCTCGCTTAAAGCCCATAAGAAACAAAGTGAGGTAGGTCTGTTACAGAGGTTTCTTTTCTTTCGCTCGATTTACGCGAGGAGCAGGCAAGGAATGACCATCAGTTGTATCATGTACTCTTCGCCAGGCACTGAACATTGAATGTGTATGTAGCTGTAAGTTACTCGTGCTTATAATTCCTGATTGAAATTTATGTACAGTGGTAAGCAGCGAAAGTCCGCTTCGAAGTCCCTTCACATGACAAGGAAAGAGTTCCGGCGAAAGAACGCAAACGGTTCGAGAAGCTGACCATTGGCACCAGTAGTCGTCCCGGCAGATCCGTGGGCGGCAGCTAAGACGTCAGATTGGTATACATTACGGGATGTGGGCCATTAGGGGCGGATTTCTCCGGGAAGTGCGGCCTGCCAAGTGGCGCAGCGCCTCGCCTCGCCTCCGCTCCTCCAGCTCCAGTTCTCCAGTTCTGTGCCCGGACGCGGGTCAGCCGGTGTCGCGCAGGTGTCACGCAGTGCCACCAGCTAGCGGGCCCACAGTTTGGTTATGACGGCACACCACTTCCCAAATATATACGTTCTTGATAGATATACTATACTTCTAGAGTTCTCAGTACGAAATTTAAATAGGTCTGCTGAGTTTTCCGAAGAGAATATCGTAAACAAACTAGAACTGTCAATTTGAGAAAAAAAATTATCGTCAGAAATCTGAATAGTTCTGCAAGAGTTCTATAGAAAACACAAATGATATTGAAACTTGCTGGCATACGAAAACTGTGCGCAGGACCGAAACTCATTACACAAAATTACAAGTAGATGTTGTCGAAAACATTGTTTAAGTTCGTTTGTACGAACTTGGAAACTAATAACATCGCTAGTTAGTACAAAACTCAATGATGCTTCTTCATTTACGACTGTCAGGAGAAAGATCTCCTAAACCTTTTAATAAAATTTGTCTAATAGCTACTACCTGTTGGCGCCTATTTGTTATCCACGCGAACGATGGAGGATGTATAAAATGAATGGCTAAATTTTTATGTGACTCGTATAGATTTATTAAAAAGAGGCAGTAGTAGTAGTAGTAGTAGTAGTAGTAGTAGTAGTTGTTGTTGTTGTTGTTGTTGTTGTTGTTGCTGGTGGTGTCGTTTGATGCAACTCTCTAAGCTAGTTTATCGTTAGCATCATATCCGCATAATTACTGCAGCCTTCATCCATTTGAACCTTCTTGCTGTAATCAAGCCTTGGTCTCGCTCTACAGTTTTAGCCCCAAGACTTCTTCCATTATTGATTTCTTCTTTTAGTAAAGTTATGCCATAATAGCCATCAAAAGAAAATCTTGTACAACATGTATATTAAGAATCCTTGTAATACGTAGATGGCTGTACGATCAGGATCGCCAAACACCAAAAGGTATTAATAAACAAGCACAAGCAGTTCTAACGGCAGTATTTCTGAAGAACTGAAGTGCTGTCGGCGCAGCGTCCTGAGGGGAGTGGCCGAGGTTTGGAACTGTGTGTTAAAGGCTGCGAGCACCACATGATGCTCTGTTGCTGATGCCCAGCGACGTTGTACGCAGAGAACGAAGCGATGGTGGTCCAGCCGTATGTAGTGGTCAGTTAGGAGTTTCGACAGCGCGATCTCTGCAGACCATGGGTGGCCAAGAATTCGGCCTGCGGGCCGTACCCTGGGCTGAGCCTTGCTGCCGCGTTTCTCCCACCGTCACGCTGAGCGTGAGGGGGGGGGGGGGGGGGGGGGGGGACTGCGAAAGCACCGCGTTTAATTGGCATGGCAGTCGTACTGCGTAAAACTTGGTTTTATATTTCATATTTCTCAACAACGTAGATAAAAAACAAAACACATTTTCAGTATTACTTAATTATTTTTGGCACGCAGAAGGCATAATTTTCATCTTACAAAATATAGGCATACAGACAGACGCAGACAATTTCACAGACTTTCGCACTCGCGGTGCCAGGTGATCGTAACTTAGTTTCATAATCGAAAAAAACGTCTTTCAGACACACATATTGGTCGGAATATTGTAGTACTTTTGAAACGTCGTTATGCAGATGTCGAAACTCGTCCTGAGGAAAGCAATGCAGACGGCCTGACAGTTAACGATAGAGGGATTTATCTTTATATCGGCAATTACCTTTTAGATGAGTCAGTTACATCTGCACATGCAAAGGGGCGTTTTCAACTGAAAGGACAAGTGTTCTCGAAAACAGATGTAAGGTTGGCAGTGTACCGAAACTGTTTAGGAAACTAGCCGCATAATTCTGTCAAGTGCACAATGAATTTTTCAAACCTCCCATTTTCTTTAAAGCCAGTGAGTTCAGAGAACTGGACTGTGTTTGCCAGAATGCGTTCCTTCTACAGCACGATTTTCTCTTTGAATGCATCTCCAACAAATCAAAACCGAACTGAGTGTCCGATTGTGGGCAATGTGCAGTCCAGTTCACTTCAAATGCGGGGGTCTGCAATCCGTGCTGGGTGTTCCAATTTTCGTTCCTTCACTTCTTTTTCCTTCATAAGTTCAACAAAATGAGTCTAAATCGACAAATTTCCACGTATGTCCAACGTATTTTGAAGTAAGTAAGTCTCTATACTCATCGTTCATTTCCATCGGAAACTGTAGCAACTGACAGAGGAATAATGCGAACGACTTCAGAAATTTTTCTTTTCGCATCGCCAGTTCCTTCACGTACTGGATGATCATACATTTAGCACAAAGTGCTAAGTAATGTACTGAAAACGAATCCTGTCTGTCCAGCGTAGTAATTTTTGGCTCTTTCATTGCCAGCTAAATCTCTGAACTCTTTTTGCATTGTATTGTAAAGCTGTTTCAGAGCAAATTGCAGTACCCCTCCCTAGTGAGACTGCGTAATATGCATTGAAAATTCTCATCCCTCTCTTCTGTCACTCTAATTCATCTTAAAGGATTGCGACCACAGAGAACTTCCTTCACACCACGAATAAACAGCGAAGGAGCGCTGGCACCGCTATTACGCCGAACTTAGAGAGGGTTTTTTTGTGTTCGAGCGGATTTGTGTGTTTGTTACCCCAAAGCTTTGAGGGGAGTTTGAGAAAATGTAAGGGGAAGTTGTATGAGGCTTGCTAGTTGTGCGGTTTTTCGTCGACCGAGGTCCCACGATATTACTCCATCGACCGCAACATGAACATAGCAATTGAAGTTCTCACAGTAAGGGATGGTTAAGCGTAGTCGTGTGACCACTTAATGGACTGCAGTGTAGATTCACCAATTTATTTACTAATTCAACCTCTGCAAGGCATAGCCTCTTTATCCTAAAGCTAACAAATACACTGAAGAGCCAAAGAAACTGGTGCACCTGCCAAATATCGTGTCGGGCCCCCGCGAGCAGGCAGAAGTGCAGCAACACGACGTGGCATGGAGCGACTAAAGTCAGAAGTAGTAAACTGCAGAGCTGTCAATAAATCCGTAAGAGTACGAGGGGATGGAGATCTCTTCTGAACAGCACGTTGCAAGGCATCTCAGATATGCTCAATAATGATCGTGTCTGGGGAGTTTGGTGGCGAGTGGAAGTCTTTAAACTCAGAAGAGTGTTCCTGAAGCTACTCTGTAGCAACTCTGGACGTGCCAGATGACTCATTGTCCTGCTGGAATTACGAAAGTCCGTCGGAATGCTCAAAGGACAAGAATGGATGCAGGTGATCAGACAGGATGCATACGAATGTGTCGCCTGCCACTCGTATCTTGACGTATAAGGGGTCGCATATCATTCCAACTGCACACGCCCCACACCATTACAGAGCCTCCGACAGCTTGAACAGTCTCCTGCTGACATGCAGGGTCCATGGGTTCATGTGGTCTTCATACCCGTACACGTCCATCCGCTCGATAAATTTGAAACGAGACTCGTCCGACCAGGCAACATGTTTCCAGTCATCACTAGTCCAAACTCACATAAATCTTGATAACCTGCCATTGCAGTAGCAGTAATGTCGGTGTTGACGGGCCCAGGAGACGCGTAAAGCTTTGTGTCGTGCAATCGTCAAGGGTTCACGAGTGGGCTTTCGGCTCCGAAAACCATATCGATGTTGTTTCACTGAATGGTTCGCACGCCCACACTTGTTGAGGGTCCAGCACTGAAATCTGCTGCAATTTGCGGAAGGATTGCATTTCTGTAACGCTGAACGATTCTCTTCGGTCGTCGTTGGTCCCGTTCTTGCAGGATCTTTTTCCGGCCGTAGCAGTGTCGGAGATTTGATGTTTTACCAGATTCCTGATATTCACGGAACACTCGTGAAATGGTCGTGCGGGAAAATCCCCACTTCATAGCTACCTCGGAGATGGGTGTGTCCCACTGCTCGTGCGCCGACTATAACACACGTTCTACTCACTTAAATCTTGATAACCTGCCAGTGCAGCAGCAGTAACTGATCTGACACCTGCGGCAGACACTTGTCTTATGTAAACGTTACCGACCGCTGCTCCATATTCTGCCTGATTACATACCGCTGTATTTGGATACCCTTGCTATATCAGTGTCGTTGGCGCTTCAGGGTATATGCCTTTGCCCATCTTCCGACGTTCTTTGATGCGATATATCCTGCCCACTTTCATATTAGAATATTTATACTGATCTCCTGTTATTGCTTAGGTCTGCACTTCTTTTCGAGTCTTTCTTCGTGAGACTTTTCCACAGCTAACGTCAGCAGACGTCCTGATTTGGTCGGGACAGTGCCGGTTTTTGGAATCCAGTCCCCTCGTCCACATCGGGTTCTGCCCAGCGCCTAAATGTTCCGGTTTTTGGAAATCAAATCAAATTTACAGTCATGTGCGATTTGAACACACAACTTTCTATATTAACATTGTAAAAGTGTCTACATTTCAATAACGTATCTTTAATCTAATTTACAACGACGCTCCATATTATGAAATACGTTCACAAGGCCTACGTGATGTTGACTTGCGCTGAAGTTGATACTTCTGAGCTGCATTTGCTCAACGGTAACCCTACGCCTTCATATGAATTTCATTGGCGTGAGTACCGTAGGAAATGTGGCACGGCTAATAGGTTCTTCACTTTGTTTAAACTGTAACCAGCTCTGCAAATCCCAAACGGCACTGTATTTCCAGTTCAGACTTTCAGGAGAAGTAAGCAACGTATTCATAATCCAATGTCGTAAACAAAGTGATTTAGCTCTATTTATAATTAAATCAAGGTTAAGTAAATAAACTCTCACGCATTACCGTATACAATTTATTTACTTTTAAAACAGGCGTCCATTAATAATAAAGAGATTTTGGAATTCTATGACTTCTTAAATTTAAAGGGAAGCAAAGATTTGCTGAATCAAATTCATTCATCACAGCAGTATGATGGTATGAACAACAAGTGTTTAAAGCTGTGTGTAGTTACCGAAGGAAATATTGTGCTCTGTGAACTATCTTTTAAGACTTAAGGGTGTCATAATTATACAGTAAGTAGGAATGTGGCTATATTTTAGATTATGTTTGTTTATTATCATTTGGTGCCTACTACTCATTCCGTTGTAAGCTTCAATAATGTATAACAATTACAGTGCATTGTTGCATTCCAAGCAGTAAGCAGTTACAGAACTGGTCCCAACTTCGACTGCCAGGAACACAGTCACCTGAAGCTCTCTGAGCGGTTCTAGGCGCTACAGTCCGGAACCACGCGACTGCTACGGTCGCAGGTTCAAATCCTGCCTCGGGTATGGATGTGTGTGATGTCCTTAGGTTAGTTAGGTTTAAGTAGTTCTAAGTTCTAGGGGACTGATGTCCTCAGATGTTAAGTCCCGTAGTGTTCAGAGCCATTTGAACCATTTCTTGAAGCTCTTTGAGCTGTTCGAAGTTTTCTTCGGAAAAACTCGTTTAAAATCCAAGTTTCAAAGCCGTGTGTTAGGATGGGAAGAACATACTGTTCGAAAACAAGATTTTTTTTTAAATTTCTTGGCATATTAGATTTGAAACCGGTGACTTTTCTTCCACAAATCCTTCAACCTAGCTTGATTCAGCGGAAAATTTCATGTTTTAAATCTCCTTGGACATCATCAGTTAATAGTTCCAGATAAATGTATTCATAAACATTAAGTAGATGGTTGTTTTCAATATTATTCGCCTGGTAGTTACCTACTTGCGAGTAATTTTTTATCTATTAGTACTTGTTAGTATGTTGGCGTAATTTACGAAAGCAGCTCGTTAGGGGGACCAGAGTGATTGAAAATACCAAAATAAGAGCTGAATGGATGGAGATTACATCCGAAATGATGAAACCCAAAAGTTTATTACTGACATAACAGGAGAGTTTTGAAACGGAATTTTATTGGATTGGATTGTTTTGGGGAAAGAGACCAAACAGCGAGGTCATCGATCTCATCGGGTTACGGAAGGACGGGAAAGGAAGTCGGCCATGCCCTTTCAAAGGGACCATCCCGGAATTTGCCTGGAGCGATTTAGGGAAATCACGGAAAACCTAAATCAGGATGGCCGGACGCGCGGGATTGAACCGTCGTCCTCCCGAATGCGAGTCCAGTGTGCTAACCACTGCGCCACCTCGGAATTTTATTACATGCCGTTACTTTGTCGACGTTTTCAGTACTGTGATGGTATTATGAATTATTTGCAGTTCTTTTAACGTTTCAAGACACGGAATTTGTCGTTTCACATCACAAAACTATATAACACTTTCAAAAAACTTTTACATTTTCGTTTCTAAATAAGAGGCACTGCAAGTGATTATCTTCATACAGACATTATCTATTGAAAATTCCCACACCTTTCGGCTCTTCTGTAAACTTGACTCATTTATCAAGAACTGAAATTCTCAAAGCATCTCCTTATACCACCGTTTCCATCTAAATTTCTACATGTCCGACAACAGCTACAGTATCAACAGTGATTGTTATTATGTTGCCGTTCGCAATAGCTTCTTTAACAATTTTTACGTTTCAGAAAATACTGCGTTTTTTACTTAGTTCGTGCCACACATGGTAATCATCGCATTCTTCTCTCGAATCGTCAAAGGCCGCACGCTTGCGTTCTTACGTGAGCCCCGCCACAAAACTCAGCCAAGGCCGAGCACGCGTTTTATTTTTATGACAGTTCCCACGACTGTGTGTTTCGCAGCTGCGCATCGTTTCCGTGACACACACTGCGAATGTGGTGAACTCGAGGCAAAAGGCAGATTTCCATTTGTGAGTCAAAAAAATTGGTTGAAATGGCTCTGAGCACTATGGGACTCAACATCTGAGGTCATCAGTCCCCTAGAACTTAGAACTACTTAAACCTAACTAACCTAAGGACATCACTCACGTCCATGCCCAAAGCAGGATTCGAACCTGCGACCGTAGTGGTCGTGCGGTTCCAGACTGAAGCGCCTAGAACCGCTCGGCCACTCCGGCCGACTGAGTCAAAAAACATCCCACTTGTTCCCGTCTCTGATATTCCACTCCTCCGCACTGACGGCTCGCCGTGTATATTGCGCTCTTCAATCGAGAGCACTTAAAATATGCATGCATAGTTTAAAAAAAATGATGAAATACGTACAAAATTTTTAAATTAATAAAAAGAACAAAAGGACATTGAATATGAATATGATAAAAACTGCCTGTATGTTTTAAAATGCAAAACGTGGTGGTGGTATTTACAATGAAACAACTACTCGACCTAACCCAGGCAAGTTGTCACACCTGCATAGCGAAAGTACAAGCTGGGAATTGCGCGGTTAAGTGCTGTTAGGAGGAGAGGGGTATTTACGGAGCTGAAAATGAAATGATCGTATGGTATTTTTGGCCCGGAGACCCCAACTACATCTACATGGCTACTCTGCAAATCACATTTAAGTGGCTGGCAGAGGGTTCATCGAACCAACTTGACACTAATTCTCTATTATTTCACTTTCGAACAGCTCGGAATTCCTGTATTTTGCTATGATTATCGGTTTTCCCTATGTAGCTCGGTGTCAACAAAATATTTTTGCAATCTGAGGAGAAAATTGGTGATTGAAATTTCCGTGAGAAGATCACGCCCGCAACGAGAAACGTCTTTGTTTTGATGATTTCCATCCCAAATCCTATCCGTGACACTCTCTCCCCTATTTCTCGATAATACAAAACGCACTGTCCTTTTTTGAACTTTCTCGATGCACTCCGTTGACCCTATCTGGTTATTCTATCAGTACTCCCAAAGAGGACGGACAAAGAGTCTAGGCAGTCTTCAGTAAATCTGTTGCAGTTTCTAAGTGTTCGGCCAATAAAACGCAGTCTCTGGTTCGCTTTCCCCACGTCATCTGGGGTTAATTGGCAGGCCAATGCAAGCCTTTTTATTTGACGTCACTTTGGCAACTTGCCCGTCGGTGATGTTGAAATGATGATGGGAACAACACAGGACCCAGCCCACGGGTGGATAAAATCTCCGACCACGCCGGGAATCGAACCCTGGGTCCTTCGCATGGCAGTAAGGTGTTCAAGCGGTCAGTAATGGAGCTGATGGGTTGGTATGCTGGGATGTGTACTGTGAGATCGTGGGTGGATGATTTGTAGAAGAAGGTTTGTGCAGGTGCGAATGGGCAGCTGTAGTATTACTGACTATGCGGGTGAAAACCACCGGTGATGTGGATATCCGCAGCAATAATAACTTTGTGGTTAAAAGGCGAAGGGCAGAGTCAGTAATACGTTAGTCTATTTTTGCATGCGATCGATAACAACAATTGTTTTTGTTACAAGCCATTATTATTATTATTATTATTATTATTATTATTATTATTATTATTACACTCCTGGAAATTGAAATAAGAACACCGTGAATTCATTGTCGCAGGAAGGGGAAACTTTATTGACACATTCCTGGGGTCAGATACATCACATGATCACACTGACAGAACCACAGGCACATAGACACAGGCAACAGAGCATGCACAATGTCGGCACTAGTACAGTGTATATCCACCATTCGCAGCAATGCAGGCTGCTATTCTCCCATGGAGACGATCGTAGAGATGCTGGATGTAGTCCTGTGGAACGGCTTGCCATGCCATTTCCACCTGGCGCCTCAGTTGGACCAGCGTTGGTGCTGGACGTGCAGACCGCGTGAGACGACGCTTCATCCAGTCCCAAACATGCTCAATGGGGGACAGATCAGGAGATCTTGCTGGCCAGGGTAGTTGACTTACACCTTCTAGAGCACGTTGGGTGGCACGGGATACATGCGGACGTGCATTGTCCTGTTGGAACAGCAAGTTCCCTTGCCGGTCTAGGAATGGTAGAACGATGGGTTCGATGACGGTTTGGATGTACCGTGCACTATTCAGTGTCCCCTCGACGATCACCAGAGGTGTACGGCCAGTGTAGGAGATCGCTCCCCACACCATGATGCCGGGTGTTGGCCCTGTGTGCCTCGGTCGTATGCAATCCTGATTGTGGCGCTCACCTGCACGGCGCCAAACACGCATACGACCATCATTGGCACAAAGGCAGAAGCGACTCTCATCGCTGAAGACGACACGTCTCCATTCGTCCTTCCATTCACGCCTGTCGCGACACCACTGGAGGCGGGCTGCACGATGTTGGGGCGTGAGCGGAAGACGGCCTAACGGTGTGCGGGACCGTAGCAAAGCTTCATGGAGACGGTTGCGAATGGTCCTCGCCGATATCCCAGGAGCAACAGTGTCCCTAATTTGCTGGGAAGTGGCGGTGCGGTCCCCTACGGCACTGCGTAGGATCCTACGGTCTTGGCGTGCATCCGTGCGTCGCTGCGGTCCGGTCCCAGGTCGACGGGCACGTGCACCTTCCGCCGACCACTGGCGACAACATCGATGTACTGTGGAGACCTCACCCCCCACGTGTTGAGCAATTCGGCGGTACGTCCACCCGGCCTCCCGCATGCCCACTATACGCCCTCGCTCAAAGTCCGTCAACTGCACATACGGTTCACGTCCACGCTGTCGCGGCATGCTACCAGTGTTAAAGACTACGATGGAGCTCCGTATGCCACGGCAAACTGGCTGACACTGACGGCGGCGGTGCACAAATGCTGGGCAGCTAGCGCCATTCGACGGCCAACACCGCGGTTCCTGGTGTGTCCGCTGTGCCGTACGTGTGATCATTGCTTGTACAGCCCTCTCGCAGTGTCCGGAGCAAGTATGGTGGGTCTGACACACCGGTGTCAATGTGTTCTTTTTTCCATTTCCAGGAGTGTATTATTATTATTATCACTTTGGGATGGATTGCCACTTCGTTGGCTGGGGTGCACGGTTATCCTGGAGAGAATGTATGTGTCGATGATACCTGCAATGAAGAGGGCGATGTGCTGTTCCTCTCACTTTACACATGCACATCCTGTTTTCCCGCCGCACTGCGGCTGCCTTACGTCTGACTCTTCCCGTTTCGTTTGCAGTAGCAGCCGACAGTTATGCTGTTACTGAAAGCTGCCAGAAAGTGACATGAAAGCTACTCTAGCTGGAATACTCCGTCGTTTGAAACTTCTGCCTCATGTTCTGTCTCCTGTTTCTGTACCAAATACGACATAAATAATGTACAGTATAAAACCAATGAATCTCTCAACACCTCTCTTAAGTACAAGCAGATATAGCAACGTTTATTGCATTGAGAAGTTAGCATGTCAACAGGATTTAACATTATAGCAAAGTAACTTACGTTGGATAAAGTATGTATGGCTAATATTTGACACTGAGCAAGATGTCACGTCAACCTGTGGCACAACTTCATTTGTCTTCGCAATGTTCAGGAAGTATTCTGCAGAAAATTTCACACAATCATTTTCAGTAATTACGTCAGAATATTCTAACTTCAGGGACATATCGATAATATGACAGGGTGAGTTGTTTTGAACAGACGAAAATTCAGACTTGGTGCAAGTCTGCAGACGGAGCTCCTGTATACCTAAACGGTTAAAGTGATCTTAAGATCCGCACAGACTTGTCTCGGAAGTGATGCTATTTGGGATACGTGTGATTAGTATGGAGCCCAGGAGATGGTTATCGAGAGAAAAGGACGGACTCGGAAAAGAGGAGGGAACCCTTATTTGATACAGGATAGTGAGGAATGGGTTGCATCTGATAAGAGGGATAAATGTCTGGGCTGATTTCGCCGTAGGCTGTAGAGAGGTGTTTGGTCGGTGGGATTTGTTGGTACTGACTCGGCACGTGCCAATATGCGTAATTTGGGACAGAATAAAAGGTTTGTTGAGATTCAAGTTAGTGAGGTGCATAGGACAGGCAAGTTGGTATCCCACCACTGTCCGGGGCGCCTCCAAACACGACATCGCTGGTCATCGTGGCTTCATTTGCAGCAGGGCTCATCACTCGAGACAGTTCAGTGAGATTCAGGGCGACGACGTGACTGCAGTGGGATACCAACCTGACTGCCACCCGCCATACGGCCCGATGACCAGGAGCGATGGCATGGGTCCCAGGACCCCTCTGGTTGTGGTCCGCACCACCCATACAGCACAGCGGTGCGTCGACAACATTCTGCGCCCCGTTGTGCTGCCCTCCACGGCTAACTATCCTGTGCGTGCATTAAGGCAAGGTAATGCCCGCACAGGTTCAGATTTTCTACTGCTTTTCTTCGTGTTTGTCAAACCACACATTAGGCAGCAGATCTCTGCCCTACTGAGACCATTAGAGCACTGTTGGCAGGGCGTCCAACCATCTCAGAATTTTGACGATTAACGCGTCAGAATCTGTCGAGATATCCCTCAGGAGTACATAAAACAACTCATCAATCAATGCCAAACCGAGTAACTGCTTGCATATGCGTCAGAGATGGATCAACGAGTTACTCACTTGCTCAATTGTTGATGCTCTTTCTGTTGAATAAATCATCTATATTTTATGAAGCTGCAATCATTCGTTTGTCTTGTCTGTACATATCACCACATCTCCAATTTCTGTCCCATACGGATAATTCCTTCGCGGTGCGTCTTTTTTTGTCTTAAGAGTTTATTTGCTAAAGAATCAGGTTCGGGATTGACATCTCCAACGACTGCTGTCTTGGCGTGTTCTACCTGGAACAGTATTTTGAAGTGGTGACTATCTCTCTCAGCACGTGTAACCGCTCTTGCGCAAGACAGTTTGCGGGCCAACCGCCAGATGGCAACAGAACTATTCACGTTGCCGATAAGAGCGACTGCACCAATCCGTTCACCTGCCACGGTACAGGAAACCGTGTCGACTCCGGTTTATTCTGGTTGCTAATTTTGCCTTTGGATGCTTTACATAACTGGGACGAAACGCAGCACTCGTGCATAGTGGCGCTATGGTACATGAGCAATAGTTATAATTCCTCGTTTCAGTTACTGAATTACTGAAGAGAGAACACGTTATCTGTAAAATATCCGGAGGTAATATCAACGATATTGACTTTGTACGGAACACTAAAAGATGTTGGGCAGCTAAGTCGTTAAAACATGAGTAGCTGTATTTCTAAAAAGAAACGTTAACAGGAATGTACTTGCGATGTACATGGAACTGGTTTGACCTATTCTGAACTTTCGAGCTATCGGCAGTTATTATGATGTTGACTAGCTTACCTCGTCTACCTCCTTTAGCGTGTCATTTTCTAATCTAATGCTCTCGACATGGCCTATTTAATTCAACCTCATTTCTTTACCCTTCTTTTACTTTTTATTACTGTTCATCTAGTAATATCTTTTCAAGACGCCATCCATTACGTTCAGCAGTCCTTTGTCATTTACGGCAGCTCTGCATCATCGACAAACCGGAGAATTTTTAAGTCTTTTCCTTGAACTTTAATGCCCTTTACAAATTTCTCCTTGACTCCTTTCAATGTTTGATCTATACGCAGATTAAATAACATGATGCACTATGGGACTAAACTGCTGTGGTCATCAGTCCCCTAGAACTTAGAACTACTTAAACCTAACTAACCTAAGGACATCACACACATCCATGCCCGAGGCAGGATTCGAACCTGCGACCGTAGCACTCGCATGGTTCCGGACTGCGCATAGATTATATCCACATTTCAAAAGCTCATATTTTTATCTCGTATGTACTATTTATCATTTACTTTTCTATTCCGTGTAAACCCACGCCCTGAATAAGTAGTGCCAGAAAGGAGTACCTAATACTATTTCGTTCTTTTCTTGACTAACGCTTGCCTTTCATGTCCTTCATCTCATAAAGCTACAGACTGGTTTCTAACAAAAATGTAGATAACTCTACACTCCCTGTTTTTTATCTCTAATAACTCCTGAATTTCATAAAGCGTATTCTAGTCACTATAGTCGTAAGCCCTTTTCTAAAACTACTGAAGTTATGAATGTGGGTGTGACTTTTCTCAACCAATTTCGTAAGATATATCCCTGCCTCAATAGTATTCCAATCCCATTGGATCTCCGACGCAGGGTAGTTTCTGTCAATGCTTAATTCTGCTGTAAATGGCGCTTGTTGGTATTTTGCAAGTATGACTTATTAAACTAATATTTCATAATATTCACATCAGTCAGAATAAGTCTTCTTTGGTACTGGATTTTTGCTATTCCGTTTCTTTTTTAATCAGAGGGTATTTCGGCTGTGGCACACATCCTGTATATTATGGATGATTCTCTTGAGGTTCGTAACAGTTCTGAAGGAATGTCATCTACTACAGGTGCATTGGTTCGATTCACAACTTTCAATGCTCTGTCAAAATCCTCTCGCCCTCTTGTATTCCCTATCTTGCCTTCATCCATTTGCTTTTCTCTTTTCATAATATTATCTTCAAGTTTGTATTCATTTTGTATAACCTTTCTATTTATTTGTTCCACCTTACAGTCTTATCTTCTTTGCTTCATTTTTGGATTGTCATCAGCTCTTTTCGTACTGCTGCTCCCGTTTCCTCCAAAGTTTTGCTTAATTTTCAGGTTCTCTCAGTCTCATTCCTTAGGTATTTGTATGGTTTTTTTTCCTTGATTCATTTTTACATCTGTTTGTCCTTGTCTTTTTCCTAGTTTTCCTCTGCTGCATTCACTATTTCATTTTTCGAAGCTACGTATTCCTCTTGTGTTGTATTACTTTCGTAGGTCCCCAGTTATGAGCTATAAACGCAGGGCAACAGAAAACTAAAGTGGTTCGTTGGTACCTAAAAATATTAAAATTGAAAAAAAAAAACGTAGTTGCTTATGTCCCTCACCTTCTACTACTCAGAGTGGCTGCCGAGTAAAAGTCCAGTTTTACAGCAATAAACAGCCCACGCAAATAGTTACCTGTCACGTGGGGGACCTGTGTTCGACTCCAGGCACCGGCGCCGCACGTTGAACTCAGCAACCGCAACGAGCGCAGCTAGGCAGGAGGAGGCGGCCAACAAGCTAATTCTGGTCACATCCGTTAACGATATTTCCAGCTGCGCATACTTGGCTGGTGGCCCGCGCAAATGAAATTATGCTGCACAGAGACAGCCACTCGGATTGCCCACGCAAAGCACGGGGTGCTCACACATCTCTCTGGATATTCCTACCAGCGTCTCGTTTTGCTGCCGGCAGTTCCTCGCTGGCCCCTGGTGACGATGGTAAGAGTGAACAACCTTGTCTAACTCTTCTGTTATCTGTCTCTCTCTGTGTGATCAGATAGATTATTTATTGCAGTCAGAGTCTTCTTCTGTATTAACCTCTAACGGGTGTATGTATCTTTTCAGGGCTGCTGATATAAAGCTTTCGGACCATTTCCACACTACGAGCACTCAGGGCGTCCAAATCCAGTTAAAGTCAACGATACTGGCTACAGTTCACGGTGCCGCAGCCGGTAGCCGCCACTGCTGTTGCAAGGCTCCTGCTGGGCCGTGTACTGCACATTTAATACGAGGTTTTCAGTATTACAAAGCTTTCTACACTTAAATACGACGTTTTCTGCGTGTAACAAAGCTTTCTGCACCTAGCTGCTCCCGAATGCGCGTAAAATGTTTTGACTGCACAATCGGACAATTTCTATACAGATCTGCACCGAACCCCACTAAACATAATACGTCCTTACGAAACACTGCAACAATTATACGATACGATCAAGGAGCACAGCATGTCATCATCCTCAAACAGGACTAATCAATGGACTGCAATCACTAACAACCTTCAAGTATCTGTGAGATAATGAGTGTCTGAGAGGTGCAGAAATCAACCTTCTATGTGATGTATGCATTACACTTCACAAAATTGAAATTGTCGAAATTCAAGAAATGTTCACAACAAACCATTAACTAGCACCAAGAACACTGAATGAAAAATGGCGCGTCACAGTGATCACAATGGTTCGCACCATTAATATCGAAGGCGAACTCCTTGGGAATTAAAAAGCCGTGCAGGACGCTCAGATTGGTATTCGCTGCTAAAGAATGCATATAGAATCATATTCGGGTAACGGGGCGATGAGAACTGTGATGGCATGCAAACAAAATGCGAAACTGTCTGTCGTGGAGCTTAACGAGATCTTGATACAAATCTCGTGGTACTTATAATTTTGCCTCGATAAGCTTGTGGATAGTATGCCACGACGAATACAGGCATGTATGAATGCTACTGGGTACTAGAGGTACGGGTGTGTACAGGAGTCTGGACCACCACCTCTGAAGGTCTCTGTGTATGGTGGTACAACATGCAATGTGAGGCTTTCATGAGCAATAAAAAGGACAGAAATGCTGTTTATGTTGATCTCTGTTCCAAATTTGTGCACAGGTTTCGGAACTCGTTTTGATCTGTGCATAAAGTAACTGACTAGACTACAATATTTTCGAAAATTGGCCAAAAAGTACCCCCCCCCCCCCTCCCCGTATTGCGCAGGTCAAAAGAGCACATTGGCTGCTTTGGAGTTCTATGCAAAACTCGTAACAGGTGGTCACGTGACCCTCTCCTGCTGAAGCGACTCACGGCAGTGAAATGGAGTGCATGTGGCAGTCGCCTGCTTGGAATGAAGTTCCCCTATTTGAGGCGTATCAAAACAAAGTGTTCAATGTACCTACAAGTAATGGAGCGACACACACTACCATGTAACAAGGTGTGAGAACAGCGGCAGTAAAAAGATCCTAACCGACGGGCACCTGAAACTAATGTCACGTATATTCAATGACAAGAGGCTTCCAGTACGATACAAGTCACTACTGCCAGTTCCATCTCAGCCAGTTTCCGTGTGAACAACGTGCAGTCCGGTGAGTCTCGAGTCTGTCTTTTCACATGACGCACGCCGCCCAGTGCACTGACATCCCAGTGGGGCGTTTCACCTGCGTTCTGTGCAGGGTGTAGTGTAGGCCGGAGTTGGTTCTGTGCTATGGTGGCGCTTTTCGTATCATAAATAGGGAAAATCATTCTAGTTACCGTGAGTATTGATCATGACTTTATTTCAATACTAGTTGACAGAGCCGACAATTCATTATGCCAATTTTCTATTAAAAAGGAAAACAAATGACTGTGTTTGTAGTGTAACATCGAAAAAATTTCGTTTCCATGTATTCGTTAAAACGCTTTCGAAATTATGAAATACTCGTAAAAAGAAATATGCATAATGTACAAATGTATAAGTACAGCTGCTTCGCGTGTCACCAACGCATATCTTAAGCGTCTCTATGGAAATGCCTCCTCATAGCTCTAATAAGGCCATTGTTTTCGCTTACAGCCGTTTGCGTTTCGCAGTTGAAAGCTGTCGAAAGCGCTGCCATTTGTCAAGGGTTTCCTTAAGCTGACTCGATATAGGAGTGTCAGATTATTTGTATTAAAACTTCCTGCATGATTCAGCATTTTTTCATGCTTCTCAGTGTATATGACATCATACCTCCTGATCTAAGGATCATACAATAATATAATTTTGTAAGTACATTCAGTGGCAAATGTGGATGGTGTCGTCAAAAATGTGTTGCGAATAAAGTTTTTAGCACAAAAATAATAAATTTAAACTTGCATGACGCGGGAGCTTTTCACGCATCTCTTTGTGTATGACATCAATCCCCTAGACTCTGACAGGTAGATAGTTCTTACCCAGACAGCGATTGTTGCCTGACATTAAGGGATGTTCCTACAAAGTTTGGTGGAAATCGCTCCGCTGGTTTACGAGGGGATGTTGAACATACATACATAAATACATTTTTATGACGTGTACAGATGTTCGGTGACCAATTGTCACCGTCGCCGAATCGAGGCCATTATCAACGCTACAGGTCATGCTGCAGGGGTATTGGCGTCCTGTCTCCTGGGACTGACAAATTTTCGTCAATGTGCCATTTATCGGACGATTTCTAAGGATGTGTAATTCATCCACGAAGGAAGTCTCTTACAAAACCCTCGTTTCTGCCCAATTTTTGAAAAATTTCATTCGATCTCAGACTCACACCACGTTCGTTCAATAGAAGAGATGGAGAATATTCAGAGACGGGCAGCGCTATTCCTCACTGGTTTGTCTAGTCAGTGCGAGTGCATCACAGAAATGCAGAATAAACTTCTGTGAGAAATGCTACAGGGAAAACGTTGTTCAGCACGGAGTGCTTTACTCACAAGACGACGGGAACTCGTGTTCCTGAGGGAAACTTCTGGTCAGTTCACTACACAGCTCCACTAATAACCACGATGCTAAAAACAGTTCTCTGAGGCTACAGACACAGCTATAATACATACCACAGTGTGGCGAGGAATGGACATCTCTAGAACAGGCCATAACAGAAGCTGGGTAGAAAGACACAGATACAAGAAACGTAACAGCGAACAAGTCGTTGAATTGAAACAACGAAAGAAGGAAATACAAAACTGTCGATGAAAAGAAAGGAATATATCAATATAGGTCACTTATAAATGAAATTAATTGGTATTGCAAGGAAGATACGAAATGGGTGCAGGAGAAATGTTAAGAGAGTGAAAAAGTAATGGTCATTGCAAGGACATATCAGTACACAAAAACGTCAAAATAAATTCCGCAGAACTTAAAAGCAAAGGCGTATACATTATTAGCGCTAAGATAATTCCATTGTTAAACGCAAAGGAGAGAAGGAATGTGAGGAACTGATACATTGACGCCCTCAACGACAGTGAGGAACTGTCTGCTAATGTAGTAGAAGAGGCAATTAGTGTCCATTTGGAAGACAAGGATATTCAATGTTGAGTAAGAGTTGGACAGAGCACCGGAACTCTTGAGTCCAAAAATATCAGAAGGGATTCCTTTCGAATTTCTAAAATCATTGGGGAACGGGCTGTTCAGTGATAACTCAATTCCATGCGAAGAATCTGTGAGGCATGTGGCACAATTAGGGCGACACTATCGAAAACCTGCCGCACAGAGTCACAGATGGAATTCTACAAGACAAGAGAATGGCAGTTCCAACTCTTCTGCGAGACATCCAACTGTGAATCCCGAACAGCAACGACAGATGGCAAATTCAATCGATATCATTTAAGTTTTTGAGATGAATCGCAGTTTGCAGCAGACTGGATCACATCTGCATTGAAAAAATTAGAAAAATATGGACGAAATTGTGTCCACACTAGAAAAATTCAAAGCGTACAGGGAAGATGGCCTAGCTACGTCCTTCGAAGGGGCAACACGCAGCTATCAAAGTAAGTTATTGAATACCGACAGTAAGCAAAAAATGACAGGCATGGACACGACCGCAGCACTAACCTGTGCAATAGATGGTGATTAAGATGAATCTACGACAGCGGAGAAATACTACTGGGATTTGGAAGCATTTCGTCCACATAACCCGGAAAATAACAGGGACAAACAAATGAGAGAATGTAAATAGTCTTCATGGGAGTGCCGCGGGATGACGTTGGAAAAAATTCCACAATATCCAAAAGAAAGTCCAAGATCTGTTAGATGACAATCAGTTTGGCCTTATGAACGGTTAGGGCGTTGCGGTTGATAATGCAGGCAAGAAGAAACAAATCAAAACCTGTTCATAGGACTTGTCGATCTAGTAAAAGCGTTCGATAATTAAAATGGTGTAATACGTTTGAAATCCCCAGAAAAATTTATATACCCTATAAGGGGTTGGGTTGTTTGGGGGAAGAGACCAAACAGCGAGGTCATCGGATTAGGGAAGGATGGGGAAGGAAGTCTGCTGTGCCCTTTCAAAGGAACCAGCCCGGCATTTGCCTGGAGCGATTTAGGGAAATCACGGAAAACCTAAATCAGGGTGGCCTGACGCGGGATTGAACCGTCGTCCTCCCGAATGCGAGTCCAGTGTGCTAACCACTGCGCCATCTCGCTGGGTATACTTATGCTATAAAGAAAGACTGTAATAATATGTACAAGAAACGAAAGCTAACGATAAGAATATATTTTGGTTAAAATAACAGTGCAGCGAGAAATGGTCGGTTTAAAAAAGAGTGCAGGACAAGGATGCAGTCTTTCTTCTCTACTGTTGAACCTGCATACTCAAAAAGCACCGGAAGAAATGAAAATGTGAGAAGACGGATCAGAATTAAAGGTCAAAGGATATTTATGTCAAGATTCGCTGATAACTTAGAGAACTGTGAAAGTACGGAAGAATTACAGGACGCTGAATGGAATGAACAGTCTAATGAGCATAGCATGTGGACTAAGAGTAAACCAAAGACGGACGGAAGTAATGAAGAGCAGCTGAAATGAGGGAACCACTTAGTAGAGAAAGTGAAGGGATTCTGCTACGCTGCAAACAAAATGAGCCAAGATGAACGTAACAAGAAGGAAATAGGAATCAGCCTGTCACACGCAAATAGAGAATTTCTCACCAAGAGAAAGGAGAGGAAATCGTCGTCCGCGTTGCTGCAGCACGCATTTGTTTCATTGCCGTTCACCTCCAATGTAAGACTCAACAGCTGTGGATCGCTTTGCATAAACGTAAATACAACGCGGTAATCGCTTGATACGGCAAACCACGACGTCGGCGGGATGCATACTGAAACCTGCAATAAAATGCAAGCCTGACCCGTTAGACGACAGTATTTTGGGTCTTCCTCTGTTAAGACGCTGAATACAGGAAAGTGCTTCAGTAAGACAGGTAGCAGAGCAAGTAGGCCGTCCGCGCCTTGAGCCTTCCTTCTATAAATACGACGCCGTCACAGAGAGCTCGTGACGCGACTAGCGTGCCTTGCGCTGGCAGCCGTGACGTCATGCGCTGCCTTTCCGATAGTGGAGCATCACGTCACTTCTTGAGGCCTCGCATGTTGTGGCCACTTATGGCTCTTGTATGTGTTTTCGGTAACGTAATTTTTTTTGTTCAGTTTTTTATTCCATTTTACCATGTAGGTTTCTCATTTAGATTGTTTGTTACGATTTCAACTAAATATTTACATTTATCAACAATTTGATTTACTCTTCTTCTACTGTAATTTTGTTTGCAAGTTATCGATCATTTGATGCAATCTTGTTTTTTTTTCCAAATGATATTCTACGGCCAATTTTTTGTGCTATCTCTTGTAGTGAATTAACTTGTTGCCTGGCTTCTTGAGCATTGCTGGCCAATCCCAAGCAGTTGAAACTTATACTATTTTTCGCACTCCTTGTTCTTATGTTCTTTGGGTTACCCTTGTACCATTCTCTCATTATATATTCCAGGGCACAGCTGAACAGTAATCGTGACAGACAGTCACCTTGTTTTAATCCTGTTTTTATGACTGTTCAGAAATTTCTCCTCCAAACTTCACTATCGATTTGGTGTTGGTTTGAGATAAGTTCTATTGGTTTCATCAGTTTTGGATGCACTTCTAGATTCCTTAAAAATTTTAAAAATGAAGATCTACACAGTCACATGCCTTCGTAAAATCTACGAATATTATTGCCAGAAGTTTGTTCCGTTTCCTACAATATGCCAATTTTAAACTAAAGATTTGCTCTGCATAGTTACTCCATGGTCTGAAACCTCCCTGATAGTCCCCTAACTCGTGTTCCAGTTGTTCCTTGAGAGTTTTCCATACAGGATCTTGGGTAAAACCATGAACGTGCGGTCTAGGAGAGAGGTTCTTCTGTATTTGTCCCGACTGCTCTTATGCCCTTCCTATGTAGTGGATGGATGGCGGCCGTGGTCCAAAGTTCAAGGAATAGTTATTTATTCAAATTTTTGTTAGAGCCTTGGGTAAGGAGGTTTGACTGTGCCACTTGAGTATTTCCACCTTTCAACAAGAACCTGGTCTTCCCCACACGCCTCATAATTTTTTTTTCTCTTCACCATGGCGTTGACAATAAACAGTGTTTGCATGAGAGCATCTTTCATAGTTATTGGCTTTAATTAATATAAGCAACAAGTATTGCCGGTCTGGCGGCTATATCGGTAGCCCTGAAGAGCAGTAGCATTATCAACTTCAGTGCTCCGTTCCAGCTGCACTACTCTACAGTCAGGTTGCGGATAGCTAGCTGATCAGCCATTGTCACTGAAATGAGCCACATGCTGTTCTGTTTTGTGTGAACGAGCCAATTACTACTTTTAACCAGCAATCCTATTCGCGTTATTGAACAGCTCTTTATTTATTGTACTGAAGAGTCTTTCAGCCAGCTGTGTTAAAATGAACCGAATAAAATAAAATAATGTACGAAAAGATGCGACTGCTATTATGGAGATGTCAAACATAAACTAACATCTCTTAATACATTAATGTGATTAAAAATGTTAAAAGATAACCATTCCCTAAAATCACATGTATACAAACACACACACACACACACACACACACACACACACACACACACACACACACATGCGCACACGACATTAAAGTAAAATCATATTTAAGTTATAAAACTTTCTAAAGCAAAGGAGAAATATATTAAAATAGTGGAACGGATGGATGTGGCTGATTGCTCACTGGACTAAACAAGGCTAAGCCATTCACTCTACAACACAAAATCTCCAGCCTGAAAGCCTTGGATGGAGTCCAGAGAATATGCAAAATTTTACGAGTTTCACGAAACTCGTTTCATCGTCATCCATGACAGACTGGTTCCCACTTAAATGAGCTGTTTCTCAATGTCACAGGAAAATACATCTAACTTGGACGGCGCAGCCAATTGTTTGAACGATAAAAAAAAGAATATGGCGCTGCCAGACACAGACTATGATCTGCATTCACCTCATTGCTGCACACTATTGTGTCTACTCTATGAAGCGGGAGTAACTATCTACGAAGGCGCACTGCTGCAGTAGAAAAGCTGTAGCTCCATGACTTACCTCCATTCTCTATCATTCAGGCTGGCGCCACACTACGTTACCGCATGTGGGCGTGTTGTGGATCGTTTTAACCATTTCTTTGCACAGTATTACCAACATACTTGATAGAAAGCAATAATGCGAATTGAGCATGTTGTTCTGGCCCTGGTATACGTTTAGAAAAGTTCATCTTAGAAGGTTGCTCTGATTTAAACTGTACAATCCTACGTGAATCTAAAATGTACCGTTTTTGCTAAACGCAAGAAGCAAGCTTTGTTAGTTTTCCTAGCTCTAGTTTTTACACAGAGGTGCGCGGTTAGTGCATTGATGGCCCCGCCTCGCAGCCGCCCTCTGGGGTATCGTCAACTACAACCTAACACTTATTTGTTCGCCTTCTACACGTTCCTGCACCATTCATCCGATTACGACGAAACTTTGCTGAGTTGTGCTCACGCCCGAGAATGTGCAGGGGTGAAATAGAAGCTTATCTCAGGAACGTCTGAAGCAATTTCTATCAAATTTTGGGTACAAATGCCTCATTATTTGTATAAAAATATTGTGGGGTAATATACCCCAACCATACCGGGGAGGGGGGGGGGGAGGGGGGGAGAAAAAGTGGCATGAACAATTTTCGACAACGACCGGCATTAGCACCGAGTCCACAGTTTTTGGGGTCGCCAGACTTACTGGTGACAGTCGCGACGACGTTTCACACTTACAGTTAGGGGTTTGGGGTGGGGATGCGAAGACAGTGACACACCAGCATATCTCAGTAACGCCTGAGGGATCATCTACCGAAGTTGGCACGCGACTCACCTGCTGACTAAGAAACGTTACTGTGAAAGTAAGACACCCCTAGCCTCCCGGTAACTCATGGTCTGAGGTGAAAAGCCATAACTCAGAATTGCCTTGAACAATTTCAAACACATTTGCTTATACATTAATCGTTATCTGCATCAAAGAACTGTGTAGTAAGGTACCCTGCTGCCACTAGGGGTTTTGGGGTGACGAGGAGAAGGGTGACTTGTAAAAACGCCCGAAAATGACCTGTTGGTATTTCTTTCCTGTAGGTACTTCACCTGGAATACTTTAACAGTACGAAGAGCCATCTGTCTCGTTTGAATTGTTCAATGCATCAACCACATCGTGCTTCGGGGCCGAAGATGAACCCACGAAATACAATATTACAGATGCATTTAACGTGCTCCCTAGAGTCTCGAGGTGTAAAAAAGCGGGCAATCAGACAGCTGCCAGCGGCAATCCTTTTTCTCGAAACGACGGTCAGTTACTGGCATACATACGACAATCCTGAGAAATCTGATGAAAATGCAGGGCGAAATTCGCTGAAGATACGGATAAATACGTGTGAAATCTGTTAAACGTATGATCAACATAAATAATTATGAAATGTGTATGAACACCTACTCACAAAGGAAAAGATACATTGTAACGTATGCCGTGTACGGCTAGTTAACAAATAAAACTACGTGGCGCCAGACAAGGATGAGAACACACTGTGGAATGGGCTTGACAAGATGCACGTAGAACTCAAGACAGCATTGCACACTAGCATTGTTAAAATGTTAATTAGTCTGCTCTGAGGTATTCTGGAGAGGTGGTATGGTGAATTATACTGCTGACCGCACTGGTTGCTAGACTGGCTGTATAACTGTACAGCTTGCTGTAAACGTATCCCTACAAAGATTGGTTGTCAGTGACGACGGCAGACCTACCTGCGTCCACATTAAATCCCGCGTCGAGATTCCCATATGGAAATACCGATACCGACAGGTAGTTTACGCTGACTTTCGATGTACTCGTATCCTTGCCATCAGCGTGCACCTATGTGAAAAGGAAAAAATAATTTTTTCCTCGTTTACAGAGTTTAAATTAGTCACAGCTTCTGTGCACCGAAGTGAGGAGAGCCGACCGCGGTGGTCGAGAGGTTCTAGGCGATGCAGTCCGGAACCGCGGGACTGCTACGGTCGCAGGTTCGAATCCTGCCTCGGGCATGGATGTGTG
Source organism: Schistocerca gregaria (assembly GCF_023897955.1). NCBI lineage: Eukaryota > Metazoa > Arthropoda > Insecta > Orthoptera > Acrididae > Schistocerca > Schistocerca gregaria. The sequence goes on from NC_064924.1 coordinate 569,453,945, forward strand.
TGATGTCCTTAGGTTAGTTAGGTTTAAGTAGTTCTAAGTTCTAGGGGACTGATGACCTAAGATGTTAAGTCCCATAGTGCTCAGAGCCATTTTTTTTTTTTTTAAGTGTGGAGGCAGCCGTGGTGGGTAGAGCTCGCAGGCCGACGTTCAACACTGATGATGTGAGTGAGCTGCTGCCCCGTGTTTCGTCTAGTAACTGTTGACACGTGACCTGGCCAGTGCTGACCATGCTCATTCACACGTTATTGGCAGATGTCGACTCTGTTTCCAGTAGTTTTACTCGAAGCGCGATTATAAAACAGAACGGTGGTAAGAAACGCCAAGCGCCTACAGACTGCCTCTTGCCCATGCTGTGCGGGTCTGTCACACTGATACCCCAATACTGTCCAATGGGGCAGACATCTGCAATGTAAATGCTCTTTAACACGTTCAGTGTAATGTTCGCTACGACTGCACTTTTAAATGTCTTCTTAAGGAATGATTACTAAGTTTGCAAGATGTCTTCTTAAGGAGTGATTACTAAGTTTGTAAGATAAGAAAACTTCGTCTAATGCTCTGAACGCTTTACACTGCTGCATTTTCTTTAGAACTTTGGTCTCTCAATTACACTGAGATGACAAAAGTAATGGGATATCTCCTAATATCGTGTCTCACCTACTTTTGCCCGGTGTTGTGAAGCGACTCGGCGTGGCATGGACTCAACATGTCCCTGGCAGTCCCCAGCAGAAATATTGACACCTATGGCTCTATCGCCTTCCATAATTGCGAAGTGTTGCCGATGCTGGATTTTGTGCACGAACTGACCTCTCGATTATGTCCCACAAATCTTCAATGGAATTCGTGTCGGGTGATCAGGGCGGCCATACCATTCGCTCAAATTGTCCAGAATGTTCTTCAAACCAATCGCGAACAGTTACGGCCTGTTGACGTGGCGTATTGTCATCCACAAAAATTCCAACGTCGTTTGTGAACAAAAGTCCACGAATGGCTGCAAATGGTCTTCCAGTGATTCAGCTGGACCAGAGGACCCAACACAGCCAACACCATTATGGAGCCACCACCAGCTTGCACAGTGCCTTCTTCACAACTTGGGTCCATAGCTTCGTGGGGTCTGCGCCACGCTCGAACTGAAATAGGCACTCATCTGACCAGGCCACGGTTTTCCAATCGTCTGTGGTCCATCCGATATGGTATAGAGCCCAGGAGAGAGAGTGCAGGCGATGTCGTGTTCTTAGCAAAGATACTCGCACTGATCGTCTGTTGCCGAAGCTCATAACCCACAAATTTCGTCGCACTGTCCAAACGACACGTTCGTCGTACCTACAACATTGCTTTCTGCGGTTATTTCACGCAGTGTTACTTGTCTGTTAGCACTGACAACTACACGCAGACGCCACTGCTCTCCGTTCGGTAAGTGAATACCGCCGGTCACTGTGATGACGGTAACGCTTGGAATTTGGTATCCTCGGCACACTCTTGATACTTTCGCTCTCTGTATATTGCATTCCCTAACGATTTCCGAAATAAAATGTCCCATGCATCTCTGACCAACTATCGTTCCGCGTTCGAAGTCTCTCAATTCCCGTCGTGCGGCCGTAATCACGTCGGAAAGCCTTTCATATGAATCACCTAAGTACAAATGACAGGTATGCCAAAGCACTGCCCTTTTACACCTCTTGTACGCTATACTAACGCCATAAGTATTTGTGCATGTAGCTGTTCCGTGACTTCTGTCACCTCGGTGTATATGTCTATGTCATTCTCATATTTTGCGATCGCAAGAGCAATAAAGCTCTTATTTCGGTCAAAGAGTGTTGAAGTTAGTTGACTAGTCAGCGAACTTTCACTGAAGTAGGAGTTAGCTGTGATTCACAATGGATAAGGTAACACTTAATTTGTCTATCGAGAGACGGACAAAGTTCATTCGGCAGGATAGAGAAACGATATTCCGAATTTTCTGTGACTTTTGCACTACAAAACATTTTCCGGGTAAAGAACCGACAAATCTGGCATGCCCTCCGCCTTTAACGTCATTCTGAAGCTAAGTTAAACTCTGACAGATGAAATTATGCAACAGTGACAATGCCAGTCACACAGGATGTTTTCTAGGCAGTCACTATGCCGTATCAAAGCGGTCTCGCCACAAAATTAGGAGAATAAAACGATCGACTTAAAATGATATGAATGATGTACTCAGCTTATTAGCTATGACGCGAGCTATGCGGCACAAGAAATTTAGAAAGCTATTTTTAACAATATGGCTGAATAATGCCATCCGAGGTGCCACAACAAAGCTCCTAACCGAAAAGTCAAGTTTTTGGCTGCACCGCAAATGAAGTGTCCTTTAAAGGGCAACGACAAAAATGTGATGCTCAGTAATCTCTCCTCCCGCCCCCCCTCTCCCTCCCTCCCTCCCTCCCTTCCTCCCTCCCTCCCTCCCTCCCTCCCTCCCTCCCTCCCTCCCTCCCTCCCTCCCTCTCTCTCTCTCTCTCTCTCTCTCTCTGCTTGTGTGTGTGTGTGTGTGTGTGTGTGTGTGTGAATTACCACAAAACAACAAGGTTAAACATGATCAACATAAAATTACATTTTCTTGCGATCGTACTAATTACTTTCCCCAAACAAAGCCATACATGTTTTTGAAGGCGATGTACAGTGAAACACATGCCGAACAAGTCCTCGACTTCATTCTGTTACACATACTCAGAGATATGCATGACAGCACTACATATTCATATTGTTGTCTGGGTCCCAGAAATAAAATAGAAGTAACTCAAATTCCCTGGCTCCGACCAAAGTTTCCCGGATATTTTTCTTGGTAACACCGTCCAAATATTCCCTCTGCTCACTCGTGGGATAGAACAGCCCGTTCTACTCTTTGAGGCGATGACAAAAGGTATTATGGTGAAAAACTGCCATTCGTCGTCATATGAGTGCGTTACGGTGAAATCTGTGTGGGGTATTGAGTGCTATTCAGTACATTAACTCCTCAGTATGCAGGACTGTATTTCTATGCGGGCGAAGATGCTAAACGTAGGAAGTCGAAATCCTTCACAGTAAAGTAGATGTAAAACTCGTCTGGTCAGCGAATTTTGAAACGAGGACAATGGGCGCTGTTAAAGGCGGTGATCTGATTTTGGTTAGCTCGATCGGAACAGCATCCAGTGCGAAAGGCAAGGCTCGAGTTTGGAGTATGGAGTTCCCGCCCAGGATAATGTTTTAGTCTGTCTGTAAGTTTCGTAACAGCGCATACTGCACCGCATAGTGGAAGATTCTAGATGTCATATCTTTGCTATTTAACTAAATAGAAACAACGAAAACGCTACATTGATCGCTGTATGCTGTCATTTCTTCTTCCTTCGTCATAGGCTACTTCTTGACCTACTGAAGCAGCTTAGATTTACCTTTTTTCTAATATTCATCTGTTAACCTTTTCTTTTCTTTCTTCTGCTTTGCATCTTTTCCCCTGCAGGAGTGAAATTTTCACGCTGCAACAGAGTGTGTGCTGATATAAAACTTCTTGGCGGATTAAAACTGTGTGCAGGATCGAAGCTCCTACCTTTAGATGAGGTTCTGGCGGAAGTAAATCTTTGAGGATGGGTCATGAATCGTGGTTGGATAGCTTAGTTAGTAGAGCACTTGCTCGGAAAGGCAAACGTCCAGAATCCGAGCTTCAGTCCGGCACACAGTTTTAATCTGCCAGAAAGTTTCTTCCCCTGCGTGCTTGGAAATGTTTGAAATCTTCACAATGATTAATTTGTTTCTGTTCTTTGATCTGTCTTCAATTTCTTCTTTATTATACCAATTTCTTCTACATATTACTGCATTTTACTAACTCAGTTCGGTTGGTCTTCAGTTGTTCGAAACATTGTATGATTTTTCTTGTCGATGTGCTAGGACTCATCCTCTGAACGTGCTGATAAGGAATTTTAGTCTCTCTCTGTAATTTTGTCCGTAACTTTTTTGGCATGTTTGTGCATTTCTGCGTTACTTCCTAATTTAAGTGTTTCTATCTCCTAGTAACTTCAGAACAATCTTTCTTCAGTTTTTCCTGACCATTTTCATTGGTAGATCATCACATTAGTGTTTCTGATAAACATGTGTGTTATGGTTGCATTATCGTTTTGTAAGGATGAACTTCTGCTTTTCTAGAGCGAAATTTTGGCTACACAGTGCTAAGTCCATCCTCCGTCATTTTGCTCCAATGTGTTATTTTTCTCCGGCAATAAGGGAAGGCACTTAAATTTGTCTGTTCTTCTCCTAATTCCATACTTTGTGATTAATTTTGGTTGTGCAATCTTGTTGTTTGTCAGTACCTCTTTTTTTCTGAAAGAGATTTGAAGTAATACTATTGTGGTGTTTAAATGTCTCTCTCTGTTCTTATATTGCGTCTACACTGTATACCGGAATTTCTAAATCATTTGCACATGCTGAACTAACAGTTTTGAGATAACACCTTTCCTCGCCAATTTATAATTGACTTTTGATGTGAGATCCTGATAATCTGCTCCTCCATTATCTCCTGTCTTGACCTAGTGGCAGTAGGGGGACAAGGGCGACTCTGGCACATTTTGTTAGTGAAAGTTTCCTACATTAGGGACAGGTATGCACACAGGGGCAGACCTAAAGTTCTCCTTTGACTGACAGGTTAAGTATCTGTCCATCAAGGAGATCAATAGGTCTGCCCCTGTGTGCATACCTGCCCCTGATGTAGGCAACCCACCCCTACTGGCAATGACTCGAAATGAGTCTCAAATATCAACGTGGGCACAGCAAACTCACACCGCGAAGTAAAGTCCACAACTACAGAGCATTGCCAGAATATAAGGAGCAGCATGGATTGTACTAGAGCACTGCAGATCTCCGAATTGCTACTGACATGACCTGAATCGATCGTGCATACCTACCGTTGGCTGTAAATTTCGACACGTAGTCGATAAAGTATAAAAGGAGTTTTGCTATTTGAGGAGCAAGATAACTGATGATGGTCGAAGTAGAGAGTATATAAAATGTAGACTGGCAATGGCAAGGAAAGCGTTTCTGAAGAAGAGAAATGTTTTAACATCGAGTATAGATTTTAGTGTCAGGAAGTCTTTTCTGAAAGTATTTGTATGGAGTGTAGCCATGTATGGAAGTGAAACATGGATGATAAATAGTTTAGAGAAGAAGAGAACAGAAGCTTTAGAAATGTGGTGCTACAGAAGAATGCTGAAGATTAGATGGGTAGATCACATAACTAATGAGGTGGTATTGTATAGGATTGGGGAGAAGAGAAGTTTGTGGCACAACTTGACTAGAAGAAGGGATCGGTTGTTGGGACACGTTCTGAGGCATCAAGGGATCACAAATTTTATCATTGGAGGGCAGTGTGGAGGGTAAAAATCGTAGAGGGAGACCAAGAGATGAATACACTAAGCAGATACAGAAGGGTGTAGGCTGCACTAGGTACTTGGAGATGAAGAAGCTTGCACAGGATAGAGTAGCATGGAGAGCTGCATCAAACCACTCTGAGGACTGAAGACAACAACAACAACAACAACAACAACAACAACCCTGTAGTCACCTGACCAGAAGTCTTGTTCCTCCTGCCACCGAACTTCACTAATTCCCACTATATCTAACTTTAACCTGTCCATTTCCCTTTTTAAATTTTCTAACCTACCTGCCCGATTAAAGGATCTGACACTCCACGCCCCGATCCGTAGAACACCAGTTTTCTTTCTCCTAATAACGACATCCTCTTGAGTAGGCCCCGCCCGGAGATCCGAATGAGGGACTATTTTACCTCCGGAATATTTTACCCAAGAGGACGCCATCATCATTTAATCATACAGTAAAGGCCCGCATCTCGTGGTCGTGCGGTAGCGTTCTCGCTTCCCGCGCCCGGGTTCCCGGTTTCGATTCCCGGCGGGGTCAGAGATTTTCTTTGCCTCGTGATGGCTGGGTGTTGTGTGATGTCCTTAGGTTACTTAGGTGTAAGTAGTTCTAAGTTCTAGGGGACTGATGACCATAGCTGTTAAGTCCCATAGTGCTCAGAGCCATTTGAACCATACAGTAAAGCTGCATGCCCTCGGGAATGAATCCCTTATTGCTGACGAGAACAAGCATGTCCCTGCTTTTGACCTGCCAAGATCTGGACAAGGTTAAACACAATAAGAACTGGACCCGATCGCTGTAAAGGCGTAATGCAAAGTGAAATCTTGCAACTGATCCTTTCTCTGAGTGCGGCGAACTTCAAAGTATGGACCATATTTTAAATCGTGATATTTATGGTTTCACAGGAGGAGGAATTAAAGACATCCACTATGTACGAGGAGAAACCCTCCAATGTGCATGGTTCAAATGGCTCTGAGAACTATGGGACTTAACATCTATGGTCATCAGTCCCCTAGAACGTAGAACTACTTAAACCTAAGTAACCTAAGGACAGCACACAACACCCAGTCATCCCGAGGCAGAGAATATCCCTGACCCCGCCGGGAATCGAACCCAGGAACCCGGGCGTGGGAAGCGAGAACGCTACCGCACGACCACGAGCTGCGGACTTCAATGTGCTTTTTGACTCGAGTGTGTCTACAGTACATCCTCCTCATTATTAGAATTCTGTTTTCTTTTTTAAATAATTATTTTAGACTAGAGAGGTTTTGTGCTTTTCATTTCAGATGTGCTATATGTTTTGCAGTGTGTACTGTGCATCTTCGTATCAACTTTATAATTTTTCCTCATATGTTATCTGGTTTATTATGATTCGTGTTTTTTACTTTGTGATATAATATTGTGTTGGCCATATCGAACGAATATACATATCCGTCGTATTTTATTGTAGGTTTTGTATTTCTTGTAGAAGCTCCTGCAGTTTCTTGTTTATTAAATCTGTCTGCAAAGGTATGTCAGTATCAGCTCATTAGTTCTTGCAATCGGCTTCAGACTGATGATTTGTAGTGAACAGTTCTAGTATTTGAAGTAATTTCAATATCTTTGGAGGTCGCTAGTTTATAACAAAAAATTAGAAACAAGAGACCATCTTACATTTAATTATTACCATAAAACTGAACACTGTGTAATATAAACACAGGTGTTATCAGAGAATTATTATGTTGTCTGAGTAAGAAGTTTTGCAAACAATTTCCACGCGTCTAAAAGACGCTCCGTGTAACAACGGGCACGCTCTGACAACGCTCCAGGTTGCTCTGACCGGATAACACCGACCGAAAAGAACGTGGCTTCGGCTTTCTAGTATTGCGTCCAGCTTGTTGTCGGAACAATGGGCGTTATCTGTGTGGGAGGCGAACAAGACTTTTCCGGTTGACTCCTTTGTGTCTGTGTGTTAAGTACGTACGATTGCGACCGCTAACGCCGTTAAATTGCAACCGCTGCCGGCATCGTTTCGAAACAATTAACAGCGTCCATTAGCAGAGGCAGTTCCAGCCAAGTACCTGAAGAGACGACAAACGCCTTGTTACTGGCGACTGCTGCCAGGCAGAACAGGGCTTGTAGAACTACTGCGCCTAGGTTCCGTCCTCGTTGGTCGGCAGTATCTTCGCTTTCCTACCTACGGTGTAAGGCGGAGGGCACTTTGTACCGTTTATATTATTCTAAATCTACATCCATACTCGGCAAGCCACCTGACGGTGTGTGGCGGAGGGTACCTTGAATACCTCTATCGGTCCTCCCTTCTATTCCAGTCTCGTATTGTTTGTGCAAAGAAGGATTATCGGTATGCCTCTGTGTGGGCTCTAATCTTTCTGATTTTATCCTCATGGTCTCTTCGCGAGATGTACGTAGGAGGGAGCAATATACTGCTTGACTTTTCGGTGAAGGTATGTTCTCGAAACTTTAACAAAAGCACGTACCGAGCTACTGAGCGTCTCTCCTGCAGAGTCTTCCACTGGAGTTTATCTATCATCTCCGTAACGCTTTCGCGATTACTAAATGATCCTGTAATGAAGCGTGCTGCTCTCAGTTGGATCTTCTCTCTCTCTTCTATCAACCCTATCTAGTACGGATCCCACACTGCTGAGCAGTATTCAAGCAGTGGGCGAACAAGCGTACTGTAACCTACTTCCTTTGTTTTCGGTTTGCATTTCCTTAGGATTCTTGCAATTAATCTCAGTCTGGCATCTGCTTTACCGACGATCAACTTTATATGATCATTCCATTTTAAATCACTCGTAGTGCGTACTCCCAGATAATTTATGGAATTAACTGCTTCCAGTTCGGCAACTGGAAGCAGTAGCTAAATGATTATTCTCTGTTACTGCACCACTAATGAATGGTGTGCGAATAGAAAGGGTTCTCACTGTATGCAGAACCCACCTCCGTGGTGGATATCGCTTACGGTCGATCCATACTAGACCACAGTGATTTAGTAAGCAAACGCGTTCAGAACAAACAGAATTAGTCCAGCAGTTTAGAAAAATGGTTAGTGGTCTTATCCAATATCGCAGTTGTCCAACAGAGGACTGGAAGCATTTTTTGCGTCAATCAGCTACCAGTAGCTGTCCATTAACAAGTCTCAACATTCTTTTTGTTTCTTTTTTTGGGATTAGCAGTGTTTCTTCGTTAGCTAAGGACAATGCATGGCAAATGAAATGACTCAGCAACATTAGAGTTTTCAGATTTCAAAAGTTGTGTTACATTAATAAAGTGTGTGTGTTTTCCGTTGGTCGTTTATAATGGGTTTGGTGAGGTATTGGCGAAGTATCCTCACAACTCAAGATAAGGTAATAATCCCTCTATCAAAGAAGGTAGGTGCAGAAATGTCTGATCATTACCACAGTATCACTAAGTCTTAGTCGTAAAATTCTGACACAAATTATCTGCAGACACCTGGAACGAGTACTAGAAACCAGCCGGAAGAAAGACTGGTTTACTTTCCGGAGAAATGTGGTAATATGCAAGGCTTAGCTTTGAATATAGATTGAAGAATGACAAATCGACATTTACGGGATTTGCAGATTTAGAAAAACGTTTTGACGATATAGAATACAATATAAGATACAATCTTCGGAATTTTGGGATAAAATGCAAAGAGCCAGATGTTGTTGACATTTGCAGAAACCAGACCGCGGTTACAAGGAAGGATGGAAGAAAGTTGTGTGGTTAGCGTCGCGTCGGCAACGACGTCATTGGAGACGAGTTAGAGCTCGGATTAGGGAAGGATGGGGAAGGAAACCGGCCGTGCCGATTTAAAGGAACTATCCCGGCATCTGTGTAGTGCTGTTTAGTTTGGCTGGTGCTATCAAGGAAAACCTAAATCTGGATGGCTGGACGGAGATTTTCTCGAATGCGAGTCCAGTTTGTTGACCAGTATTTGCAAGTGTCGATTATACAAAGGGGAGGCGGTAATACAAAAGGTTGTAATATGGGTCTACAGCGTGTACACCATGCTATTAATTTTGCACGAAGGCAAAATAGCAAAGGAAACGGAGGAGACATTTGGAAAAGAAAGAAATTGGATTGTCGATAACATTGTAATTCTGTCAGAAATGGCAGAGGACTTGGGGAGATCAAATGAGCTTAAAGAACATAATCTTGAAGAGAGGTGCTGCGATGAAAATCTATCCGGAACCGCGCCGATGCTACAGTCGCAGGTTCGAATCCTGCCTCGGGCATGGATGTTTGTGATGTCCTTAGGTTAGTTATGTTTAAGTAGTTCTAAGTTCAAATTTGTTCAAATGGCTCTGAGCACTATGGGACTCAACTTCTGAGGTTAACAGTCCCCTAGAACTTAGAACTACTTAAACCTAACTAACCTAAGGACACCACTCACATCCATGCCCGAGGCAGGATTCGAACCTGCGACCGTAGCAGCAGCGCGGTTCCGGACTGAAGCGCCTAGAACCGCTCGGCCACGCCGGCCGGCAGTTCTAAGTGTAGGGGACTGATGACATCGGATGTTAAGTCCCATAGTGCTTAGAGCCATTTTTTATGAAAATCCATAAAAGTAAAAAAGAGCAATGGAATGTAGAATAATTGAATCGAGTTGCTGGGACGAGTAGATTAAGAAATATTTTCGAAAAATAGTAGACTTGTTTTGACATTTGGGGACCAAAGTAACTAACGACGGTGGAAGTAAAAGAGGATATAAAATGCAGGCAGCATATGGATATATAAGCATTTCTGAAATTGATATGTTAACATCAATCATAAATTTTAATGTCTTTACTGGAAATATTTCTCTGGAGTGCAGTCCTATATGGAAGTGAGAGGTGGGGAAAAGAGAGCAGAAATTTTGAAACGTAGTGTTGAAGGAGACAGCTGAAGATTATAAGTGTAGATTTGGTAACTACTTAGGTAGTGTTGAACCGAATTAGGAATTTAAAAAAATCTTTTATAAAACTATACCAAAAGAAGGGACATGTTGGTAGGACGCATACATAAGGATCATGCAATCGTGAGTCAGATAATGGAGAGAAGTCTGGGAGGAGGGTGATGTAAAAACTTTAGCCCAAGACATGAAGACAGTAATCAGGTTCAGCTGTATGCAGATCTCAGAAGCTGTGCAGCTGCTAAGGTCATCGGTCCCTAAGCTTACGCGCTACTTAATCTAACTTAAACTTACGCTGAAGGACAACACACACATACCCATACCCGAGGGAGGAATCGAACCTCCGACGGGGGGAACCGCCCGAACCGTGACAAGACGTTCTTCGACCGCGCAGCTACTCCGCGCGGCAGCTGTGCAGAGATGAAGAGGCTTGCACAGGGTAAACCAAAGTCGTAAATTTCATCAAACCAGTCTTCGGACTGTCAACAACAACAAAGCGATAAGTTTTCCCAGCTATACCTTTTTTGAATGAGCATCAGTATGCGGATCCAAGTCTGTACATTTTGTAACAGCAAGAAATGCCTCAATGTTCATCATCTTCCTCGCGTTGGGCGTGTGTGCCTGTTTTACGATTGGTCCCGAATTTTGTTTCTAAAATCTTTACCAGGGGTACATATTGGAAACATCAGACGAGCTGACAAAGGCCAGGCTATACGTATAATCCGTATAAACTATTATGGACTGCTACAATGAGTAGCGTAACTATTGTTTGGGTAGACTGAAAGTCTGCTTGGTTTATCCATTGAATAACTAAAAGTCTGCTTGGTTTATTCGTTAAATAACTAAAATGCAGGCACCTGGAAAGAACTTGCCTACGGATGTTACGATATTACAGCAGAAAATAGGTAAACAAATTGAATAAAATCTTCTCGGGCTTCCAGCCACGTCAAATGGTTAGAAGCAGTAGCTTTTTAAATTACGACTTGACTTATTTGTTCCCCAGCCGCTGCCAGGTGGTTATTGACTAAGATGTGCTTGCTGGCCTCGCGAGCTGGCGGCGACGTCCCTGGTGCGCAGTATATAGCCGACGCGGGTCGGAAACGTAGCCTTGTAAGGCAGTGGACTGCACATCAGTGACGTCACAGCTGATATCACCGAGGCTCACGAGACAGACTGTGGCGTGTACGTCACAGTACGTGACACCGCGGGTCTGAGGAGTGCCAGCAGCCGTCTCCGACGGGAATCCAGTAGCTATTGCAGACGAGTTTAATACCTGTTGACTGCGTTTTGAAATGGATTCAAACTCTTGACAGCACACGACAGAGTTAAGAAGATTAATGAGTACCTTTCAGATTACGCATTGATTTCACTTGGGCCCTGCACGGAGCTGAGCGTTCGCGAAGTGTGGCGGGCAAACCAACTGCTGTGATGTCACAAGTTGGTTGCAGGGCCCGTGTTTCCCGTGCACCCTGTGATACCACAGGCATACGAGGATAACGGTATCACCAGTCGCTGCCGATAGATAGCGACGTTGGTACAAGCACGTGTCCAGCGAGTCATCTACTTTACCCTGGATACGCACAAACAAATATATTTGCTCTAAGCTTACACCTCATATTGTCTGGAATATGATTTGTCTCACAGTTAATTAAAAATGGTTTCCATTCCCAGTTCTGACCACGGTTTTCAGGAGCTTTTCATTTGGTTGCATGACACGTGCCGGAAATGGAGATCCCCTCCCAGATGCTCCAGTTGAGATTCGTTCTGCCCGACTACCAGCTGGTGTGGTATATTGCCTGACTCTGTAATGAGGCACTACTGGAGGTGGCATAAAAATGAAAAGTGTATGGAAAAAGGGATGGAAGACAATAACAAATTGATAATGGCAGAGGATTACCCGCGGTAAGAAGCTGTGAAGATTTTATTCAGTTATATCATTGCAAAACGGTGCTCTCCCACATAGTATATAAATTTCGTAAGTTCTGAAATGAATACATACAGAACGGCCTCACTATCACAGGTATATCTCTCACATCAGACAATGGGGTCGGTACCCCGCGGTGTGTAATATCGGTGTCTCCTACGGCAGGCGGTAACAGGCGCCATCGGGTGGTCACATGGGTCAGGCCGCTGGTGTCAATCCGAGAATAAACACCGACCGCCCGGCCGCTTCGAATCGTGTTACCGAGTGAGGTGGCGCAACGGTTAGCACCCTGGACTCTCATGTGAGAGGGCGACGGTTCAAATCCCAAATCGAGCATTCAGATTTGCATTTCCTGTGATTTCCCGGAAGCCAGGATAGTTCCTTTTAAGAGGGCACGGCCGATTTACTTTCCTATCCTTTCATAATCCGAGTTTGTGCTCCGTCGCTAATGGCATAGTTGGTGGCTCGATGTTGAACTCTCATCTTCCTTCCTTCCCTCCTTCCTTCGAATCGTGTAGTGCTGAAGTCTCTACTTGGCTTACACTGTACTTCCGTGACCCGACTTTTTAACGAATTTCAACTGTAATACCGAGCGAAGTAGCGGAATTGTTACCACATTGGACTAGCTTTCGAGAGGACATCGGTTGAAATCCGCGTCCGGCTATGCTGATTTAGGTTTTCCTTGATGTTCCTAAATCGCTTCACGCAAATGGTTCCTTTGAAAGGACGCGGCCGACTTCCTTCCCCATCCCTCCCTAATCCGATGGGAACGATGACCTAGCTTTTTGGTTCCCTCTCCTAAACCAACCAGCCAACCAGCAACTAGAATGCTTTTGGATTGCTGTTCTATGGATTATTGATGGTTTCGTTTGAAAATGGATTATCAGGTTCAGTTTCTTCGTGTCTTCTACCATTTACGACGACCTGGCCAAGGCTCAACAATCTGCTGATTACAGCGCATCCATATTTTTTGTGTAAAGGAGAATGCGTTACATCGTAGTAAATATAATAATTCTGTTACAGATAGCTGATGACGTGAACAGAAAAAATTACGTTAAGTGATTGCTGCTTTCATATCCCCGTGATAGATACGTTGTGTGGTCACGGTGTTGGACTGTAAAGTTGGAGATCTGTGTTCAAATCACCGCCGTGCTCTTTTTTTTTTTTAAAAAAAAAAAAAAAAAAAAAAAAAAGAATTTCTGGACTTCACGTCCCGTTGCAAGCAAATAGTGAGAGCAGGCGAGTTGCCGCATAGATCTCTCACAGAAATGAAAACAACGAATAAACGGGTGTGAACTATGTCACAACACTGGAATTCAAGAGTCAAAACTTCCCAAACGGAACGTAAGAGTCGTAACATGAGGGACTTGCGTAGAACAAACAGGGGGTACGTACGTCTGGAGGTCCCTTCCTTACACGTCGCTGTTGCAAACGGACGTTACACCACGACACAGACAAAAATTTAAATACAACAGACACTGCAATGACCAGACGGATAGTCTAAAAAAAAGGCCCGAGGAACATTTCAACACGGACCTCCCCTTTTCCAGTCCAATGCCTTCAACTCCGTGACCAAACAACAATGACGCCTTGGCTGTTCGAATTCGCTCGATGTCGCACATCTTGACCTTGGACCGTTCACTGTTGCGATTTTGCTTCTGTTTTCACAGTTCATTACACTTTCTTCCTGTTTTAACGCCTGATCTGTGTTCAGTTTTCGACGGACTTTCCACAGGGTCACCTTAACAATAAATCTGAGGGAGGTCCGATGGGAAGTTTCCCTTGCAAGATGACAAGAGTTATGGGACAGAGATATGCAGTAGTGTCGGGCGGTAGTGTCGGGTACACATGGTGTAAAAGGGCAGTGCATTAGCGGAGCTGTCATTTGTGCTTGGGTGAATCATGTGAAAAGGTTACCGATGTGATTGTGGCACGACCACAGGAATTAATAGACTTTGACCGCGGAATAGTAGTTGGAGGTAGACGTTAGGAAATGCAGTACTCCGAGATTACCATTGTCAAGAGTGTGCAGAGAATATCAGATTTCAGGCATTACCTCTCACCACGGAGGTCATAGTGGCTGATGGCCTTCAGTTAATGACAGTGAGCACGGCGTTGCATAGAGTTGTCAGAGCTAACAGACACGCAACACAGCGTCAAATAATCGCAGAAATCAATGTGGGACGTACGACGAACGTATCCGCTAGGAGACTGCGGCGAAATTTGGCGTTAATGTGCTATCGCAGCGGACGGCCGCCGCAAGTGCCTTTGCTAACAGCACGACATCGCCTGCAGCGCTCCTCCTGGGCTCGTGACCGTATCGAACGGAGCCTTGGCGACTGGAAAACCGTGGCCTGATCGGGTGGGTCCCGATTTCATTTGGTAAGACCTGATGGTAGGATCCGAGTGTGACACTGACCTCACGAAGCCATGGGCTCACGATTTCGACAAGGAACTGTACAAGCTGGTGCTTGCTCCATAACGGTCTGGGCTGTGTTTACACGAAATAGACTGGTCCAAATGAAGCGATCATTGACTACTTGGAGACCACTGCAATCATTCGTGAACTTCAAGTTCCCAAACAACAATGGAATTATATATATGAAGACAGTTCTGGAAAGAACAGAATACTGTTGATGACCGTGCAGCTTTTCCCTGGAATAAATGATGACTAACTGAAACCCTCAGCTGCCGACAGGTGTTGTTGATGTACCTCGATGTGGACAGCTGAAAATGTGTGCCCCGACAGGGACTCGAACCCACAATCTCCTGCTTACATGGCAGACGCTCTATCCACCTGAGCCACCGAGGACACAGATAAATAGCGCGACTGCAGGGACTTATCCCTTGCACGCTTCCCGTGAGACTCACATTCCCAACTGTCCACAGTTCTGGATATGTAATTTACCTTATAGACATTTGCCCATTCACTCATTACTCGCGCACGCTTTGGCGATTCCCGTAAGAGTTTGGGCAACCTGTGTGCATTCGCACAGACGAAGGTCAATGGCTGGGTAGCCTTTAGCTATATATATGAAAACAGTAGCTGTTCTCGAAAGAACAGAATACTGCAGTCGCGCTATTTATCTGTGTCCTCGGTGGCTCAGATGGATAGAGTGTCTGCCATGTAAGCAGGAGATCCCGGGTTCGACTCCCGGTCGGGGCACACGTTTCAGCTGTCCACATCGAGGTATATCAACAACACCTGTCAGCAGCTGAGGGTTTCAGTTAGTCATCATTTATAACAATGGAATTTTTAAGGATGACAATGCGCCATGTTAGAATGTTCTGGTCAATTCAATTCGAGCCATCAACATCTCACAACATTAATCCCATCATTTATGGGACATAAACGAGAGGTCAGTTTACGGACAAAATCCTGCACCAGCATCACTTTCGTGACTATGGACGGCTTTAGAGGCACAATGACTCAATATTTCTGCAGGGAACTTCCAACGACCTTTTGAGTCCATGCCAAGTCGTGTTGCTGCACTACTAAGGGCAAAAGAAGGGCCGACACGATATTAGGAGGTACCCCATGACTTTTGTCACCTCAATGTAATCACTTCGCCGTCGACAAGACACTGACCCTGCTGCTAGCTACCGGTAATGTGCCAGGCACCACAGAGACAGCTGGTGAGCTGCCGCGTGCGCTCGTCTCTGGGAGGGGGTGTGCGACGAGAATGAAGAGGCGGCAGGCGCGAGGCAGCGGCTGCGTGTCAAGAGGTCGGCAGAGGGCGGCGGCGGCGGCGCGCACCTCCATCACCGCCAATTTGCCGGGCCGGCCGCGAGCTGCAATGAGCTGCCGCGTGCAGCTGCGCCCATTTAATGCCGGCCCGCACTCTGCGCGTGTATCCGCACACATCGCCCCGCCACTAGGAGCTGAAATCGTCGACCCGTCGTCTCGCAGAACTGTAACACGAGCCCAGCAGAACAGAATTACCGAGGGCCGGCGAGCCCTACCGTTGCGATAGGCCTTCTGTTACCACAAAACGTTCGCGTGACTCACACGTCCAGAATTGATAGAGTGGCTCCAGGAACACTCTTCGGAGTTTAAACACTTCCGCTAGCCACTAGTCTCCCCGGACAAGAACATTATGGAGCATACAGGGTGAAAAGTATTTAAACCGACAAACTCTGGGAGGTTGTAGGGGACATCAAAACAAATATTTTTCCCTAATGTCATTTTTTCCTATGAGGAGTATTTAAACCGGCGGAGGCCGTATTATGCTCTTCAGTTGTAGGCAACTGCTGTCCACCAGTGTATTAGTGCATTGTCTCTGTTTACTAATGGAGCGATACAGCTGGAGTGAGTACACTGACATGCTTGGTGCGTACTACGTAGCGCACCACAACGGGCGAGCTGCACAGCGGGTTTATCAACAACAATATCCTAATCACCGTATCCCGCATCATGCGACCTTTGCTGCTGTGTACCAGCGTCTACGTGAGACCGGGTCATTTAGCAGATTACCTGGACAGGAACGCCGTCGCACGGTAAAAAACGTTGCAATTTGAGGAAGCTGTCTTGCAGCATGTGGAGCAGGATCCTTCAATCAGCACTCGTGCAATTGCACGTAACGTGGGGACGAATCAGGCGAATGTAAAAAAAGTCCTTCGAGAGCAGTTGTTACGTCCATTTCACTTACAGCGTGTCCACAACCTGGAACCAGTTGATTAGCCACACAGAGCAGTTTTCGCAGTAGAACCTGGGACACTGTGAAATGCACCCTACATTTCCATCCTCTATGCTGTTTAGCAACGTGATGGAGTCTTCAACATGATAATTTGCATGTTTGGAGTGAGGATAACCCACATGCGACAGTTACTAGCGCTCATCAAGTGCGGTTCTTCGTTAATGTGTGGGTCGGTGTTGTTGGGAACTATTTAACTGGGCCGTATCTGCTACCTAGGCCATTAAATGGCATGCACTATTACAATTTTCACACCAGAGCATTGCCAGAATTGCTGGAAAACGTCCCGCTCCCTACAAGACAACGCATGTGGTTCCAACATGACGGGGCGCCGGTACATTTCAGTCGTCGTGTGCGTCGATTCCTGGACCGACGGTTCCCAGAAACATGGCCTGCTCGATCCCCAGATATGTCCCCTCTGGACTTTTTTGTTGGTTTAATTAATTTGTCGCGAGAGAAATCTTCCTCTACCAGTTTAAATACTCCTCATAGGAAAAAATGATGCTAGAGAAAAGTATTTGTTTTGATGTCCCCTACAACCTCCCAGAGTTTGTCGGTTTAAATACTTTCACCCTGTAATTGGGATGCCTTGCAATGTGTTGCTCAGAAGGGATCTCCAGCCCCTCGTACTCTTACGGATTTATGGACAGCCCTGCAGGATTCATGGTGTCAGTTCCCTCCAGCACTATTGCAGACATTAGCCATTCCATGCTGCGGCACTTCTAGCGTGCTCTGTGGGGCTCTATACGACATTAGGGAGGTGTACAAGTTTCTTTGGCTCTTCAGTGTATTTTACTTTTCAGTATTGACAGCTGTAGAATGCAGTGGAACTGAATGTAAAGCCACAAGATATTATGAATGAAATATTATCTTTTTTGCTTGTGCCTCTGTACCGCATCGGCGCAGGGTCTGAACGGATTTGGCACGGTTAGGCTAATGGGTGTCCGAATGCCTCTGCTGTCGCCACCCGGTTATCTCCTGAAACGGAACAAGTGTATCGCAACTAACTGCGTGGAATGCTATTCAAGGGAAAGTGGGTGAAAGGTTTGTAAATGTTTAAGAATCGTGTGACTGATGCGGGACTTGGTATTCACCCTAGAGGGATGTAGGAAACCGCACAAAAAAAACTCATCCAGGCTGGGCGGCACATCGACCCTCGTCATTTATTCCTTGAAGCTACGCTTTAACATGCACGGCCATGCGGGAGGGTGTGTATGACGTAATGTGACACACTGAATGCATCGTAGAAGGAAGCATAACTTTTTTCTGTCTGACCTTGACGAGTTCTGCGAATGTTCAGTGAAACAGTGAGGTAATCGTGAGATCCGTCCTCACGAAAGTCGGACGATAAGCGACGGATTAACGAACCGACTCCTTAGGCCGATAAGACGACTGATAAGTGCTCGCCCAACGCTCACGGGCACACGCCGAGCAGCCGGCCACATCCCGTGCGTTTACGAGGAGCACCTGCTCTGGCAAACTGCACATTAATCCGGATGTTCACATACCAAGACTCGTAAAAAAAATGGTGCAACGTGACAACTGTCGTGAGGTATACACAGCCGAGCTACCCACATAAAAGCCTGACTCTTCAATTATTCGTTTCCCTTTGAGCTCTGAGGCTTAGAAATTTCCGCCGGGAATCTACACAGCGTCTCCCAAACTTTTGGATCAGAATTATACAGGACACTTTGAGATACGACTCTAAAAGTCGGAAGAAAATATTTAGTTTTTTTTTTATTGATGAATATTTTACACATCGTAGCAACATGATGTTTCCTGTCGAGAGCAGCACGAAGCATCACATTAAATGTACCAACATCTGTCTCTTCTAAAAAAAGTTCTGATAATCTGGTAAGCATCTGCTTGTTTTTCCTTATCTGTGACTATTGTTCATGTTATTCCTCCAAGCTGTGATTTCCCTAATATAGCTCCAGGCAAATGCCGGGATGGTTCCTGGGAAAAGGCACGGCCGACTTCCTCGCTGTTTGGTCTCTTCCCCCAAACAACCCTCCAAGCTCTGTCCACGTAAGGAATAGAATCATTTTCCAAATGTCTATAGTAGAATTCCAGACATTATAGAAGGATTCTGTTGACAAAAAGATTGGTTTAACTCTTCCAAGTTTCCACTTTTATATAGTGAAAAAATATGGTCAAAAAAATGAGACCGATAACCTCGCTGTTTGGTCTCTTCCCCCAAACAACCCTCCAAGCTCTGTCCACGTACGGAATAGCAAAAGTGGTTCAAATGGCTCTGAGCACTATGGGACTCAACTGCTATGGTCATTAGTCCCCTAGAACTTAGAACTACTTAAACCTAACTAACCTAACCCAACAGTCACCCTGGCGACGAACTCATGTCTTCCAACGATAGACCAGTTTGTTGATACCTTCGCTGTAGAATGTTTGACTCTGTTGACGGAGCCACAACCTCACCTCCGCTTCATCTACTCCTAGAAGTTGTTCTTATGTTTTCGAAACAGACGAAAATCGGATGGAACCAAGTTGGGACTGACTATATGAATGATGATCGGTGACAAGTGAATCCAGAGCGTCGGGCTGTTGCACATGTCGTAGCGCTCGTGTATGGTCTGGCGTTGTCAGGCTGGAGCAGAGGGTGCTCCGCATGTGGATCAAATCATCGAATCCGCACTTTCAGTCAGAAATTGTTACAGAATGCTGTTTCTCACGCACCGACATTGTTACATTACACATCGCCAAGTTACACGCTACAATTAAGAGTCCTGTAGCAGCAGACGGTTACAACTTGCACAGCGAAGCGCGCAAATCGAAAAGAGTGATGGGCAATACATGTAATACCTCAACCGATATTGAGAACGGAATAAAAAATTCGGAAGCATTACTTTTCAGAACGCCCTCGGACTAGTAATCTAGTGAGTTCAAGACCATAGTTGTTAACCGTTCCATGAACAGATACATAGTCATTTCCATACTTCTTCGTTATTTCACTTTGTACACTTTTTTTTATTCCTAACACAAAACCTGAAATTTTAACTGTGGATGGAGTTGGCGTATCGTGTCTTGTGGTTTGTAAAATAGCACACACTCGAGTTTTCTATCCGTACTCATGCCTCAACACTAGCGCCATCATACTGGTGTCTGACGGAGGTAGGGCACAGATTATAACACTGTTCAGTGTTGTACAGATCTTGTTTTGTAAACAGGTGTATTCCTTCCAACTTCGAATCAGTCCCAGAGTCCCAGATTTTGGCCAGAATAATTTAAAACGGAATTTGCTATATCTGCCGCTATGCTGTCCTCTTTTCCTGATAAACTTAAACGACGGAAGATCATTTTCAAATCCAAAGTGAGTCGAGATAAATGTCACGAGGCATGTCCATCTTAATGATGATGCCCTATTGGACATACGCCTGAGATTTTAGTGCTGCCTTGGAGCTTTTCCTAAATGTCTGACACCTTTACCTTTGGAGATAAAATAGCCTGAACGATGGCATAAACAATAATGTGTCAGGGAACTGTCAGTAGCAACTTTACTCCCTCTGTTTTGACATACAATGAATCTGTCGGCGTCTCTTGCCCCTTGCTTCCAGCTCCGAGTGTCGTCAAAAGATGAGAAATTCAGTTCTTCGCACTTCAGCTTTATTTACAGGATGTCAAATTAAACACTTTTCAGTCGTCTAGTTACCAAACTTAATTTCTTTGGTTACTAGTTTAGGCGATTTACTACGCCATCTTCAGGCCCCTGACCAACTTGTAGGAAGATTCCACCTCGGTTCTGATCAAAAACGGGCCTGAAGATGGCGTAGTAAATCGCCGAAACTGGTAGCCAAATAAAATAAGTTTGGAAACTAGACGGCTGAAAGATGTTTAATTTGACATCATGTACCGAACAGCCAAGTCCTGCAGCCATCTCTGGAAAGACCCGAGCTCCACAGCCATCTCTCAGACGACGCACATACAGCGACATTTCGTGTGCCAGTGCTAAATGTTCTGAGAGTTTTCTGTGAGCTCTCATGCTCACAAATGTAGCGCTCTGTTTCCACCAACATATTCACCGCTATCACTTCCTTGATGTCGTCTCAGGTTCTTCTGTGACGCCACAACTTCCAGCTTCCTTGGAAGCGCTTTAGTTATATAGTTTCTCAAATTTTTTTCTCAGCGTACGCCCTACCGCGCTCTGATCATCACAACTGCTTCGTTTCAGTCGTGGTGTGAGACGTTAGTTATTTCAGAGAGTCCCCACCGCCAAGCGTTGGGTTGGTAACATTTCGTCTAACGGCAGCAGCGTTCGCAGCGAGCCCTCCAGTTACCTTCCTGTCGCTATGATCGCGTTAGGGACACAACATGCTCGGCCTGCAGTGTAGCGAAGTATCCGTAGGATTTAGTGAGCCGCTTTGTGTCTAGGCATCGCGCTGCGAACGGCACCTGCAGCGGTTCGGCGCAGCGCGGCACTTCTGCCGCCAGCAGCCCCATACGGCACCGCCAACGGCTGACCCAGTTTTCTGTCTGCAAGCCACGGCCCTTGTGCGGCGACTAGCAACACACACGCGCAGTGCCCACAGTATAAATGATCGTAGCTAAAATACGGTGACCAAACGTCCCGGAAAACCGTGATTGTCCCGGTTTTCATCCCTGTGTTTCAGGACGCTCAAAAGTCCCTGAATTCAGTTTTTAAATGCATTTCGTGAAACTTTCTCAAATTTTTGGGATTTTACTATATTAAAGGAAATACAACACAAGAAATTAATATATTTTAGCTTATTTGTCTAAAACCTCTATTGTCCCATACTAGTAATCACAGTATCAGTATTGACACACTCAGGCAATAATTTACTTTGAGCGGTACTTTGGCCAACAAGTAGTAAGTTGTATTATTGTAAAAGAGCTATGAAACCGTCCGATTATCGCGCCACTTACACACTCATTGTCAGAATAGCGTAGTAGTTAATGTTTTGTCAGACAAACGCTGCAGTACTGTGAAACGCAATGCCGAAATGTGCCTGCAAGTTCAGTGACTGTTATTCCAAAGAATGGAATTTCATTAAGAAAGAAGCAGAGTGTTTATTAGTATAAGTCATGGTAGACGTTCCGACATAGTTGATCACATCAGGTCAAAGAAACGCATTAACAGATACAGTGCACCAAGCTGCAGTAAAACTCTACAAAATTATTTTGTGAAACATAAGTCAAGTGAAGAGACGAAAGTTGAAGCAGCCGAGCTTACACTAGCCGCCCACACGGTAAAACATCACCAAACTTATAGATCTAGTGATTGTACTAATAAACTTAACAGCATTATGTTTGATGATTCTTCCATTGCAAAAAAGTTTAGTTCAGCACGAACTAAAGTGTCAGCCTTAGTGAATTGAGTTATTGCTCCCCAGAGTGTATAGGAAAGCCTTGAATACATCAAAAAGTCTTCTTTCTACGGTATATCCACTGATGACAGCAATCATAAGGCCACTAATATATATCCGTTTGCTGCTCAGTTTTTCGATATTAATCAGGGAATTCAGACCAAACTTTTGAAGGTGAGTTCCTTACCTAATGAAACATCTGACGAAATTTCAAGATTTTGTATGAATACTATCAAAATGTTTGATCTTGAGAAAAATAAATGTGTGGCATTTTGTGGAGACAACACCAACACAAACTTTGGTGGTTTAAAAGTCAAGGCAAATGCAACGTATATACCAAATTAAAGGCAACATTGCATGAAAACATTGAAGGTATAGGGTGCCCTGCACATGTTTTACACAATAGCGTGCAGACATCAGCTAACAGTTTAAGGCTAAGCTGTGATGCTGAAACTATCGTCATGAAGGTATACTCAAACTTTTACATATATACTGTTAGAAGAGAGAGGCTTAAGGAGTTCTGTGAATATGTGTGAACTAAATATATTAATGTAATGTGTCACTCGAAAACTCGCTGGTTATCACTGTTTCCAGCAGTTGAAAGAGTAATCTACCTGTTTGAATCGTTAGATTTTTTCCTAAATGAAGACAAAGCCCCCAAAATATTGGTTCAGTTTTTCAGTAACCCTTTACGTGAAGTCTACTTATGGTTCTTTCACAGTCAGCTTAGCACTTTGCAGCTTGGGATCAAGGAAATTGTGGGAAGCACGAAAAGTGTAATAGACGTAAATGATGTTTTGAAAAATACTCTGGAAACTGTTACCATGAGGAGAGAACAGCAGTTCATTTCTTTTAATGTTAAATCTGTCCTTAAAAGAGCAGAAGTATCAGAAGCAGCGGAAAGGAGTTTTAGAGAAGAAATTAACAAGTTTTATGACACTTGTGTAGAATATCTCAGCAAGTGGAGTGCCTCATATTTAGCCTCATCGCCGGAGTTTGATTGGATGTTACTGAAGAGAGTGCCAAAATGGGAAAGTGTTGAAGAGACAGTTTCTTATTTGAAGAGTAAAGAGATTCAAATCGATGATTCCATTCTCTTTGATCAGTTCGGCATACTGACAAATTTTGTTGAAGAAAGTCTTTACAAGACAAGTGGAATGATGGGAAAAAACCACCACTGGAATGTCATGAGAAGTGGGTGAGTTTTTTTAAAAGCTGTGACTGTCTTCAGCATTACTCTGAGTTGGTAATAATTGCAAGTTATTTATTTGCAATCCCAGCCCATAATGCCAATGTGGAGAGAATATTTTCGTTCATGAATATCCAGTGGACTGATGAAAGAAACAAATGGAGGTGGACTCTCTTGAAGCAATCGTACAGATCCTGTACAACTACAAAATGGATTGTGCCGAGTTTTATCACTGTGTCTCAAAGAACAGAGACATGATCAAGAAGGCTGGAGGCAGTGAAAAATACCCCTTTCTCCATGGACAGTCAATTCCATCTACATGTGCTCAGTAATATTAAAGGTCATATTAATATTATTTGATTAAAAGTTGAATGGCTGTAAAATTTTGTAAAATCGTAATACATTTCTTTATTACTGTATACGTTTATTAAATGTCATTAATTATACAGATAATCTAGATTATATCAATCTTTTGTATCCTCTTATTAGTTATAATAATCGGGTTAACAAAATGTATCAACAAAAAATTAATATTTAAAATTAAGAAACCTGGGTACATGTGGAATGAGGTGTGCATTGGCACCCGGGTGAATGTGTCCCGGTTTTCACCGAAAATAACTTGGTCATCCTAAGCTAAAACCACATTGTACGTGCACTACTTCCACATGACCTATCGAACACTGTCTTCCGCTAATAGATTTTCCAGTTCTGCTTCCGGTTGGTCGTGTTAAGATGTCCAATATTCCTTCTGGCCGTGTGGTTCTAGTTTCTGGATTTCATTATCTACAAAAGGTTTTCGACGCCGTATATACGTTCTAACGTGTCAAGAGTCGTGACAGGATCGTGAAGTTGCTACTTACTTTTTAAAATATTCGTTAATGCGGAGTAAAGGAAAAGAAGTGGTGGGCTGACCACGAACCTATTACTTCTCTTGTTTCGAAAATAACTATTTTCCGGTATAATCACAACGATTTCAATATAAAATTACCATTTTGAGCGTGAACCATGGCATCTGTCTTATAATCGTAAGTTGGCCATTGTACTGAAATTGCTATGACTGTGCTGCTAAATAAATAATTTTCAAAAACAAACATTTCAACACTCGAGAGTATCTTCAATATGGCGGTATTTCTGTTTCGTGTGATGAATGTCAGCTTGTTCTAAATGAACAAAAACGAAGGATAATGCAGATGAAAAGGAAAAACTATCCTGTAAGGTGTTGGTTGCGTGCCACTTCGAGCAAATATCTGAGTATAATGTTGCAAAGCTGAATGAAATGAGACAAGGACGTAAGGTCGGCTTTACGGAAGGCGAATTATTTTGGGAATTCTAAGAAGGCGTAGCTCATCTACAAAGAAGACCGCGTACAGAACACTTCTGCGACCCAGTCTTGAGTTCAGCTCTAGTGTTTGGGAACCCCATCAGGTCGGATTAAAGGAAGACATCGAAGCTGTCCACAGGCTGCTAGATTTGTTACGGTAGGTTTGATCAAAACAGGAGTATTAAGAAAATGCTCTGTGTACTCAAATGGGAATCCGTGGAGGGAAGAAGACGTTTCGCGAAATACTATTGAGAGAGATTAGAGAACCGAAATTTGCGGCTGACTGCAGTACGATTCTACTGCCGCCAACGAACATTTCGCGTAAGGAGCGCGAAGACAACGTAACAGAAATCAGAGCTCCTGTGGAAGCTTGTAGACAGTCTATTTTCCCTCGCACTATTTGATTACCAATGATTCAAAGTACACTCTGTCATGCACCGTAGGGTGGCTTGCGGAGTGTGTATCTAGATTTAGATGTAGAAATGGCGTTCTTTTCTCATAATTTCCCTTATTTGACGTAAAGCAAAATTTTGCCTTTATTATAATATGGAAAAATAATTAATGTTGATAAATTTGTGGAATTTACAAAAGTACCTAGTTGGCTACAATTCTTTAGCAGGCTAGTTCGCGAATTACCTACTCTCGCTTACAGTGAGAATGGCTCTCGTGCACAATAAATGGCTGGTGACAAAATATTTGAAAATTCAGTACACACTGTTAAGACTGTGTCTTTATTCACTTGGAAATTTTCGCGGCATTGCAAGTCTCCAAGAAAGGGAAGCCTAATAATGTTAGAGCGGTTACTATTTCACACCTTATCTCCACAACGCGCGTAATGTAGGTGGGTGTAAAACAATAATTCCCCACGTATTCGTATCCTTACTTTTTAAAATATATTTTCTTGGAGATTTTTGAATACATTTCTTTGAAAAATCTCATTTGCCCCTCCTCCTCAAGAGTTCACCGACATTAATAAGATAGTCGTACTCTGCATTTATTAAGAATATTATGAAGACACTGGAAAATTTGCTTCTTCGTGCTGACTAAATCAGAACAGCTGATTTACAGACACCATTCGCAATTCGTGTTGTGGCTGTCTTGCATGAGTCCGCCCCGATAGCTGAGTGGTCAGCGCGACAGACTCATGCTATGGAGCCCGGGTTCGAATCCCGGCTGGGTCGGAGATTTTCTCCGCTCAGGGTTAGGGTGTTGTGTTGTGGTGTCTTCATCATCGTCTCATCCCCATCGACGCGCAAATCGCCAAAGTGGCGTCAACTCAAAAGACTTGCACTTGCACAATGCTGTAAGTAGCAAATCAATTAATCTGTTACTGTGCTACAAATCAACTGTCAAAGCTGAACAGACAATTATCTCAGTTCCAAGGAGCAACATACGTGAAATCGGGCGGTCGGTCGGTCGGTCGGTCGCTCGCTCCCTCGCTCTCGCTCTCTCTCTCTCTCTCTCTCTCTCTCTCTCTCTCTCTCTCTCTCACACAACACACACAAATCACTTTGCATGTTACCTTTCAAGTGATGGTTCTCACAGTGGAACAAAAAAAAACTGTCGTTTTGAAAACCGATACTTTTTTAAATTCAACGCAGGAAATGCTATATTACAATGTTTTGACAGTCTATGGCAGACATTAGTTGAGTCGTGCCCTGGTACGAAATTACATAGACACTTTCAGACAGTACACGCAGCAACTGACTCAAACACAGCCGCCGTGCGCACTCCACTACTTCAACTGAGCTGTCAGGTAGACATCGGAAATGCCAAGTGACTAACATCCTTCATATTACGGCGGTGTTGCCACTACTTTTTATCCAACCCAAGTACGTTAATGTGTTATGTGTTGCAACGAAATTATAAGAATACATGATTTGGATCAACTTCCTGTCCACAGTCATACAGAGGGGGTGGTGCTTACTTTGAAGCCGATAGAGGAGTTTGTTGAATTTCCAATGATCCTCGACAATTCCTCTTGCCTGTCCGAGGACAACCGCTTTTTGAACACTGGTATCGTATCTGTTAGAGGGAGTTTGTCATATTTTGTAGTTCCATGTAGAGATTCGTCTTTCGCTAGAACATCTGCTTTTTCATTTCCATCAGTGAAGTGATTAGCGACGCAACCATCGCGGCTCACAACGCAGACCAAATCAGCGTGTTCCACCTGTCGATGTAAGTACAGGAAGAGACCTGCAGCCCTTGCAGAAAACGCCAACGGGACCACGCAGAGGAAGGAGGACAAGAGTACCAACGGGACAAAATGGAGAAAGTGCTACGATTCGGCAAAGCCTATGGAAGTAGAACAAATACCTGAACGAACTACCACTGTATACACTGAGCGACCACTCGCCGGGTAGGAAGTGTTTATACTGCAGCGTCCCGATTTTATCTCTTTCGCCTCTCGAAGCTAACTGAAAACTGATTATTTGATACAGCTAGAAAATCATTTCTGGGCTTCCACATCAAGAGGACAGAGAAAATCAACTTCAGAAATTCAGTTTTAGTCTTCTGAAAGTTGCGTTGTATACAACTTCTGTGTCACTAGATTAACCAAAACCATTTAGGGTAGCATACTTTACGTAAATATACATATTTCATTCACTGATTGTCATAGGTCACACCCTCACTTACGATATAGTTTACTGAATTCCGACATATAAGTCGCGTTAATCTGGATTTGTGATTCGTGACATGTTAAGAGTTCGGTTGTTTTTGTATCCGGAAGTGAATCCTTACGTCGTGACTCGTTTGATCAAAATCAATCACCTCCGGTACAGTGGATGAGCAGATTTCTGCAGCTGTGTTCTATCGCTTTGCTGGAACCAAAAACGGAAAAAGAAATGTAGAAATATTTTTAGCGGGGAAGTAAGTCAATGCAGACGTGTGTGGACTCTTATGACTTTTAAGGCGACCTCCACTTTTGAGCCTATTTGACCGCGACACTTATCAATCATCAGCCTTGTTTCTTTCCTGTCAAACTTCTTACACGACCGCAACAACACGTCTACAATAAGCTGTTCGGCCACTGCCGCTGAGTTCATCTAGCAGGCTGAATCTCGCCACAGCACAAAAATACAATTATAGGTCGATGGGCAGTCGGAAGCAATACTACAACAAATAGTTCCTTAACAACGCGGCCACTTTCGTTTCAGTCCGGCTGAGAAGTGCTTACTGCTTCTCAGCAAAATTCCACTTGCAAGATGAGTAATCGAGCAGTTGCGTAAACACATACGTGGTCTTATCTCTCTCAATGCTAACTCAATGTTGAATCATGCCTTGCTCGGGCATGTGTTTGTTCAGTTATTCTACTACAAACTTCCTGGCGAACCTTCGTAACATTCGGTGCAGAGGTAGTCTCCCCCTCCCCTCCAACATACACGCGCACACTGATGCTCGCGTGACTAATCTGCGCGTGAGCGCAAACCCACAAACCGGGTGCGTTCTGAGTTCATTGTAAATGTAGCTTAGGGACACAGGAGGCACCGAGCGAGGTGGCGCAGTGATTAGCACACTGGACTCGCATTCGGGAGGACGACGGTTCAAACCCGCGTCCGGCCTTCCAGATTTAGGTTGTATAGGATTTACGTAAATCGATCATGGCAAATTCCGGGATGACTGCTTTGAAAGGGCACGGCCGATTTCCTTCCCTATCCTTAACACAATCCGAGCTTGTGCTCCGCCTCTAATGACTTCGATCTTAACGGGATAAATCCCCAGCTTCCTTCCTTAGACTGAACGCTATATTTATTATTTGTGTTACACTTCTTTCAGGCGTTATATTATCTAAAATGGTGGTCATGCAGTTTGCGGTCGAATATCGAAAATTGTTTGTATCGGCATCTATATTTGCGACTATAACAGTAGTCGACTGATTATGTCTTGTGATCTAGTATAGCCCCTTTCCATAGGAGTGAATAGAAGTGAACACAAACGAGTGCGCATTTGCAGCTAATTCGCCAGTATTTACTACTATTCGCTTGTATTTGTGAACGAGAGTTTACACTAGACAGAACATAAAAGAACACTGGATAATGAGCACAGCCTATGAACTTTGTGTTAGTGATTTTTGGTGCACATACGATACTATAAACAGGGAGTCCGTCCTAAGAGCTGTCAGGCGCAATTTCTCTGGCGTTTCGGCAGATATTTTTAATTTCGTTTTTGCAATGTATAGCTGCAGTCGACCCAAACATTTGCCGCTCATCACATCTTTCATGCAGCGTCCAGTGTCGACGGAAAACGACGGCTTGTTTCCGTTTGCAAACAAAATTATTTTTAAATAAAAATTTTGCATGCCCATTCGATATATGTATATCAACGTAGCGTGACTCCGACAGCGGTATATAAGCACTGACATGTTGGCATGGGATTAGTGTGGTATTCTTGTGTTTCCTACGTGCGTGCGCTAAATGCGGAAACACCACCACGGGGACGTTATTACCAAACGCGCCCAAATAGGACCAACGCACTGTTGTTTTTTTTCTTGGCTGTCGAAGGAGAAACACCGGTAGACATGCCATCGGAGAATGAAGAATATGTATGGGGCACCATATCTGTCGAAAATTACCTTTGTGGAATGGTGTGACAAGGGGTGAGCTGCTTACGATAATGCACGTCTCCGTATCGCGAATTTCATAACGGAAAAGTTATACCAACTCAAGTGCGAGACACTCGAGCATCAGCCATATAGCCTGATCGCTCGCCACGAGACATCACGCTTTCTGCCCCCCCCACCCCCTCCCCCCCAAAAAAAAGAAAAGAAAAAAGGGCTGACGAGGATGTACAGCACGCAGTTACGGACTTCTTCACGCAGCAGGACACAGTGTTTTGCTAAGCGGGTATCTTCAACCTGGTGCTTCAGTGCTCACGACGATTTCTCCTGATGGGCGTACCGATTCTGAACTGTGCGGCCTTGGAACAGGAACTTTTTGATCGCCCCTTATATTTCGTTGGTGCATAAGTTCCTAGCATTTTCCATACGTGTAATAAACACAACAGATACTCGTAACAGAGACTTTAATCATCGATAATATATTTCCTTCACTGTTTACAACAGTCTGCCAACGCTGGGGTAACTTTTCGATTCCTAAACTGTCGAAATCGCGCGGTTTCGAGGCGAAGAACTCGTCAAGCCATATCCGGAGCGTATTTTCATCAAGAAAGCAAGTTCCTTGAGGGTTGTGCAATAGAGAGGAAAAGGTGAAATTCTGAGGGCGCAAGATCAGGTGAACAAGGTGGGTGCGGAGTAACTTCCCAACTGAACTTCTGTATAGCCTCGCAGAGTGGGAGCGGCCGTTACCGTGGAGTAGCATCACTTCACGCATTCCTGCTGCGTCTGCCGGACATCTCAGTTGTTCACAATAAATGCCAGCACTGATGGCTACATCTAGGGGAAGCTGTTCCAACAGATGCCAAACATTATCTTTTGTGGATGCGCGAGTCTTTGTGCGGGGAGTTGCTGTTTTGTTTCGGCTCAACCATCCCTTTCTTTTCATTGTGTTACCATAAAGACACCAGTAACAATACAGGATAGGAATGGTCAGTGTTGTTCACGAGCCAACTGATGACGAGCAAGCAGAGATGCATATACGACAACCCGCTGATTTTTGTGACTTTTGGCTTAAAGCGCCTTACATCCAGTTTTCGAACCTTCCTCATTGCATGCAAATGCTGCACGATGGTGGAATTATCACAGTTCATCACATTTACCAGTTCTCGAGTACAATGAACGTGAATCATTGTGGATTAAAGCGCTTAAACGATCTTCATCAAATCCCGAAGGTCCTCCTGAACTTGGAGGCGAACTAATGCCAAACGAAACTCCTTAAAATGACAAAACAATTTTCTTGCTGTGCTCTGTCCAGTGACGACATCCCCACACACGGCGCAAATGTCCGCCGCCGCTACCGTCACCCCTCAATTAAACACGAACGAAAGAGTATGTTGGAAAGGTAAGATGATGTCGGAAATGTTCCGATTTCTCCACTTGGCACTTGGATTTCTAGCGTCCACAGCTTCACTCACTATCTACATATGACAGAATCATAATATATAGTACACACAAATAGCAACAGTGAACTACAAATAAAAAATGATAATCGATAAAGAAACCCATAGCAACCAGAATACGAACATGCAGAACAAAACGATACAAAATTATGGTTCGTTTGTGGAGGTTGAAGGACCAGGCTACAAAGGCCATCGGTCCTTACAAACTTGTGCACCAACCTAATATTATCATCAAAAAACTTTAACATAACAGTGAGACATCAGCCGTGTACTTACGAATATCATGAACCTATGCAGCGTAAACGATCAGGTCTTTCGTATATTTCTATTTTTAATTATCGCAATAGCTACACGTTCGCATTTGTTTACTTTCAAAAAAATTTATTGTACTATTCTTTTTTAATAAAACCAAATAAAAATCTTGTGCTTAAGCATTCCATTTTCGACTGATGTAAACGTTCATTCCGTCCAGCGGTACCGACCGGCCGCCGTGTCATCCTCAGACTACAGGCGCCACCGGATGCGGAGATGGAGGGGCATGTGGTCAGCACACCGTAAGTCAGTTTCCGAAGACCGGAGCCGCTACTTCTCAGTCAAGAAGCTCGTCAGTTTACCTCACAAGGGCTGAGTGCACCCCGCTTGCCAACAGCGCTCGGCAGACCGTATGGTCACCCAGCCAAGTACTAGCCCCGCACAACAGCGCTTAACTTCGGTGATCTGACGGGAACCGGTGTTACCACGACGGCATGGTCGTTGGCCATTTTTGACTGATGCAAGCATCTAATGCGCTTTCGTCTTTCTCATGTCCCCAGTTGGACCACTAATTGCTTCGGCAATTTACTAGAAATCTTATTTCTTTTTTCCAACATTTTTACTGGGATTCTCTTGGATCTCACGGACCTTTGACTTCTCATCACATCACTCCATGGCTCACGCAACTGTCAGCAAAAGAAGACAAGACAGCACACGAAAGGTTTATGTGGGGCTAACGCCGAAGCGGAGAGAACGCGTACTTCCTCTGGTAGTTAGTTAAAAGAACAACAACTAGAAAAACGTGAGCAAATACGAGTACAACCGAATGCGAATGACCGAATGCCGTTCGTTCACGTGTCCCTATCATGTACAGCGGAGAGAATTATAGACTACTGTTGCACGTTATCTTTTGTTCGCTTCGATTTATATAGTGATGTAGGTGGCGTCGATTTTGCTGCTTTGTGAACCATGTGCCATAAAGACGTACACCCCTTGTTAAAAGTTCTTATTAAGGTAACGATCTAGCTTAAAATTGAATTAATTCATGTTGTTTGAAAGGTAAGATGCTTTTTGACGAAGGGTAACTTTCCCATTCTATTGAGCAAACCCAGATCCCGTCTGTGACTAAGACGTTTTTTTCGAAGCGATCGATCTCATTTTATGTGTTGCTATTCGAAGCAACTAGTGTTTCGCTTAGCGCTCACTTGTCAGTCTTACAGTTAAGTACTCTTGGCTGTGACCAACACTACTGGTTTAATATCTTCTTCAGATTTCTACACATTACTCATTTCCATTCATCCAGTACCTACGTGTCCCTGACCAAACATTAACTCCACATGTCCTTGATGAGTTTTGTAAGTGCGTGGTAAGTTTCTTGAGATCTGACTGATACAACCGGGCTAGTTCAAAATTTGAGCTGCTGCCAGAATTCTAAGCGAGTATATTTCAGTCTGTACTCTCGTCGCTGTTCCACGAAGACTGCGTGCTGAACACAATTTGCATTCGATTAAAACACATGTTTACATTTTTTCTTTTATCCTTTGCAATGAAGTATTTGTTTTTGTTTGATGCTTAGATATTTCTGTGTGCATTTATGTTGTTACATTTGGTTTCTGGGACATACGCCACGGTTTAAGAGTAACGTTTCACATTTTACCGTGGAGACATCGTCGGAGGCTGTGGAATTCACTTGTTAGATTCACTGACTTGTACTGTTTCAAAAAGCGAAAATGTGAAACTCATTGCAGTTAAAGATGACTAGAAAATCTTAGCTTCAACAGCTGATTTTGTCGCAACGTCGTCGTTTCTGTCGTTATTCGAACATTGACGAAAATAGACCAACTGATGCTTAAGTGGGCGCAAGGGCTTTTTCAGTAGATGGGTTAGCTCTGTTTACTTTATGTAATTATTAATCCCCAACACTTCTAATTCATGTCATGCTTTTCTGTTGTTGTTCTGATCCGTTGGAATGAATTTTTTTAAAAAAATGAAAACATTAAATCAAATTGTCCCCACAGCCTCTCTCACTGTAGAACGAAACTTGGGGGAAAAATATACCTTCGACTAATCTGAAACACAATATGTCACCAAGAAAATGAGTGATTAGTTTGAAAAACTGAATGTTCACAGTACTGAACTCCGTGTAGTACAAAGTTAAATTACCGTTCACTTACGGAAATAAAACGAAGGTCAAGGATGAATTATGTAGTTTTGTTAGCTTACTGTTGCAAGTCATAATGATAGGTTGGTGTTGATTGCATATTCGTAATTAGAAGCGCAATCATTGCATGCCAAGACATTATTGAATTAAAGTTAATACTTTTAGAGTTTAAACATCGCCACACTTCAGCAACGGTGCACGTAGAAAACTCGATAGAACTAGTCATAACAGCCAACCAGTTGCAGACTTACCAAAGGTTTATTAATCCTTTCAATGGTTTCGACAAATATAAATTTGTCTTCTTGAGAAGCGAAATGAACCTATTCAACAAATCGTTACAAAATACACTCCTGGAAATGGAAAAAAGAACACATTGACACCGGTGTGTCAGACCCACCATACTTGCTCCGGACACTGCGAGAGGGCTGTACAAGCAATGATCACACGCACGGCACAGCGGACACACCAGGAACCGCGGTGTTGGCCGTCGAATGGCGCTAGCTGCGCAGCATTTGTGCACCGCCGCCGTCAGTGTCAGCCAGTTTGCCGTGGCATACGGAGCTCCATCACAGTCTTTAACACTGGTAGCATGCCGCGACAGCGTGGACGTGAACCGTATGTGCAGTTGACGGACTTTGAGCGAGGGCGTATAGTGGGCATGCGGGAGGCCGGGTGGACGTACCGCCGAATTGCTCAACACGTGGGGCGTGAGCTCTCCACAGTACATCGATGTTGTCGCCAGTGGTCGGCGGAAGGTGCACGTGCCCGTCGACCTGGGACCGGACCGCAGCGACGCACGGATGCACGCCAAGACCGTAGGATCCTACACAGTGCCGTAGGGGACCGCACCGCCACTTCCCAGCAAATTAGGGACACTGTTGCTCCTGGGGTATCGGCGAGGACCATTCGCAACCGTCTCCATGAAGCTGGGCTACGGTCCCGCACACCGTTAGGCCGTCTTCCGCTCACGCCCCAACATCGTGCAGCCCGCCTCCAGTGGTGTCGCGACAGGCGTGAATGGAGGGACGAATGGAGACGTGTCGTCTTCAGCGATGAGAGTCGCTTCTGCCTTGGTGCCA
Source organism: Schistocerca gregaria (assembly GCF_023897955.1). Lineage (NCBI taxonomy): Eukaryota > Metazoa > Arthropoda > Insecta > Orthoptera > Acrididae > Schistocerca > Schistocerca gregaria. The sequence continues at coordinate 569,488,186 of NC_064924.1, forward strand.
ATGATGGTCGTATGCGTGTTTGGCGCCGTGCAGGTGAGCGCCACAATCAGGACTGCATACGACCGAGGCACACAGGGCCAACACCCGGCATCATGGTGTGGGGAGCGATCTCCTACACTGGCCGTACACCTCTGGTGATCGTCGAGGGGACACTGAATAGTGCACGGTACATCCAAACCGTCATCGAACCCATCGTTCTACTATTCCTAGACCGGCAAGGGAACTTGCTGTTCCAACAGCACAATGCACGTCCGCATGTATCCCGTGCCACCCAACGTGCTCTAGAAGGTGTAAGTCAACTATCCTGGCCAGAAAGATCTCCGGATCTGTCCCCCATTGAGCATGTTTGGGACTGGATGAAGCGTCGTCTCACGCGGTCTGCACGTCCAGCACAAACGCTGGTCCAACTGAGGCGCCAGGTGGAAATGGCATGGCAAGCCGTTCCACAGGACTACATCCAGCATCTCTACGATCGTTTCCATGGGAGAATAGCAGCCTGCATTGCTGCGAAAGGTGGATATACATTGTACTAGTGCCGACATTGTGCATGCTCTGTTGCCTGTGGCTATGTGCCTGTGGTTCTGTCAGTGTGATCATGTGATGTATCTGACCCCAGGAATGTGTCAATAAAGTTTCCCCTTCCTGGGACAATGAATTCACGGTGTTCTTATTTCAATTTCCAGGAGTGTAGTTACAAATTCCATTCAGAGAAGGAACTAAATTTTATACACAATAATTACAAAAATTGGCTAGAAGAGCAAAATCGCTCGTAAAATCACATATTGCTATAAACGGATGGTAAAGTCATAACGCTCTTTTCTAGTACAATGTGCATGTCACCCACAAATATCAAATGTTAAAGTGCATAATTGACGATAGTAGGCCAATACAATAGGGCCTCGCCGTAAAACTTTAAAAGAAAACAATCGTGACTTATTCTCCAGCAGACATTTAGTGTGGCAAATACAAGGCTAGTGACATGAGCCAACTTTCTAAGATGTGAAGGCGATGGCGGTAGGTGAACTGTGGTAAGTGGAGCTTATTGCGCGAGCTAGTGTGCGCGTGGACGCACGTAGCAGCCAAGGCCTCGTCCAGCAAGAAAAACAGTTAACAGCTAAAATTAAAACATAATAATACTAACGAAAATAGGAAAAGGGAGGAAAGGGCCAGGGAGGCGTTACACTCATATGGCACGTAAAGAGCGAGCGGACTCAGGTAAACAGAGCGTGCATAAAGCAGAGTGAGGATAACTTGTTAATAAATTAGGGAATGTGCCAAGTATCAGCAAAAGAAGCCAATACACCTCGTAAGACAAGTTAACTTAATGTAAAAAAAAAAGGCATAATATGTATAGCCGCGTTAATCACCACTTATCATTTCTATTTTGAATAGTTTTATTCTGTTTTAATTTGAGCTGTTAACCACATTACTTGTTTAATGAGGCATCGGATGCTCACTGCGGCTAGGCGCAAACTCGTTCGCGTGGTAAAGACCCCTACCATAATTTGCCTGCCGCCAGTGCCTGGGCTAATGACAGCCGGACCACGCCACTAGCCTTGTTTGTGCCATACTAAATGTCTTTCCTTTTAAAGTTTTACGGCAAAGCCCAAGAGTACCTTCCGTTATGCATCTGATATTTGGGGTGACTCAGATGGTATTAGACGACAGCTTTATGGCGTCAACATCCTTTATGTCAACATATGATTTTACGAGTGAGTATGCTCCTCTAAAAAATGTTTGTAATTATTATTTATCGAATATGGTTCCTTCTCTGGTTGACATTTCTAGCAGTTTGTTCTCTAGGTCCATTTTCTTTCTGAAAAAGACAAATTTATATTTGTCGAACAATGGTAAAGGGTTAATAAACCTTTAAGCCTGCAACTGGTTGATTTTATTCCAATCCTAACATGTTTTGTAGTTAAAGTTATTATTAGTTTCATCAAAAAATAACTTGAGTTAAGCAGTTAGTGCTGTTTAAGTATCTTTCAGGTCCATACATGGAATTTCAAAACTTTTGCCACAAGGAAGTCTTCCAACATCGCGTGCACCCCCTAATTACTTTTTTTTTTATGAAAACCAAAGCAAAGAAATTCTCCATAATGGTACAACCCCTCAGCCTCGCTTCCATCCTTTTGTGGGCACAAAGCACCCGAACCATATGTTCCCCCAATTTTCCGCGTAATCTGTCCAGGTGTTCTCAGTTAGAACCAGTAAGTATATCGTTTTCGCCCAGATGTTGGAATCCATTCGTGAAAGGCACTCGAGAGAAATATCTGTCGGCAGGCCTTAATGTGAGTTTCGAATCCGCCGTATTGGTCATTTCGTTGGTTGGGTGGTTGATTTGGGGAAGGGGACCAAACAGCAAGGTCATCGGTCCCATCGGACTCGCTCTATCAAAGGAACCGTTCCGGTATTTGCCTGAAGAGAGTTAGGGAAATCAGGGCAAACTTAAATCAGGACGGCCGGACGCGGGTTTGAACAGCCGAAGATTAATTTGATGCAGCTCTCCATGCTTTCCTACCTTGTGCACGCATCTACACCTGCACCCATCTGATTCTTCTTACTGTATTCGTCTCTTGGTCTTCCCCTACGAGTTTTACCTCACTCCCCCCCCCCCCCTCTCACGCTTCCCTCCGTTTCTAAGTTGGTGATCCTTTGATATCCCATTATATGTCCTATCAACCGATCTCTTCCTCTAGTCATGTTGTGCCTCAAATTACTTTCCTCACTAATTCAATTCAGTATCTGCTCATTAGGTACGTCACATCCATCCCAAATAATCAAGAGTTAAAATTACAGACCTTAAAGGATCCTAGGATAAGTGTTATCAAATGGTCGCAATTGTGTGTTTCATGATGTACAATGTATCGAACGAGCAGCGTCTGTCAGAAAGATGCCTGTAAAATGCGTTTCATAACAAACAATGGCTTTCCGTATCAACGATGTTGGCGCTACCTTGAATACCGTTAGGCAATAGAATTGGCGTGTTCACGTTAGAGTTTACCGCTCATTACAGTTCATGATTGGTTTTTGAAAATGGAGCATTCCTCGTTGCAGAAATTCGCGGATACGCAAAAATGGCTCTGAGCACTATGGGACTTAACTTCTGAGGTCATCAGTCCCCTAGAACTTACAACTACTTAAACCTAACTAACCTAAGGACATCACACACATCCATGACCGAAGCAGGATTCGAACCTGCGACCGTAGCGGTCGCGCGGTTCCAGACTGTAGCGCCTAGAACCGCTCGGCCACTCCAGACGGCGCGGGTATGCATTTTTAAGCGTGGTGCAGCAGGACGTAGTGGGCGGAAAATCGAACGAATGAAAACACCACACTTTCGCAACAAACATAGCGCTACTTGGAAAGAATTATCACAGTGGACAGAAACTTGTGAAAAATTAGATCGTTCAAGCTAAACTGCCATCCTTGCCGAAGAGTAGCTCCCTCGTCAAAGAAATGGTCGCACAGAAGAATAAGAGATGTTTGGATCGGTTGTGGAAAGATCGCCAGTAAGCACCCGTCTACTTGCCCATGAAATTCACACTACGAAGACAATTGTGCAGAGAATGATGTTGGAGAAGCATATACACCCATTTCATAAAAAGTGCAAATAAATGACCAAATGATTTTGAACCCAGAATTCAGATGTTTCGGTAGATTTTGTGCGAGGCGCGCTTTGAGGTAGGAGATCGTCGCTTTGAAAAATCGCTATGGCCACAAGTAGCTGCTACTATGTGTTTGTTGATTATGTCAATAAAAAACTAAATATTCACTTTTGACCATTAACTGATTATTAGAAAGCACTCAGTTTAGGTTGTTCTACGAACTATGAGGGGCGTTCAATAAGAAATGAAACGCTTTTTTTCTAGGGCAATTTCGGTTGAAAATTGCGGAATACATTGCAGAACATCTTGGAATACTTCCGCTTCAGCCCATATAGTTACATGAAGTTCCGGTAGGTGGCGGCACTTTACGTAGACTTCAAAATGGAGTCTGCAATGGAGGCGCGTTCCAAGCAGAGAGCTGCCATTGTGTTGGATTTGGCGGAAAACCAGGGCATCTCAGATACTCATAGGCGCTTACAGAATGTCTACAGAGACCTGGCAGTGAACAAAAGCACGCTGAGTCGTTGGACAAGGCGTCTTTCATCTTCGCAGCAAGGTCGCACAAACCTGTCCGATCTTCCGTGCGAGTGGCCGGCACACAGCTGCGACTCCTGCAATGTTGCAACGTCCGGACGCTCTCATTCGACGGGATCATAATCAAAGACCTCGCTGCACAACTTGACGTCTCTGTCGGTAGTGCTGACACACTCGTCCACCAGTTGGAGTATTCAAAGGTGTGTCCCCACTGGATTCTTCACAGTACGAGTTCCGAGGCTGATCGTGACAATTTTTTGTCGAACATCATCACAGGCTATGAAATATGGGTTCATCACTTCGAACCGGAAACAAAACCGCAATCCATACACTGGCGCCACACTACTTCTCCTCGCATAAAAAGTTGAATGTGCGCCCTCAGCTGAAGGGGTTATTCTGTCTGATGCCGTCCCTCGTGGTGCAACGATCAACTCTGAAATGTATTGTGCTACCCCCAGGAAATTGATGAAACGACTTCAGTGCGTTTGTCGACACAAAAATGCAAACGAACTTCTCTTCTCCATGACAACGCAAGATCTCACATACGTCTGTGCACCCGAGAGGAGCTCACAAATCATTAGACTGTTCTTCCTCTCCTACACTACAAGCCTCATATCGCATCTTCCGACTTCGATCTCTTTGGCGCAATGAAGGATGCATTCCTCGGGAAGCAGTACTTGGATGATGGGGAGGTTACCGATGCGTAAGGCCGCCGCCTTGAACGTAGATTTTATTGAAAAATAGGCTTATGAGCAGTGCGTGGCTCGTGTTCGTGCCATACCTCATTTTTACTGTACTACCACCTCGTTTTGTTAATTTCAATTACTGGTGTCACTGAGTTGCTGCCTTGCCTGCCCGTGAGCGGCAGCAGCGGCGCTTATCGATATAAGCCCTGGCGTATTATCTATGCTGACTGCTATTACTTCCCGATTGTGATGTGTTCGGAGTTAGTTCGGGTGAGTTGGGAGGCGCTAGCGTGCAGTTCGGACCTGCCAGTGTTTGGATTAGGACACGGTAGAACTTCAGTCGGGGCGCGGCTGCAGCGAGGTTCGGACAGCTATGACTCGACCGACGGTTGCCGAGGCGCGGCTGCAGCGAGGTTCGGACAGCTATGACTCGACCGACGGTTGCCGATACATACCTGTATCACTTGATTGCGGACCACCTCCATGGGTCGTCGGTCGTTCGTCTTGTCGGACGACGTGTATTTGGCCGGCGATCGCTTATGGGTTGGCTGCGTGTGCCGACTCGTGATTCGTCCTGCTGTTAGTATTGTCTAGTCCTTCGTGCAAGTGTTCGTGAAACTGTGTGCAGCTCGTGATGTCGACTGCTCAGTTATTGTAGTGCTGTCTCCGTGCTGATGTGTGGCAGTCGGTTGGCGTGGAGCAGCGGGGAAATCTCTGCGGGGGCTTAGTTTGGCCGGGCCCCCTGGCGGTATCTACGTATGAGGCTGTTTCCCATTGGTACGAGGTCCGTGGCTCACCGACCCTGGACACGAAAGTCGAGCTTGGATTTAATTTACCAGCAAGTCACGACTGTTCACATTGTGCCGTTTGGTTCTTATTGTTACCTGCTGGGACATTGCTGTGAGCAACAACGTGTGTGTTCCAATTGGCGAGGGTTTAGCCACCATCCGGTAGAGTGTAACTGTATTTGGTTATTTGCAATTGAAGTGCACCAGCGGAATTTTCTGCCTTGTGGCCGTTAACGATCCGGTTACCTGCCCTGGCCATTGACGTAAATTTAGGCAGTGTCCTTTCCTCACCGTGTTGTCGCTGTCCAGCTCGGTGTGTAGTTTGACAGCTTAATGTATGCTTGGTTGTGTTCGTCCATGCCTTTTACGGTTGCACTGAACTCCCGGTTGTGTGCTGGTCGAGTGGAGCGCCAGTCACCTTGTCGGTGGGTCTGTTGATTGGGTTGTTGTCAGTTCGAGAATGGTTGGGCCGACTGTCTGTCTCACCTAAGTGATCGTTAGTATTTACAGCGGTGGCCGACTCCCGAAACTTCTGAACGCCGCTAGCTATCCTGCCTTTTCTTATTTTCTGTTGTAAGTATTTGTATGGCTCATAGCCGATGGTTTTGAAATAAAGTTGTATTGTTTTTACTGGTGTTTTAAGTGATGGGCCTTCAGCCACTTTAAAATTAAAATTCCCTGCTTGTCAAGTGTTAGGTTGTTTGGGGCTTCAGCCTGATTAATATATTGCGATGCTGCGAGGGCGTCCGTTGTGGCCGAGCGGTTTTAGGCGCTTCAGTCCGGAACCACGCTGCTGCTGTAGTCGCAGGTTCGAATCCTGCCTCGGGCATGGATGTCTGTCATGTCCTTAGGTTACTTAGGTTTACGTAGTTCTAATTCTAGGGGACTGATGACCTCAGATGTTAAGTCCCATAGTGCTTAGAGCTATTTTTTGATGCTGCGAGGTCAGATGCTAGTTGCGGTACAATAGTAAGGCAGTACAGTCGTGTCCTTACAGGCAAATAACAGTCCTCTCTTCCTGATGTCCCACGCGGTCGGCCCTATCCTGGTCTCTGGGATACAGTTTCGGTCTCTATAAACTGTCGTCTCATCCGAGAAACAACAGAACGATTCACATTAAGCCATCGACTCACACCAGTTTGCAACTCTCCTGCTTCCACTCTTCCTATGGGCCTCGAGGGCAGAGAGTTTGTACCGCTCTTCTCTGTGCCATCTGGACGTCTGTGACTGTGTACAAAGTGATTGTGGATGTAGGACTATCCTGCGAACACTACCCGGTTTGACAGATGCCCTGACACCATTGCTGAGGTGTTTGTCCTTTGATCGAAATGCCATCTTCTGTGCAGAACACGTACGTAACGGCATCTGTTGACACTTTATATGATTATATCGTGAATTAAACACAGGATGGGGAATTATCAGTTTATTGCTTTAATTTTGGACATTTTGGTAACGGAGACAGATATTTCTCAGAGATGCCGACAGCGGTCACCCAATGACGCGCGCCCTCTGAGCCACGCCTTCAGCGGGTCTGACTACCAGCGCCCTCTGCCGCCGTGATGTAGGGTGGCCGATGGCGGCTGCACGATCCCGTCTCAGTCACAGTCTACAGTCTACAGTCTTAGCCTTTGACAGTTCGCTCCTGCATCAGTAGCGGGAGCCTCACACTGCACTACGCTCTTTAGTTTGCTTCTTGTAATAGCCGAACTTCATTGCTGTCTGTAAAGTTTCTTCTCAATGCTTGGAGAAAGCTACAAGCTAAGTAAAACTTCTGTTTACTGTGTTAATCATTTCTGCTCTTGCCCAGCTTTCCTATGACGACAGCATCTCACTTACCGTTGTGTACGATGTAATACTCAACAACCTGTGTAACCCCTTCTGTTATTGTGAATAATGACTTCAGTGTCATAGAGGGTAATGTTCCACATGGAAAAATGAGAAATAGTATCTCCTGTTATAAATGAAGTAGGCTATGCGGTCCTGACTGTACAGACAATACCAAATCACAGAAGTCCTGCGGTCTTCGACAAAGCGCGTGGTGTCAAAATGACGTCATGTTTGCCTCGAGTGTTGTGAACGGAGTGTTACCCGTCTACGACACACGCGAGCAAGCGCCGTATAGGTTATTGCCCCCCTCCACATCTAGTCTCCTTTCATTTCGTTCCTGCAGTCGGATCTGCGATTGTAAAACGAGAAAGGTGTGAGTGGATAATCATTGAGCGGTTAGTCTCGTCAGTTGGCGAAATTAGAGCGCAGGAATGCCGTTTCAGAAATATAACTGCATCAGAAATCTCGCTAAACTCGATAGTTTGACGTCTCTAACGACCTCGATGTCGACTTTAAATCTCAATCTTCCTTTTCATTCGACAATTTCCGCAACTTTGTGATTTCAAACGAGGAATACTGTATGAACCGTGCGATGCTATATACATTGTCAATTAATCAGTTCAATCGCAATTTTCGCGACCCAATGCATGGACACCTGATTCTAATCCCAGTTCGGCCGTTACAAATCCGCACGCTGCCTCAATTGAACTGTGCACGGGCTAGTTTCAGCAAGGCAAGATAGCTCCATGTATATGTTCAGTAATCTTTGGTGGATTCCGGATTACAATGCTGAAGCCAACTATAAGATATATTTACAGTTTATCGTAATACTTTATCGTAATACGCTTCAGTTGTGCCCTAAAATTCATACATTCTTCAGTTATGCGCTAGTAATTTATATACTCTTCATTTATGCGCTATTAATCGTCCTTGCGTATCACCCGCATGTCTTAACTGAGAAATCTCTCTCCCTATGGGACTGGCCGTTGTAACAAAACAGGCTGTATTGGGTCGTGTGGAGTACCCGATACAGCAGGTTTCGTAGTATGCGATACGCGCTAAAATAGATGTGAGTAGTGTATAAGGACACTTAGTGAATAAGGTCACTTAGTGCAACAGTGTGAAATACTTGTAACGAAAATGTTAAACTGTGTCACAGGCCAATTAATGTATGTTCTTTATCAGGTACAGTAATATACAGTTACATTATCACTTTGATATGAATTTCGGGATGTTTTGAAGAGAAAGAACAAGTTCTGGAATCAGTGTTAATAGTGTATAAATGTTAGTAACCTTTTTCATTCAGTTTTGTAATTATAATTCAAGTAGTAAAATTCATTGTTTACCGTAACGCATCGTAACTGTGTAAACCATTAATATCGGAAAAGCGTAACATATATGTATCTTTGCAAGTCAGAACAACACATTCTTACCAACTAAAAACCTGTAATTAAACTCGTAATTAATGTTTCTGGAACATTCTATAGAGAAATTAAGTGCAATGGCCACATACTACGAAAACTAGAGAAGATTCGTTTAAACCGGAGACATAACCTGATTCAGAAAGACAATTTGTATCATAAATAATGTTAGAAGAACGATTCATTAATTTTTTGTAACACGATTTAAAGATTTTGTGATGTGCGTAATTATTTCGCATTTTAGCCTTCAAATGTTGTAAAGTCATTTTGAACGTTCGGTTTGTAATTTTGATGTTGTAGAAATATCATCAGCTCAAAATTGTTTAATAAAATCACATAATTAATTAAATTACCTAAAGATATTCGAGAATGTTCTGGACTGAATAATAAGAACTTAATTGTTAACATAATGTATGTTTCAAAATTTCACTTGTAAAAGATAGTTAATTTCGGGAATATGAATTATCATTGTACTCGTTTTGATTTCTGAAAAAACTCTGTAATGTCAGTTTTAGATACATTAACTTACTGCAACTGTAACATCAAACATGAAATAACATAATAATGTCAAGGAAGGTAATTGTTGAAAGATGTATAAGTACACCTTGTCCAAAGCCTTGGGGGGCGTGACGAGGGCGGTTGGAGTACTATCTGGTGTGTCCTGATTCCTGTAAACTTGTGACAAATAAACAAGTGTTGTCAACAGATTAATTGGTTTACGTTTGATAGTGACCCAAGACTTTCTGCAGCGAAATTATCGCCTCCAAATATGTAAAAGATGGTACTATCAGCTGTACCATGTTAAACCTGAATTGACAGGATTACCACGTTAGATTTGGTGAATGGAGCTGGTATGAGAAGTTACGTTAGATTGAGCTGGGCTTCTAGATCCGGTTACGTTTTACCGTCTGTGCTAAGACAATGCTACCTCCTATCCTGCAAATAATCCTTTACCCGGTTTAATTTCTCCCTCGTCTAAATAAACGAAACGCTTCCAGTATGGCTCGAAGAGTCGCAACGGAAAACTTAGTTACTGAGTTGTTCAAGAGGATCTACGGTAAAGGACTGTCCGTACAATACTTGGATATAAGGCTGAAGCCATTCAGGTTAAGTTGGAGATGGAAGCGAATAATACATTGTCTCTCTTGCTTGACATTTAGCAGTTTATCGCACGTGCGTCCAAAAGATTAGTTTATTTTAATCGCAAAGTTCATGCAACTTTGTTACCAACATACGCGTAAAAATATCTCGATGTGTAACCCGCGTCAGGTTTTAGTAAAATCACGAGTTTTCCAAGATATTCATTAACTTTATCGTCCGGTGCTCTCTGACTGAGCAATTTGTGTCTTTTGTATACTGCAGTGGTCTGGCGTTGCAGTTGGTGGATTGATGTTATTTGGGGTGGAATTTGCATGCGCAAATGGGAGAAAAGGACAGCGCGGAGAGTACGGGTTCTGCTTTAGTTTGGGGATTGTAAGGAATACTGAGGGAATATCTTTTACTGTTGGCAGAATAGGTTCGCACCATTATTTAACAGTGAACGCATTTCTTACTTGGAGCAGTTTATAATATTTTTTTGTTTAGACACATCCTTCAAGTCTTTTAATTCAGACTGCGGACTGATATTGTCTTAGTTCCGTATATTAAAAATTTTTTAGTCAGAATAGTTCTGGGTAAGTGTTGGACACTCGGTTCGTTATAGTTGGTTTCCTACACATCGAATGGCTCAGTTGCCGATCTTATGTTCCACCGAGTCAAAAATTACATTGTTTTCTTTTCTTTCTTATAAATCTGATACCCATTGTATAGAACTAATATGGTCCAAGAACTGGTTTACATCGTCCGTTCTTTGAGGACAGATTAAGAAAAGCTATCATCCACGTATCGATAAAAACAGGTAAAACAGAAGGTAACTGAGTTTGTCAGGCCTTCATAATCTTCCATGACGAAGTTGCCAGTGGTCTGACATTACGAGGGAACCCATTGCTGTACCACCTCCGGTAGTTGTCCATTTCCCGCACGTACACAAGCGAATCTCACCCCAGGTGACGTCGCTCCACCAGTAATAGACCACTAGTGTGGACTACGAGCTTAGCGCCCGCTGCTTTGCTTGCTTCGACTGTATGGTCTGTACAGGCGTTTTCTTTCTTTTGTTTTTCTGTAATCTAATTTTTATGTTGTTCACAAATTGCAACGGTTTCTAAACTTTTCACGCTATTTAATGACATAAAAGCATTATAGGCTCATTTCATTTCATTGTCTTTTCCGAATGTACTTTTGACCAAAAAGCAATTTTGGTAGCTAAGAGTCCAGAATTTTTCTTAATCAAGGCTTTGGCGTTTTTGTAAAAATATTTCCATAGAAGCTTTCATTCCCCAACACATATTTCTTTATATCTAACCGAGAAGTGAAATACCAACTTCATAGATTTATCTTTCGATTTTTCAACATAACGAAATATTTTGTTAACATTTTTCTTCCCGTATTTCATTCCCTTAGGGAGTGAATTTTCACGGAGAGTAGAACACGTATTTTTTTTTAATTTCTGACAGAAAAGCCAATTACAAATTTTCATAGATTTCCCTTTCTAAGCTCCAAAAACACTGAAACCTGCATTTTTTTAATCGTAATCGAGAATTCTTTTTTATTTTAGTAAAAACATTCACCCAAAATTTCATGTACATATTTGTTAAATTTCCAAAAATGATGAAACACGTATTGCTTTATTGCTGACCAAGAAACCCATTACCAATTTTCGTTCGTACAGCTTCAAAATTGTCTTAATAACGACTTATTTTCAAAAAACCTTTCATCCTCTATTTTACCCCCTTAGGAGTGGAATTTCGAAAAATACCTTCTTAAACGAAGCCTACAGTATAAGATCACTACCCTCTCCAAATTTCACCCTTCAGTCCTTACAGGTTTGGGCGGGCGTTGATGAGTGAGTGAGTCAGTCAGTCAGTCAGTCAGTCAGGGCACTTACTGCGGTTCATATCTGTACATATAAAAGGCAGTCAGTTAATGACGATGAAGGTCTTGAATATCTTCGAAAGGTCGATTTTTAACTCACACAAGACGCGGTTTCACAAAGAGATAATTTTATGCACGTATGTTATTTTATTACCGAGCGCATGCAAAAAGTAATACCATATCCACTGCGGGTTAAGTCTTCAGTAAACGTCCCGTTGTTAAAGTCCTCGGTTCGTGCACCGTCGACACGGGGTCCGCGGTACTCACCCCTAGAGTTGAGGCCGGAGGCGTCGCCGATTGGGGGTGGTGTCGTGGGGATGGCCTGCGACTGACTGCGGCGGATGCTGCCGCGCAGGTCGGGGGCGGCGGGGGGCTGCGAGTCCCTGGTCGGCGGCTTGGAGGAGGCGGGGGCGGCGCCGGGCCGGAAGCGGCGCAGCAGCGCGGGGGACAGCAGCAGGCGGCTGCCCGCGTCCAGGGTGCGGCTGAACGAGAAGCGGCGCCGCGCGGGCTTACCGGGGGTGGCGTCGGGGGCCGGCAGCTGCGGCGGCGGCGGCTGCGTCAGCGGCCGCGGCGGCGGCTGCCGCTGCACTTCCGACGGCGGCGGCGGCGGCGGCGACAGGCTGAGGCGCGGGGGCGGCGGCCGCGCGGGGGTCGGCCCACGCACCGTCACCGCCACGTCCAGCGCGGGGCTCGGGCTCGTCTCCCTGCGGACAGAACGGGGCCAGCTCAGCTCACCGCGTGTGACTGCAATCCGCCCCGTCGCCAGAGCGCTACTGCTTCACGAGCAGCGAAACGCTCGGTAGCTGTCACCGAGACCCAAGCAGCTACGTTAAATTACGTTTCCCACTGTACGGCCTCGCTTGCGGCTGCAACGGAACTCCCCGATGCGACGCGCGGCTGACGCAGTTCCTGTCATAGCACTGCATCAGTAAGCAGTGCTGAGACGGTGTTGTGACAAGGGCAGGGTCTGACATGTGGGTCAGCGATTTTGATCAAGTTTTCACGACGGTCTGTACTGAAAATAGTGAGACACGTGTTTCGTGTTTTTGCTAGACACTCTGCAGTTTTTTGAAAAAACCGAGGTCAGAGTTGATGAATGGAGATCAAAGTTGATAATGGAAAATCGTATTTTAAATGCTATACATCGAAAGATCCTCTAAAAACAAACATGTTTCATTAATATAATACGGGGTCAAAAGTTAATAATCGCGTTATTACATTTTTGGGTTTTCATGCTTTGGGTATTCGTCACTCAGTCTATCTAACAGAACGAAGTTGCCGGTCGGATGGTCCAGGCAATAGACTACCTAATCTCTGGTCCGCATTTGAAACGTGGTCATGGCATTTTTACATTTGAAATTGTTTCGGTGTATCTTATAACATTCCTATAATCGGAATACTTTTCTTTGCCTTTTTTTAAAGTAAAACATCGGTAGGTGTGATTAATAATCAAATAAGTATAGATTATAATGTAATGACAGCTGTTTTCATCGTGACACACTGTACAAAAATATGTCTGAAGTATATTATTGCGTAATGCTAACAATCATGTATTCGTGGTCGTCTGTAATTTACATTCCAAAGAAAGCATGTGCTGACAGGTGTGAATATTACCAAACTGTCAGATTAATACATTATGGTCGCAAAGTACTAACACTTCTTTATAGAAGAATGGAAAAACTTGTAGAAGCCAACCTCGCGGAAGATCAGTTTGCATTCCGTAGTAATGTAAAAACACACGAGGCAATACTGACCCAACGACTTACCTCGGAAGATTGTACAGAAACCAGACGGCTTACTGTATAAAAGTGGAGGGCCATGAAAGAGAAACAGTGATAGAGATGGGAGTGAGACAGGGATATAGCCTACCCTCGTGTTATTCAATCTGTACATTGAGCAAGCATTAAAGGAAACCAAACAAAACTTTGGAGTATGAATGGAAGTCCGGGAAGATGAAATAAAATCTTTGAGATTTTCTGACGACATAGTAATTTTGTCAGTGACAGCAAAGGACTTGGAATAGCAACTGAACGGATTGGACAGTGTCTTAAAAGGAGGATATACGACGAACATCAGCAAAAGAAAAACAATGATAATCGAATGTAGTAGAATTAAATCAGGTTATGCCGAGGGAATTAGATTAGTAAACGAGACACCTAAAGATGAGTTTTGCCATTTGGGCATGATAGAAGTAGAGAGGATGTAAAATGTAGACTGACAATGGTAAAAAAAGCGTTTCTGAAGAAGAGAAATCTATTAACACAATATATGGAGTGAAGAGTTAGGAGTCTTTTCTGAATGCATTCGTATGGGGTGAGCCAAGAATGTAAGTGAAACATGGACGATAAACAGGCAATAAGAGGATACTTTTGAAATGTGGTACTACAGGAGAATGCTGGAGATTAGATGAGGAGATCTTGTAACTAATGAGGAGGTAGTGAACAGACCTGGGGAGTCCAGAACTTTGTGGCACAACCTGACTACCAGATCGGTTGATAGGACACATTCTGAGACATCAAGAGATCACTAACTTAGTGTTAGTGGTAAGTGTGGGGCGTTAAAACCGTAGAGGGAGCCTAACGGATGAATGCAGTATGCAGATTCGGAAGGATGTAGTTATTCGCAAATGAAGAGGCTTGTACAGGAAAGAGTAGCATGGAGAGCAGCTTCAAATCAGTGTTTACATGAATCCATATGAAAAAGTTTTTAGGGACATCTCTCTTCTCCACACGTTCCATTGAAGTTGATGAAAAGTTCTCGATACGTGAATCACGAACTTGTTATGCCATGACCTAATAATTATCGTTTCCGACCCTGTAGGGACACATTTTCTCAGCAGCAATCTACTGAATTCGGTTTCTGTTTCAGACTATACTATACTATACTAACATTTAACACGGCGCGTGGGAAGTGATTTTTCCCGTCAAGGGAACCAGTGGTAGACGTTTCAGTGGATTTCCCGCTATACGTGCAGCCCTGTTCGAGCCGACAGAGATGTTCTCCTTTATAACAACAACTTTAGCGAAGGGCTGATCTTTCCAGAATCCAAGAAGAGTTTGTTCGGGACGTTTCTAGTGCTCACAGTTATAAATCTTCGGAGAGCTTTCTGGGCTGCCTTACGTGGGCCGCTCAGTTATGGAATAAACTACAGTAAAAGAAGACGTTCAAAGAAAAAGTAGAGCAAAGTGGAGCAATGCTGTTCAGAGGGTTAACATCGTGCACCGCTTTTTCCAGTTTCCTAGAGGGAGTAAAGAGGGCTGCAAAGCGCAAGGAACTTAACAAGCAGATCCAAAGAGCTCGTGAGATTTTAACGCCCCAGTCGTTTTCGACAACTGGTTTCATTTGATTTCGACTGCTTTGTTATAAAATGAGCAGATCACGTGTTTAGAAGTAAGTAAAGAATGTTAATAGTAACAATATTTAAATTAGCTCGATCTAATTGCGCACTTTTTTGAGCTTGTTTTAAACATCAAATGTTAACAAACATCGCGATTGTTGCGTTAGATTAGAAAGTCTAAAGTAAGCTTTAGTATAAAAAAATAAATAAATAAACTTGCATTTTCTAACGACCAGGGAGATGACAAAGCTAATAGCGTGCTATTGATAGCAAAGACATTTCTGGAATATCTTCAGTGGAGCTGATGAGATCAATGTATAAATATGTCAAGGCAAATAATATTCACCATACTTTTAATAAGTCATCCAAAATAGCTGGAAGGGACTGGTTCGCAGGGTTTATTACAAGAAATCCGTCAGTCAGCATTCGGAAACCTCATGTTACCAGTGTTAATCGGATCTCAGCTTTTAACGCAAGTGGAGTTAAACTTTTTTTCTCGAACGGAGATTCAACAGTTCAAAAGCTAGGAAAAATTTTAGCCCTCAAAGAAGCTAAACAAGTTGGCCCAGCAAGAAGCTGGGAGCGTGGGAAGAACATTACAGGGTGTTGTGCAGTGAGTGCCAGTGGGGTGTATGTGCCTACCATGTTTATTTTTCCTCGGCTTTGGATGAGCATTGCCCAACAGGGAGGGGCGCCACCAAATTCAATATATCGATGTAATAAGAATGGTTGGATGACAGAGGATGCATTTCCAAAGTGGCTAAAGTATTTTGTTAACTTACCAAGGCATCTCAGAACCATACAATTCCTTTGATTTTAGGCACTCACACAACACACGTATCTTTAGAAGGCTACAACTTTTACAAAGACAATGGAATAGTAGTGGTAACACTACCACCTCACTGCTCCCACAGGCTACAACCTTTAGATGCGGCCTTTCTCAGCATATTGAGGGCTTCATTTAATCATGAATGTGACAATTTTACGAAGTCTAACCCCCACCAGATATTAACACTGTATGAATTTTGTCCTATCTTTTGAAAACTCTTCGAGGATTGCAGATATTGAAAAAGGTATATGTCTGACTTTAGTAAGACAGGAATTTTCTCTTTAGATCCTACCAACTTTAGTGACGACGACTTCATGCTATTGCACCCAGAAGAAGAGACAGCTTTACGACCACCAGTTGTTGAGAATGGGAGCGCTAAAAATGATGAAAGTAATGAGACAGTGGCACTTTGTTCTTCAGAGACAGCGACTGGTGTCCTCGACGATGCAGACAGAGACTTACAAGTTCAGCTTGCAGTTGAGCTACAGTTCAAAGATATTTCTCCATTACCAAAGTCTCTTAAACTAATGAAAAGAGCCCTAACAAAGATAGTTTAGGAAAAGCTACAAAGAATAAAAAATCAAAATTAAGAAACAAAAGAAGTTTAATTATCTTTAGGAAAATCAGAGTTAAAGCCTAAGGGAAAAGTGAGTTTAGAAAGTTTGCATCAAAGATAAAATCTTAGGAATCTGAATATCTGAATCTTGGTCAGATGATGACTTAGACCACTGTTGAACAAACTCTGTAGTGACGATGACATGGGTGACGCTGACCCTTTCGGAGGAACCAATGTCAGGGTCCTGTAGCCTGCCGGGTGCAGGACAGAGAATTATTTTTGGGAGGTCTTCATTTTCTTAAGACGAAGCAGTCATTCACTTTAACCGATAATTCAGTTTAAAATTTAGTCATTTAGCTAACGTGCAATCGCAATTTTCTCGACACTGGCGAGGAGTTTTGTCGCTAGTTCCGAGTTTGCGGCTAGTGTTGTGATATAGCGCATCCGCGTGCAGCTGACACAGGCTGTAATAAAGCTACATATACAAAATTCAAGAGTGTTTAGAGGAGATAAACAGAAAAAATGTTTTACATGACAAAAATATCACAGGTGCATCGCTTCCTTGCTAGGGGTCCTTGAAGGTTTTGACACTACTGATTTTCAGAGACTGTGTCAATCTAAAGAGTAATAAATATTGTTTTAGAAATGTTGCCAGAAATGTCGTCGTCTGGTTAGATCAATGTACACCAGGAATCTGCACACTAATGACTGTCTAATAATACAATCAAAACAAACACGTGTTTCATGAATAACGGCTGCAGCTTAGCATGCAGATGCTGGTAATTCATTAACGTAAACGGACAACATTTGCAGTAATATCTTTAAAACAATACTCGTATCACTGTAGTGTGAATACTGTCTCTTGACATCACTAGCTTCAATACCTTCATTGGCTCCTAGCAGGGACATGGTGGACCTATGACGTTTCGCCAAAATACTCAAATTTTGTTTAATTTAATTTTTACACCCTGTATATCTGTTTCAGCCCAGGTCTCACTCGGACAGTTAGTGAACTACTTACCTTTTCGTTAACGCTCTTAGACATTATGATATTTCGAAACTGGACAATTCACAGCAATAAATTAGAATAGTCTGCAGTGAAAGAATTACAGCCGGCCGAGCGGTTCTAGGCGCTACAGTCTGGAACCACGCGACCGCTACGATCGCAGGTTCGAATCCTGCCTCGGGCATGGATGGTGTTCAAATTGCTCTGAGAACTATGGGACTTAACTTCTGAGGTCATCAGTCCCCTAGAACTTAGAACTACTTAAACCTAACTAACCTAAGGACATCACACATATCCATGCCCGACGCAGGACTCGAACCTGCGACCGCAGCGGTCGCGCGGTTCCAGACTGAAGCGCCTAGAACCGCTAGGCCACCCTGGCCGGCTGGATGTGTGTGATGTCCTTGGGTTAGTTAGGATAAGTATTTCTATGTTCTAGGGGACTGATGGCCTCGGAAGTTAAGTACCATAGTGCTCAGAGCCATTTGAACCATTTTTTGAAAGAATTATCAGTTTACTTTTGGTGCACGTTAAGTAATACATTGCTGTGTATGGAATGTAGTTAATATGCAGACAATTTGTTTAATTTTATAGTGGACTCTCCCCCCCCCCCCCCTGAACCATGGACCTTGCCGTTGGTGGGGAGGCATGCGTGTCTCAGCGATACAGATAGCCGTACCGTAGGTGCAACCACAACGGAGGGGTATCTGTTGAGAGGCCAGACAAACGTGTGGTTCCTGAAGAGGGGCAGCAGCCTTTTCAGTAGTTGCAGGGGCAACAGTCTGGATGATTGACTGATCTGGCCTTGTAACACTAACCAAAACGGCCTTGCTGTGCTGGTACTGCGAACGGCTGAAAGCAAGGGGAAACTACGGCCGTAATCTTTTCCGAGGGAATGCAGCTTTACTGTATGATTAAATGATGATGACGTCCTCTTGGGTAAAATATTCCGGAGGTAAAATAGTCCCTCATTCGGATCTCCGGGCGGGGACTACTCAAGAGGATGTCGTTATCAGGAGAAAGAAAACTGGCGTTCTACGGATCGGAGCGTGGAATGTCAGACCCCTTAATCGGGCAGGTAGGTTAGAAAATTTAAAAAGGGAAATGGATAGGTTAAAGTTAGATATAGTGGGAATTAGTGAAGTTCGATGGCAGGAGGAACAAGACTTTTGGTCAGGTGAATACATGGTTATAAATACAAAATCAAATAGGGGTAATGCAGGAGTAGCTTTAATAATGAATAGGAAAATACGAATGCGGGTAAGCTACTACAAACAGCATAGTGAACGCATTATTGTGGCAAAGATAGATACGAAGCCCACACCTACTACAGTAGTACAAGTTTATATGCCAACCAGCTCTGCAGATGACGAAGAAATTGAAGAAATGTATGATCAAATAAAAGAAATTATTCAGATAGTCAAGGGTGACAAAAATTTAATAGTCATGGGTGACTGGAATTCGGTAGTAGGAAAAGGGAGAGAAGGAAACGTAGTAGGTGAATATGGACTGGGGCAAAGAAATGAAAGAGGAAGCCGCCTGGTAGAATTTTGCACAGAGCACAACTTAATCATAGGTAACACTTGGTTCAAGAATAATAAAAGAAGGCTGTATACATGGATCAACCCTGGAGATACTAAAAGGTATCAGATAGATTATATAATGGTAAGACAGAGATTTAGGAACCAGGTTTTAAATTGTAAGACATTTCCAAGGGCAGATGTGGACTCTGACCACAATCTATTGGTTATGACCTGTAGATTAAAACTGAAGAAACTGCAAAAAGGTGGGAATTTAAGGAGGTGGGACCTCGATAAACTGAAAGAACCAGAGGTTGTACAGAGTTTCAGGGAGAGCATAAGGGAGCAATTGACAGGAATGGGGGAAAGAAATACAGTAGAAGAAGAATGGGTAGCTTTGAGGGATGAAGTAGTGAAGGCAGCAAAGGATAAAGTAGGTAAAAAGACGAGGGCTAGTAGAAATCATTGGGTGACAGAATAAATGTTGAATTTAATTGATGAAAGGAGAAAATATAAAAATGCAGTAAATGAAACAAGCAAAAAGGAATACAGACGTCTCAATAATGAGATCGACAGGAAGTGCAAAATGGCTAAGCCGGGATGGCTAGAGGACAAATGTAAGGATGTGGAGGCTTTTCTCACTAGGGGTAAGATATATACTGCCTACAGGAAAATTAAAGAGACCTTTGGAGATAGGAGAACCACTTGTATGAACATCAAGAGCTCGGATGGAAACCCAGTTCTAAGAAAAGTAGGGAAGGCGGAAAGCAGAAAGATAAAGCAGAAAGGTGGAAGGAGTATATAGAGGGTCTATACAAGGGCGATATACTTGAGGACAATATTATGGAATTGGAAGAGGATGTAAATGAAGATGAAATGGGAGATACGATACTGCGTGTAGAGTTTGACAGAGCACTGAAAGACCTGAGTCCAAACAAGGCCCCCGGAGTAGACAACATTCCATTGGAACTACTGACGGCCTCGGGAGAGCCAGTCCTTACAAAATTCTACCATCTGGTGAGCAAAATGTATGAGACAGGTGAAATACCCTCAGACTTCAAGAAGAATATAATAATTCCAATCCCAAAGAAAGCAGGTGCTGACAGATGTGAAAATTACCGAACTATCAGTTTAATAAGTCACAGCTGCAAAATACTAACACGAATTCTTTACAGACGAATGGAAAAACTAGTAGTAGCTGACCTCGGGGAAGATCAGTTTGGCTTCCGTAGAAATGTTGGAACACGTGACGCAATACCGACCCTACGACTTACCTTAGAAGAAAGATTAAGGAAAGGCAAACCTACGTTTCTAGCATTTGTGAACTTAGAGAAAGCTTTTGACAATGTTGACTGGAATACTCTCCTTCAAATTCTGAAGGTGGCAGGGGTAAAATACAGGGAGCGAAAGGCATTTACAATTTGTACAGAAACCAGATGGCAGTTATAAGAGTCGAGGGGGAAGCAGTGGTTGGGAAGGGAGTGAGACAGGGTTGTAGTCTCTCCCCGATGTTATTCAATCTGTATATTGAGCAAGCAGTAAAGGGAACAAAAGAAAAATTTGGAGTAGGTATTAAAATCCATGGAGAAGGAATAAAAACTTTGAGGTTCGCCGATGACATAGTAATTCTGTCAGAGACAGCAAAGGGTTTGGAAGAGCAGTTGAACGGAATGGATAGTGTCTTGAAAGGAGGATATAAAATGAACATCAACAAAAGCAAAACGAGGATAATGGAATGTAGTCGAATTAAGTCGGGTGATGTTGAGGATATTAGATTAGGAAATGAGACACTTAAAGTAGTAAAGGAGTTTGGCTATTTGGGGAGCAAAATAACTGATGATGGTCGAGGTAGAGAGGATATAAAATGTAGACTGGCAATGGCAAGGAAAGCGTTTCTGAAAAAGAGAAATTTCTTAACATCCAGTATAGATTTAAGTGTCAGGAAGTCATTTCTGAAAGTATTTGTATGGAGTGTAGCCATGTATGGAAGTGAAACATGGACGATAAATAGTTTGGACAAGAAGAGAATAGAAGCTTTCGAAATGTGGTGCTACAGAAGAATGCTGAAGATTAAATGGGTAGATCACATAACTAATGGGGAAGTATTGAATAGGATTGGGGAGAAGAGAAGTTTATGGCACAACTTGACCAGAAGAAGGGATTGGTTGGTAGGACATGTTGTGAGGCATCAAGGGATCACCAATTTAGTATTGGAGGGCACCGTGGAGGGTAAAAATCGTAGAGGGACACCAAGAGATGAATACAGTAAGCAGATTCAGAAGGACGTGGGTTGCAGTAGGTACTGGGAGATGATGAAGCTTGCACAGGATAGAGTAGCATAGAGAGCTGCATCAAACCAGTCTCAGGACTGAAAACCACAACAACAACAGTGGAGCTGTAACTCCAATGTCGAGAAAATGGAGTGTATATTTCTCACTCACTTCCATCGTTAATGTAATTTTTAATGATAATCGATAGCGTGTGAAAAGAGAATTTGTGTACGTTTGTAACAACACAATTGAAAACATTATATTTTTTTACGTGCGTTGTCATAAGTAAATGATCTGTCTTGTCCTCAGCTGCTTGTTTAATGATAAACGCTGTAATTGCAACTGGATTCATTTGTCAGTGAGGTAAAGTTGGGTAAACTTTTCTGTTTAAAAAAAATAAGCAAAAAATAATATGTCAACATGAGAAACGTAGACGTTAACCCAAGCTCGCCACTTTATTTTATTTATTTAATCGTACGGCTAGGGCCCCCCGGGGGTAGACCGTTCGCCGGGTGCCGGTCTTTCAATTTGACGCCACTTCGGCGACTTGCGTGTCGATGATGATGATGATGATGATGATGATGATGATGGCGACAACACAATACCCAGTCCTTGAGCGGAGAAAATTCCCCGACTCAGCCGGTAATCGAACCCGGGCCCAGAGCATTGACAATCCGTCACGCTGACCATTCATCTACTGGGGACGGACAACTCGCCAGTCATGACGCTTCTGTGAAGGAAATAATCGGTAACACGTCTGGAGAAAATAAATCGCCACTTCTGTTGAATTTTCGGAAGTATCCTGTAACTCAATTTGTTTTTAATAATGAACTGCTGTGGCTGACACGTAAGACAGGGTTTTCTTTCTATCCTGCAATGATCTGTGAAACAAGAAAAAAAAATTCAACAACACACAGCGCACCACCGTTTTGTTCCTACCACTGTACAGAACGAAGGGCTGAAATTTTTCAACTCTTTTACTTCACTAGGGGTACTGATCAGCTATTTTCATCTAGATGAGTAGTACAAAGGATTCCGCCAGTCAGGTTGCTCACAGATTCAGAGCAGCGCAATAGCTAATGAAGTTGCAACTCTGAAAGTCTTGTACCAGAATGTATTATTTAACAAGTAACTGGGGACAAGATAGGCCAATAGCTCATGAGAAAGCTTATTAGTATAAAAGTTGTTGCGAACCCATAGAAATTCTATCTTCACCAGATTACGGTTCTCATTAAAAAAATTGTTATTCCATTGAAAAAAAAAAACACTAACGCCACAGTCGGGGTGGATAAGAAAGCTTCACATGTTTACCATTTGGCAAAATACTCCCCTCTTTGCTCGCTATCTTTTGCCAAAATCTCGTTTCGATATCCTGAACCGGCGAAATTTCAAAATATTCTGTGACCACTAACGAAAAGATAGGCAGTTCACAATGAAGCTCCCAAATAGGAACTATAATTCGTGAAAGGATGATGTTTTGTATTATGTGAAAACGGTAGCAGTGGACCTCTCCTCCCCCCTCCCCAGGGAACGTTTCACACCAGACGAGTGTAACCCCTATGTTTGCTTGGTAGAGTAATGGTGGTTTACGCGTACGTGGAGAACTTTTTTGCGCAGCAATCGCCGACATAGTGTAACTGAGGCGGAACAAGGGGAACCAGCCCGCATTCTCCGAGGCAGATGGAAAACCGCCTAAAAGCCATCCACAGACTGGCCGGCTCACCGGACCTCGACACAAGGCCGCCGGGAGGATTCGTGCCGGGGACCAGGCGCTCCTTCCCGCCCGGAAAGCCGTGCGTTAGACCGCACGGCCAACCGGGTGGACTATGCAGCTGATTTTACTTCGTGTTGCTTCAAGCCGACACACGCCCACATCCAGTAAGCGGGTAACCTCCCCCTTCTCTGAGCGGACCCTATTCGACTGTCGAGAGCTGTGAAGTCGAGGGTATTGTGATTTAGCCCCAACGCTGGTTTCTCTGTATGGCAACAGGCTTGTGCTACGTTATTAAGTTGAGGGTCAAAACGCAAATGGGGGTAATAAAAGTTAAATAACAAGAAAAGCAGGGTAGCAACCAGTGGCTAAACTAATGGATCACTTGTCGGTAAGCTTATCTTATAACTTTTTATTCCGGAGGTCCATCCGTTGATTCTTTTTAGTAGCGAAGTTATCAATCACGTTATCTTTAAATTTCTTATCACTTGTAAGATATTTAACCAGCTTTTTTTTCTAAGGCAACTGTGCAGAAAGACCTTAACCTCTCATTTGTCATTGAATTGCAAAGGCAGTTTGTGATTCTTTTATGGGTGCTCAAACTTCTTTCAGAAGAAGCAGCAGTGACAGGGAGTGTATGAATCAATTTGTTAAGCTTTCTTACTTCGTTATAAATATTTTGGAGATCCATGTTCAGTATAAATTTCAGAAGATCTGCAGTGATAAATATTTATGTTTATCAATACAAATGTTTCCTAACTAATTTTCCTTTTGTTCTTCGTTTAAGAATGCGAAAGTTGTGAGGAAGCCTTTCAATTTAATTGTTGGGAAATTTCATTTATAATTTCCAAACATTTTCTTATCAACCACCTCTATAAACTGAATAATCTCATGACCTTCAAAATGCATTTCCATTTGCAGTATCATATTATCTAAGATATGATACGATAAATCTTAAGGGACTGGAAGTCTCGTCACTAACATTCATTTCACTGTGAAATTTCTTGTTACAGCTTTCAGTGCATGAGGTCACTGTTTCTTCTGACCTCATCTCCTTCAACAAACTGACAATTTCTTGATTCCACTATTACACTTAATAATATCACAGGCAATTTTGCGTTGAAGTAGTGCATGGAAATGGTCAACAAATACAAATATTTATACACATCTTCACCCGCTGTTCCTTCTGTTGAAAATACTTCAGCATCTCTGTTTCTTGCATTCCGGCGAAGCGCAAGAACACGTCTGCAGTAAGCTGTTGGTCACTGGCTACTGAGAGGGTAGATTTCGCTAAACCATGTGGCCAACAGTGACACAATTGCACGTCGTGAAAAGCCATTCACTAATACAGTACGACAAATAGTTCCTGACAGTTATTGTTATATGAATTGTTCAGTAAGGCTAGTTTAAAACAAAAAGGTGGTTCCAAACGGTTTAGTAACGAGCTTAAATTGTATGGATTGGGGAAAGTATATCACAAGAAAAAATTATTTCTGTACTTTATATTTCAGGCTCATAATTTACGATGTGCCAAACAATTACTTTAAATTAAGAAATGTTACTTAAATGATTTATTTCTTTTATTCTAGGCAACGATTTTACACTTGGATTAGAAGACAAAACTATAGCAAACGAGAAATAATAACACCTCCCCTTGAACAAAGGTAGCCCTTGATATGCCACGTAATTTACGATTCACGATTGCTGACGCGCTGCAATGTAATAAGTTTTTAAATTTACAAAGTTAATGCCTCAGTTTGCAATATACTGAAAGTCATGGCAGAGAGATATGTTGTGGAGGACTTTGTACACCTCCTGTATCAAAATACAATATCTGTGTTTCCACTGAACTGAAACAGTTTGCCGGCCGTTGTGGGGGAGCGATTCTAAGCGCTTCAGTCTGGAACCGCGCGACCGCTACGTCGCAGGTTCGAATCCTGCCTCGGGCATAAATGTATTTGACGCCCTTAGGTTAGTTAGGTTTAAGTAGTTCTAAGTTTTAAGGGACTGATGACCTCACATACAAAGTCCAATAGTGCTCAGAGCCATCTGAACCTTTCCTGAAACAGTTTTTCGGTCCGTATTGAAGCCAACTGGTTTCGAACTTTTGTCTGAATATGGCCATTAGCGGGTCAGCTGCGTTCTGCCGTAAGCGATGTTGGTGGTATATTTGAAATCATTGATGCCAAAAGCTTGCACAAAGGTTGCTTAGTGCACAGTCTTCGCCACCAGCTGCACTGATATACGTGATAGGCATCAGCGCAGAGATAATCTCTCGGAAAGAAAGTTTAATATTTTTTTGTGTGGCATTCAAAAAATTTAAAAACCTCTCTCACACCGGCCTGATCTAGCTTCACTGATCAGGATAGTAAAAACATGCGTATGTTAAGGGAATTTTCATTCACAAAGCAGGCTTATCACATTCACACAGTTCAGTACGGTTCTATCCTGATTAAATTGAGCTTAACTTAAATTCCATAAGGCAGTGAAGCAATTTAGAAGTCTCGGTGCGACGACAATTGTCAGTCGATCTCCTGAGAACATTTGTAATAATTATTAATTTTCGGTAATTACATGGGGAAGACCGGAGATCTGCTGGTAAGACCGTGTTAGCCTATTTATTTGAAGTAACTGGATATACTGAGCATACAAAACGGCAGGTTCGTCCAGTGTAAATCAGACGTTCCCCACTGATCCCGTGCAATACAGCGTAGTAAGCAGACACTGTCAATAATAATGTTAAATAATACGCGAACACACTTACTTTAGTTTAGTTCATGTATTAAATTCCTTCTCATACAGAATCGCATCAAGATGGTGACTAGCTCAACAATACTTACATATACATCCTCCTCCTTTCACGCCTAATCGGCAAGCCCCTTCATTCTTTTCATAAGAGAAAACAGATAGCAGAGAAGCTATTCCATGGAGTAAATGGACGCTCCAAGGAATAACAAGGCTTGAAACTACTTTGAATTGATAATCATCGTATATTAAAGTTTAGCAATCGGTAAGATAAAAAGAGATATTTCGAGATATGTACTGAGTTATATAATTTAAAAAATTTCTGAAAATATCGCGGAGAGACCGCTGCAAGACACATTACAAAATCTGCACCAACTCGAAATTTTGCTAGATTTGTTACAGTTGGAGCAAATTACTTAGTGTTGCCCCATAGTCCACTGCTTGACTTCCCACATCTGCAGTAAGAGCGTCTACCTTGTAGCAAGGGTACAGAAGATTTGTTACTGTGGGGATAATTCTGCATGTAAATTCTTTTCTCCGTTTTAGGATAACTTCTATAACTGACTGGTCTTCTGCATGTTACTCTGCTTCAGAACTGCTGTAGTTGTTGCTTAAATCACAGAAAAAGCTTACGTCATGTATAGGTTTCAGGAATCGCAAAGCCTTTTCCAATTTCTGCCAAGTCTCGCCCTCTAGCATGTCGGTGCTCACAGCCTTTTCGAACTGCACATTTGGTCAAACAACTGTTTCCTGTATAGTCCCTGTTCTTCAACAAGCTATCAAAACACATTACTGAAGCAGCCCATCGCATTCGAGATGGACGTTTGAGTGTGACAAATGACGCACCAATTTTTTCTTTCCTCTTATCCTACAATATTGCAAAGGGAACATGGATGTACTTAAGAGATTTAACTATCTTTCTGGTTAGATGGTTAAGGTCGTGAAGTGCTTCTAAAGCCATAATTTCTTTTCTGAGGAGGTTGACGCTGTGCGCACCCCATGTTGACGATAAGCGGATATCGATGGCCTATAATATTGCCTGCAGTCAGCATATTTCGAGCATTGTCTGCTATGACAGCAATGAAATTTTCATTGCCTATCGCATCGACAGCATCGGTGATAGTATCTATACAACAATGGGTACTTTCCTTTTACCCTCCAGGACGAACGCTCATGTGAAATACTCAGTGCGAATGGATATTACGAAATTACCACACTATCACCGCAACATCCGTCCAGCCATCCACAGTGAATGCGAGTGAATGTGACGTCTGGATCTTTGTCAAACCAGCTGCCTGCACACGTTGTTATTTTGGGACTAGAGGACCTCCTCCGAGTGCATGACGCATAGATGCCTCATGCGTAGCTCGAATCTTTTGGAAGGTAACTCGCCAGCCACTACTTCATTAGTTCTTCTTGCGAGTGCCTCTGTTTCTACCGTGCCGTAGTTTGTGGCGAACCCCTGTGTGTAACATATTGTGGGCGTACCTTGCAATAATTACATCTGATTTCTGTTTTTCCACCATGAATTCGTGCTCCCTACTGATACTATATGTTGTCAACCGGCAGAAGGCTTGATAACAACGGTGTACACAGACACTTCCACAGAGTTAGACACGGCGATTCAACAGCTCCTACCAATAAGTTTTATGCAACCTTCAAAAACCACATGCGAGATTTTCATGTTCTCTCGCTTGCTACACTCAAATTATTAGTCTTACAGAAAAAATGAAACCGATCTTTTTGTAGGAAATTTAATGTAGTCAAATTTTGTCGAAACAAGGCCCCGGGAGTAGACAACATTCCATTAGATCTACTGACAGCCTCGGGAGAGCCAGCCCTGACAAAACTCTACCATCTGGTGAACAAGATGTATGAGACAGGCAAAATACCCTCAAACTTCAAGTAGAATATAATAATACCAATCCCAAAGTAAGCAGGTGTTGACAGATGTGAAAATTACCGAACTATCAGTTTAATAAGCCACGGCTGCAAAATACCAACGCGAATTCTTTACAGACGATTGGAAAAACTGGTAGAAGCGGATCTCGGGCAAGATCAGTTTGGATTCCGTAGAAATATTGGAACACGTGACGCAATACCGACCATACGACTTATCTTAGAAGAAAGATTAAGGAAAGGTAAACCTACGTTTCTAGCATTTGTAGACTTAGATAAAGCTTTTGACAAAGTTGACTGGAATACTCTCTTTCAAATTCTGAAGGTGGCAGGGGTAAAATACAGGGAGCGAAGGCTATTTACAATTTGTACAGAAACCAGATGCAGTTATAAGAGTCGAGGGACATGAAACGGAAGCAGCGGTCGGGAAGGGAGTGAGGCAGGGTTGTAGCCTCTCCCCGATGTTATTCAATCTGTATATTGAGCAAGCAGTAAAGGAAACAAAAGAAAAATTTGGATTAGGTATTAAAGTTCACGGAGAATAAATAAAAACTTTGAGGTTCGCCGATGACATTGTAATTCTGTCAGTCTGTCTGTGGACTGAAGACAACAACAACAACAAATTCGGTTTTGGTAAATTTCGCTGGAGGCTTTGGTTTTCGAGTTAGTTAAGAAAAACGCGTTTGGTCACTTTTGTACGTTATTCTTGACTAATTCGACAATTGCAGCCTCTAGCGAAAACGTATCCCAGTATAAAATTCAACTACATTAATTTACCTACAAAAAGGTCCTGTTCACTTTTTCTGTAGCAGTAATAGTATGCTCCCCAGAAAACATCGGCCTTCCGGGTTGCAGCAATTTAAGGAACCAAATAAACTCGCAATAAAACCGTTTAAAACCTTGCCTATTGCAATTAAACAATTTAATATGGCAGTTTTAAATCTCTAGTAGACAGTAGTATGCTGAATGGCTGTAATTTGAGAGGGTGTGGAGACGATTTTGGGGCACAACCATGCATAACATTTTCGACATGTGTTTAAGCACGAAATTTTCCACTTGTAATTGACCCTACAGTCCGAATTACATTGTTGGTAACTGGAAATAAAAGCTAGTAGCAAAAGGCCAGAATAGCGTCCATAAAATCGGGTCCTAGAACCACACAAACATGTACTTAGAAACCGTAACTAATCGATTTCCACAATATATTAAAAAAACAACTTTTAGCAATATAATTATTATTATTGTCATTATTATCATTAACGAGGCCTCCCGAAGATCGTTCAGAATTTGAGGTAGATCATCAGAGACTGCTTACTCGTCGTCAATAGTTTGAAGACTTTTCCGAGAACAGGACTGATCGATTTGTCTTCCAGAGAAGTAATATTTACTGTGACTGTTCATCAGTGCATTTAAGATATCGATTCTCTGTCAGTAGGCTGTTTCTGAATGAACTGCCAACAAAGATCAGTACGCTTTGCCAAGGCGCGCTCCAATCGTTCTCTAGTTATACTAGGTGGTCCTAAACTATGAGTCAAAAATGTAAAGGCAATTTCGTATAGAAATGTGAGTGCAGTAATGACACATTACAACACTAGCTTGTACAGCAGTATGAAACACAGAAAACTG
This sequence comes from Schistocerca gregaria, assembly GCF_023897955.1. Lineage (NCBI taxonomy): Eukaryota > Metazoa > Arthropoda > Insecta > Orthoptera > Acrididae > Schistocerca > Schistocerca gregaria. The sequence goes on from NC_064924.1 coordinate 569,517,519, forward strand.
AAAAAGCATGTAAAGGCGAATGACATCAGAAATTTATTACTAGTTTACAAGAGGTGTTCGAAAGATCGGCCACCAACAGCGGTACACAATTCACAGCGGCCGCGCATAGATCGGCATACATTAGAAAAGATGTCAGGCATATCGATCACAAGTCCAGCAGCAACAGACACGCGGGCGACTAGATCTTCTTCCGGCTTTTCATTTGACGCCACAAGGAAAAAAAAAATCCATGCAGGTTAAATCGGCAGAACGCGATGGCCAGGGAACTGGACAGCCCCGTCTGTCCACTGCTAACCGTAGACAGCGTCCAGGTGATTCCAGAGCTGGGGCTCCATCGTGGTGGAACCACATTCGTCTGCGGAAAGCGAGGGGAACATCGCCCAGAAGTTCAGGTAAGAACTACTGTAGGAATGTGCTGTATCTGTGGCCACTTAAACGACTAGACAGAATGAACGGTCCTACTAAGTTATTGTGCACAATGCCTGCCCAAACACGTGCTGTTGTGTCGTGTGGGTTACCATGAGCCCACAGGTGAGAATTATGGATGTTCAACAGCGTAGAGGTTACCTTATCAATAAATAAAACATCTACAGGGGAGGTTTCATTGGCTGCAGTCTGGTGTGTTGCAACGAGCAAACTTGAGACATGTAAGGTAATCGTCAGGCATCGCTGCTTGCACTGTCTGTAAATGATACGGATGCGTTCCTTCTTCACGTAAATTCTTCAAAACACTCCGATGGCTAACACCCAATGCACATCCTACACCTACCGAGCTTGTCCGAATATTATTCTTTAGTGTATTTACTATTCGTTGCTCAACTGTAGGAGTTCTGCGACATGTTCCAATGCCAGTCCACGCCCGGAAGTACAAAACGATCCACTCGTGCGCAACCCCAGATAAAGATGCTCGAATGTTGGCGATACGGCTGATTCCTATCCGGGAATCGCTCCCTCTACATCCTCTGCTTAGCTAATCCATTTCCTTGTGCAGTCCCATGTATGAAATGCATGTCGGCCAGCTCCACACTGGTGAAACAATGCATGCGCTTTTTATACACCGCAGTCGTCATCAGCGCTTTCTACCGGCTCAAGGCGGTACTAACGCAGACACATTCCTATACGACCTACTTATTTCAGTGTCCTCTACGCACAGTTACATTTTTAGCATGTAGTTTAGGACCACCTGTACACTGGACCGCGACCTTAGTCGGCTATAAGCAGGTGCTACAATGGCCGACTGTGAAACACGGCGGCCTTCCTTAGCCGCGAAGTAAACATCCGACTGGGGTTACGTCAGAGCGGAGAGGGCCGAGGTTTCCGCCGCACGTGTGTCCTACCGCGTGTACCCAACCTGATTACGTAGCCACGTGGCGGACTGAAAACTAAAAAGACGCCGCCTGGAAAATCTAAAGCGGCAACATTTTATGTGAAGGCGTTAACAACATGTTCATTTCTTGAATGCCTCGCTCAGTGTCTAAGACGTTTGGATGACAAGCATTCAGACAAAGATTTCCGTATCTGCAGACATTTAGGCACTTGATAAAGTAATGTAGAACAGTGGCACATCAGTACTATTAGGATATTAACATAGTACGTTAAATAAAAGAGAAATTAATTCTTTTAGATTAAAATCACTGTGGATTCTAAAAAATCTATCATTAGACACGAATCTCTCGCTTTACATATTTTCAAACGGTTCTCTAAATGTTCTAAGCAGGTCTTTGTGGGATGTGTGGCAACTTTCTTCGAGTATCTGCCAGTTAAGAGTTTTCAACATTTCTATTACTCTCTTTCGCCACTCAAGCACGTGACCATTCGCACCGTATTTTTTGTAAGCATTCTGACTTCCCCTGTCATCCCAACCTGCTAGAGATCCCAACACTTGAGCAGTATTGAACTACGGACATAAACGTGTTTTGCGTGTCACTGTTTTGTTGACACCCGCTCCAGCATTCCTCATTTTGTGCAGTGTATCGTAGGCTACCTTTTCCTTTACTTACAACTGTGTCTGTATAGTTGTCCAAACACACATATCTACACACTGCTACAAATATTTATATGATGATTAACTATCAGCGGCTCATTAATCCAGCAGCTCCATGATACCTAGCTTTTATGTTTCGTTAGTTACCAGTTACCAGACTAGTTTAACTCGATATTACTGAAATTTTTAGCAGATAGAATTCGTCATAACAGCAACACAAGTGAAAAGTTTGAGACTGGAACTAATATTATCCGCTAACTCATTAATTTATGAAATAAGCACCAATGATCCTACTACACTAACCAGGTATTACTTCAGTGTCTGTAGACGACTTTCCATTCCGTACACTGAGCAGTGTCCGAGATGTTGCGAAACGTTCGATCCAGATCTCATTACATGTCCCATAGGAAGGTATTTTCTTTAGAATTTTATCGAATGTAACTGAATCAGACGCCTTTCGAGAGTTCAGAAACATCCAGTCAACCTGTTTTCTTCTGTACACTGTACTGATAACTGTTACGGCGTAAAGTCAAGCGCAGACATCAATTTCGAAAACGTTAGAGCAGAGAGGGCTGTGAAGAAGACGTCAGCCAATCCCAACCCGACCGACCCCTCTCTAGGACAACCCGTCGCGACGGAAGTGCCCTCGACACGAAGAGGACATAAGCGCCGCGCCGCAGACTGCCCAGCTCCGCGACTTCCAGACCAGCGAGTTCAAGAATAGCGCCAAGACTAATCATTTTGCTTCTGCCATGTAGCATTGTCTATAGGGAAGAGATTTCTCATTTTGTCTGTCGTCCTTTGCTTGCGGCCCATCTGTATAAATACACTCCTGGAAATGGAAAAAAGAACACATTGACACCGGTGTGTCAGACCCACCATACTTGCTCCGGACACTGCGAGAGGGCTGTACAAGCAATGATCACACGCACGGCACAGCGGACACACCAGGAACCGCGGTGTTGGCCGTCGAATGGCGCTAGCTGCGCAGCATTTGTGCACCGCCGCCGTCAGTGTCAGCCAGTTTGCCGTGGCATACGGAGCTCCATCGCAGTCTTTAAAACTGGTAGCATGCCGCGACAGCGTGGACGTGAACCGTATGTGCAGTTGACGGACTTTGAGCGAGGGCGTATAGTGGGCATGCGCGAGGCCGGGTGGACGTACCGCCGAATTGCTCAACATGTGGGGCGTGAGGTCTCCACAGTACATCGATGTTGTCGCCAGTGGTCGGCGGAAGGTGCACGTGCCCGTCGACCTGGGACCGGACCGCAGCGACGCACGGATGCACGCCAAGACCGTAGGATCCTACGCAGTGCCGTAGGGGACCGCACCGCCACTTCCCAGCAAATTAGGGACACTGTTGCTCCTGGGGTATCGGCGAGGACCATTCGCAACCGTCTCCATGAAGCTGGGCTACGGTCCCGCACACCGTTAGGCCGTCTTCCGCTCACGCCCCAACATCGTGCAGCCCGCCTCCAGTGGTGTCGCGACAGGCGTGAATGGAGGGACGAATGGAGACGTGTCGTCTTTAGTGATGAGAGTCGCTTCTGCCTTGGTGCCAATGATGGTCGTATGCGTATTTGGCGTCGTGCAGGTGAGCGCCACAATCAGGACTGCATACGACCGAGGCACATAGGGCCAACACCCGGCATCATGGTGTGGCGAGCGATCTCCTACACTGGCCGTACACCTCTGGTGATCGTCGAGGGGACACTGAATAGTGCACGGTACATCCAAACCGTCATCGAACCCATCGTTCTACCAGTCCTAGACCGGCAAGGGAACTTGCTGTTCCAACAGGACAATGCACGTCCGCATGTATCCCGTGCCACCCAACGTGCTCTAGAAGGTGTAAGTCAACTACCCTGGCCAGCAAGATCTCCGGATCTGTCCCCCATTGAGCATGTTTGGGACTGGATGAAGCGTCGTCTCACGCGGTCTGGGCGTCCAGCACGAACGCTGGTCCAACTGAGGCGCCAGGTGGAAATGGCATGGCAAGCCGTTCCACAGGACTACATCCAGCATCTCTACGATCGTCTCCATGGGAGAATAGCTGCCTGCATTGCTGCGAAAGGTGGATATACGCTGTACTAGTGCTGACATTGTGCATGCTCTGTTGACTGTGTCTATGTGCCTGTGGTTCTGTCAGTGTGATCATGTGATGTATCTGACCCCAGGAATGTGTCAATAAAGTTTCCCCTTCCTGGGACAATGAATTCACGGTGTTCTTATTTCAATTTCCAGGAGTGTACAATGTTAAGTATTGTCATTTATTTTCTGTAATAAACTTCATTAACACGACTTGGTGCAGGGAGTGGCAACTGACCCTTAACATAGACAAATGTAATGTATTGCGAATACATAGAAAGAAGGATCCTTTATTGTATGATTATATGATAGTGGAACAAACACTGGTAGGAGTTACTTTTGTAAAATATCTGGGAGTATGCGTGCGGAACGATTTGAAGTGTAATGATCATACAAATTAATTGTTGGTAAAGCGGGTACCAGGTTGAGATTCATTGGGAGAGTCCTTAGAAAAAGTAGCCCATCAAGAAAGGAGGTGGCTTACAAAACACTCGTTCGACCTATACTTGAGTATTGCTCATCAGTGTGGGATCCGTACCAGATCAGGTTGACAGAAGAGATAGAGAAGATCCAAAGAAGAGCGGTGCGTTTCGTCACAGGGTTATTTGGTAACCGTGATAGCGTTACGGAGATGTTTAGCAAACTCAAGTGGCAGACTCTGCAAGAGAGGCGCTCTGCATCGCGGTGTAGCTTGCTGTCCAGGTTTCGAGAGGATGCGTTTCTCGATGAGGTATCGAATATATTGTTTCCCCCTACTTATACCTCCCGAGGAGATCACGAATGTAAAATTACAGAGATTCGAGCGCGCACGGAGGCTTTCCGGCAGTCGTTCTTCCCGCGAACCATACGCGACTGGAACAGGAAAGGTAGGTAATGACAGTGGCACTTAAAGTGCCCTCCGTCACACACCACTGGATGGCTTGCGGAGTATAAATGTAGATGTAGACTTGCTTTGTTGTCTAGCGATCCGAGAAGGAGGTTTCCTAGGCACCCCATATTTAACTAGTAGGCAGGATAAAACAAGAGCATCATACGTGTATAGTGCGAGTGTGGAGTCTCGTATTCCATGATTTTTTCGGAACCCATGTTTATTTCGATTGACTATTATTTTCCTGCAAGTAGGGGATAATGTTTGAGCTCAGAATATGCTGGAAACAGACGCGACTGATAAAGTACTACAGATCTGTGGGTGAGTGTAACTTCCGTAAATGTGTGTAAATACTTTTCCAATTATGGGGAACATATATCTTCTCAATGGACACAAATTGTTCAAATGGCTCTGAGCACTATGGGAATTAACATCCGAGGCCATCAGTCACCTAGAACTTAGAACTACATAAACCTAACTTACCTAAGGACATCACACACATCCATGCCCGAGGCAGGATTCGAACCTGCGGCCGTAGCTTCAGCGCGGTTCCGGACTGAAGCGCCTAGAACCGCTCGACCACAACGGCCGGCTCAATTGACACAAGTCTGATTGTTTCGATCTGCGCTTTTTGTTCTCGGGTATCCCCATTCAGTCACCAACAGACATAAGAACACAAAAGGAAGTACACTATTTGATCAATACTATCCGGACAACCCTCTGTAATGCGAAACTGACAACTAGGTACCACGAGAGTCGGTTCCTCCATTATAAAAGGAAGAAGCTAGTACTGCGTTATCAGTAAAGAGGCTGCACGAACAGAATGGAGCGGTCAGTGACTCCGACAGTGAATTAGTCATTAGATGCCATTTGAAAACGAATGGGTCAGTGGCATTTCAACGCTTCTAAAGCTGCCCAAGTTGACTGTTGGCGATGTGACGGTTCAATTGAAACGTGAAGGGACAACCACAGTTAAACCAAGACCAGCCAGATTTTGTGCACTCGTAGAGCATTACAGAAAATGGTTGTAAAAATAGCATCAAATCATTGGAAGGAGTCACTCGTGAGTTCCAAAGTGTCACCGGCAATCGCGCTAGCACAATGACTGTAGGGAGTTTAAAGAATGGTCGAACAGCAGCTCATAAGCCACACTTTTTTTTTAGTTCGACGCTTGAGATGGTGTAAAAATGACTGGAAATGAGTGATAAATCACGCTATAGCCCCCCCCCCCCCCCATGAACCATGGACCTTGCCGTTGGTGGGGAGGCTTGCGTGCCTCAGCGATACAGACGGCCGTACCGTAGGTGCAACCACAACGGAGGGGTATCTGTTGAGAGGCCAGACAAATGTGTGGTTCCTGGAGAGGGGCAGCAGCCTTTTCAGTAGTTGTAGGGGCAACAGTCTTTATGATTGACTGATCTGGCCTTATAACATTAACCAAAACAGCCTTGCTGTGCTGGTACTGCGAACGGCTGAAAGCAAGGGGAAACTACAGCCGTAATTTTTCCCGAGGGCATGCAGCTTTACTGTATGGTTAAATGATGATGTCGTCCTCTTGGGTAAAATATTCCGGTGGTAAAATCGTCCCCCATTCAGATCTCCGGGCGGGGACTACTCAAGAGGACGTCGTTATCAGGAGAAAGAATACTGGCGTTCTACGGATCGCAGCGTGGAATGTCAGATCCCTTAATCGAACAGGTAGTGTTGAAAATTTAAAAAGGGAAATGGATAGGTTAAAGTTAGATATAGTGGGAATTAGTGAAGTTCGGTGGCAGGAGGAACAAGACTTTTGGTCAGGTGAATACAGGGTTATAAATACAAAATCAAATATGGGTAATGCAGGAGTAGGTTTAATAATGAATAAAAAAATAGGAGTGCGGGTAAGCTACTACAAACAGCATAGTGAACGCATTACTGTGGCCAAGATAGACACAAAGCCCACGCCTACTACAGTAGTACAAGTTCATATGCCAACTAGCTCTGCAGATGATGAAGAAATTCAGGAAATGTATGATGACATAAAAGAAATTATTCAGGTAGTGAAGAGAGACGAAAATTTAATAGTCATGGATGACTGAAATTCGTCAGTATGAAAAGGGAGAGAAGGAAACATCGTAGGTGAATAGAGATTGGGGGGAAGAAATGAAAGAGGAAGCCGTCTGGTAGAATTTTGCACAGAGCATAACTTTATCATAGCTAACACTTGGTTTCAGAATCATGAAAGGAGGTTGTATACATGGAAGAACCCTGGAGATACTAAAAGGTATCAGATAGATTATATAATGGTAAGACATAGATTTAGGAATCAGGTTTTAAATTGTAAGACATTTCCAGGGGCAAATGTGGACTCTGACCAGAATCTATTGGTTATGAACTGTAGATTAAAACTGAAGAAACTACAAAAAGGTGCTAATTTAAGGAGATGGGACCTGGATAAACTGAAAGAAAAAGAGGTTGTACAGAGTTTCAGGGAGAGCATAAGGGAGCAATTGACAGGAATGGAGGAAAGAAATACAGTAGAAGAAGAATGGGTAGCTTTGAGGGATGAAGTAGTGAAGGCAGCAGCAGATCAAGTAGGTAAAAAGACGAGGGCTGATAGAAATCCGTGGGTAACAGAAGAAATATTGAATTTAATTGATGAAAGGAGAAAATATAAAAATGCAGTAAATGAAGCAGGCAAAAAGGAATACAAACGTCTCAAGAGTGAGATCGACAGGAAGTGCAAAATGGCTAAGCAGGGATGGCTAGAGGACAAATGTAAGGATGTAGAGGCTTATCTCACTAGGGGTAAGACAGATACTGCCTATAGGAAAATTAAAGAAACCTTTGGAGAAAAGAGAGTCATTTGTATGAATATCAAGAGCTCAGATGGAAACCCAGTTCTAAGAAAAGTAGGGAAGGCGGAAAGGTGCAAGGAGTATATAGAGGGTTTATACAAGGGCGATGTACTTGCGGACAATGTTCTGGAAATTAAAGAGGATGCAGATGAAGATGGAATGGGAGATACGATACTGCGGGAAGAGTTAGACAGAGCGCTGAAAGACCTGAGTCGAAACAAGGCCCCTGGAGTAGACAACATTCCATTGGAACTACTGACAGCCTTGGGAGAGCCAGTCCTGACAAAACTCTACCATCTGGTGAGCAAGACGTATGAGAAAGGCGAAATACCCTCAGACTTCAAGAAGAATATAATAATTCCAATCACAAAGAAAGCAGGTGCTGACAGATATGAAAATTACCGAACTATCAGTTTAATAAGTCACGGATGCACAATACTAACACGAATTCTTTACAGACGAATGGAAAAACTGCTAGAAGTCGACCTCGGGGAAGGTCAGTTTGGATTCCGTAGAAATATTGGAACACGCGAGGCAATACTGACCCTACGATTTATCTTAGAAGCTAGATTAAGGAAAGGCAAACCTACGTTTCTAAGATTTGTAGACCTATAGAAAGCTTTTGACAATGTTGACTGGAATACTCTTTCAAATTCTGAAGGTGGCAGGGGTAAAATACAGGGAGCGAAAGGCTATTTACAATTTGTAAAGAAACCAGATGGCAGTTATAAAAAGTCGAGGGGCATGAAAGGGAAGCAGCGTTAGGGAAGGGACTAAGACAGGGTTGTAGCCTCTCCCCGATGTTATTCAATCTGTATATTGAGCAAGCAGTAAAGGAAACAAAAGAAAAATTTGGAGTAGGTATTAAAGTCCACCGAGAAGAAATAAAAACTTTGAGGTTCGCCGATGGCATTGTAATTTTGTCAGAGACAGCAAAGGACTTGGAAGAGCAGTTGAACGGAATGGACAGTGTCTTGAAAGGAGGATATAAGATGAACATCAACAAAAGCAAAACGAGGATAATGGAATGTAGTCGAATGTCGGGTGATGCTGAGGGAATTAGATTAGGAAATGAGACACTTAAAGTAGTAAAGGAGTATTGCTATTTAGGGAGTAAAATAACTGATTATGGTCGAAGTAGAGAGGATATAAAATGTAGACTGGCAATGGCAAGGAAAGCCTTTCTGAAGAAGAGAAATTTGTTAACATCGAGTATAGATTTAAGTGTCAGGAAGTCGTTTCTGAAAGTATTTGTATGGAGTGTAGCCAAGTATGGAAGTGAAACATGGATGATAAATAGATTGGACAAGAAGAGAATAGAAGCTTTCGAAATGTGGTGCTACAGAAAAATGTAGAAGATTAGATGGTTAGATCACATAACTAATGAGGAGGTATTGAATAGAATTGGGGAGAAGAGGAGTTTGTGGCACAACTTGACAAAAAGAAGGGACCAGTTGGTAGGACGTGTTGAGGCATCAAGGTATCACAAATTTAGCATTGGAGGGCAGCGTGGAGGGTAAAAATCGTAGAGGTAGACCAAGAGATGACTACACTAAACAGATTCAGAAGGATGTAGGTTTCAGTAAGTACTGGGAGATGAAGAAGCTTGCACAGGAGAGAGTAGCATGGAGAGCTGCATCAAACCATTCTCAGGACTGAAGACCACAACAACAACAACAACCCTTCTGGAACCCGACGGAAGCGATTGGTTTCGGCGAATTTCTGGAAAACGTTATCTGCTATCACGTGTAATGCCACCATCGAAGTACGGAAGAGGTGGTGTTACGGTGTGTCCGTTGGTTCACTAGCGACAAGCTGTCTCTCTAGAACTGGCGTGTGCTCAAGTTTTTCAAGACAATCACGAGTCTCATTGGGTTTTGCTCTCTAATTTGATAATAGCACCATCAGAGACACTGGGATTTACAGTTTAAAGTACAGTAGTTGTCTGTTACATTAAACAAAGAAACCAATCAAACATACTGAGTGCAAGTTGTGGCTTTACTGAAAAACTTAGCTATTAGATAGTGATATGCACTGTGTGAAAAAGAAAATGTCTCCATTGACATATTTTCTTCATGAACTACAAAGAGGAACAAACAAAGCTGGGAGTGACTATTAAATTTCTGCTGCAGTTGAAGCTTTCCTAAAATAAGTATTATCTTTGGAAATTTTAGGGCCTACACAATTCAATAACAATTCGAAATCTGTAGCTTTTATTTGAAAAAAAAAAAAAAAAGTGAAATAGCCCACACCCCAATTCAGCTTTAAGGCAGACGTTAATTTTGTCCCACCACGCTGCTTCCCACTTTTTAAAAGTGAGGTCGTTCACCCTTTGTTTCTTCTTCTCCTTCAGGCCATCAGCTTCTTGCTGTAAAATAAATCTTGCACGTGTGACGACTGTTAAATACTCGTCTTCACTCATATCGGACGGTGTAATTGTAATTAAAACGCTACCGTATAACAATAACAACACAGAAGCTACGTCGGCAAATTACCAGACCCAACTGTGATTCCACGAGTCGAAATCCGTTGGCCCCAAGCCAAGTGAATGAGAAACCGAACGCCAGCGCACTGGCGACCAACGTCCGGCGGAATCCAGCCTCTGTCGTTCGTTGGCCCAGTGTGTGCGCGCCTTTACGGCAGGTCGGCGGCCGTGTCCGGATATGACGCCATCCAGCGAACGGACGCTCGAAACTTGCATAGGCCGGTGGTGTCAAGATTATGCGTGGTACGGGGTACATTTACACGGGCTTCCGCGGTACCTGTGGCACTAATCAAAGGCACCATGACAGGCGTGGACTACAGGAACACCTACTCTGCTTCATGTCTGATGTCTTCCCCGACGGCGAAGGCACGTTTCAGCAGGATTACTACCCGTGTCACAGGGCCAGGGTCGAGATACAGTGGCTTGAGGAGCATGATAGTGAATTCACGTTGAAGTCTTGGCTACCACATTCGCGCTGATCTGAACACGAGGAAACACACCTGGGACGCTATCCGGCACCAGTTACGCGCCCGCACACCATCGGCCCGTAATTTACGGCAACTGCGTGACCTGTGTGTGGATACCTTGTGTCACATACCCCCGAAAACCTACCAAGGATGTGATGAATCTGTGCCGTGCAGAATAGGTGCTGTACCGCCCTCCAAAGATGGACGAACACGTGGTTAAACAGGTGTTCATAAGGTTTTGGCTCATCTGCGTTTGATCCTGCACCGGAGGTTGACAAACACACCACCAACTACAGCAATCAGTACGTACGTTCTTGCTATTCCCTCTGATGGAGACTCCCAACTTAATGTGTTCCTAACAAATACACCGAAATCACACAAGTGCAGACTCGTGAGACACTTCAATACCCTAGTTGGTACTGTCTAAATATGGTCTGTCACGACTGGCAAAGATGCTATGGGTAAGCCCGATTCAAATGGAACAGGTTTCCTCACTAAATGCCTGTTATCTTGGTACCAGAAACGCCCTGTTTAATAACTCGTGGGAACATTATACGTCGAAGCTTTGGCACCTAATTGATTACCTAATTCTGCTTGCCGGAGATAAATTGTGCACAGTATCTGTTCAAAAGTACCTGGAAACCTGATAGTGGACATCAATACGAAGTGCATGCATCCTTACTCTTTGTGAAAGCTTCAGCTCGACAGGCAGCTCTTTCAATGCGTTGTCTCAGTGTCTGTGCCGGAATGGCAGCCCACTCTTCCTCAAGAGCCGAAACTAGGGAAGGTAATGACGCTGCATGCTGGGGTCCGGAACGAAGTCTACGGTTAAACTCATCCCAAATGGGTTTCACTGGCTCCATTTGAGGAACGTCAGTGCTTACACACGATTGCAGCACAGATGCTGCTTTATGACAGGCTGCCCAGTCATGCTGATAAAGTCAACGTTTCTGAACTGCTCCTCTGCCGCGTGCACTGCACAATGCCGTAAAATGTGTTCATATCCTTTCGCATTTAGTGGTTTCTTAAGCGCAATAAAGTGTCACACCCTAAACACAAAAAACACTCACATACCGTAACAACACCTCCTCCGTACTTCAGTGGCGGCACCAGACGTGACATACTATCACACCGTATAGCGTGGTCCATCAGTCAATGCCACTCGCTCCAGTCATCCGTTGCCCAGTCGTGTCAAGCAAGGACTACAGAAGTGTGTGCATTATGAGGGGCTGCTCGACCATTCCACCCCTTTTAAACTCCGTACGCACAGTCCTTGTGCTACCTGGACTGCTTGACACGAGTGAATCCTTCCGCTGACCTCACGACCTGGCAATGTTCCACAGTCTCTGTTCCTCAGTACATCAGGTCTGCCTAGTCTGTAGTTGTTCCTCCGTGTTTCCACTTCACTATCACATTACGACAGGTGACTTGGGAACCTTTAGGAAGGTCCAATGTCCCTGATGGATGTATACTCAGGTGACATCCAATGGCTACTCAACGTTCGAAGAGATTAAGCTCTCCTGACCTACCCAGTCTGCTGTTACTGCTTTTCTGCTGACAATACTGCCCGCCTCCTATTATAGCGGCGGGACCGCCTCTCATGGTAGTCAGTGATCAGTTCCGCATCACATAGCCGTGTCTGGATTCTGCTGATCACGTAGTGTAACTGAAGTCGAACCCTCCACCTCTAGATTTCTAACCTAAAGCTCTAGGCACTGCGCTAACTGGGCAATGCTGTAACTGGGTGCTGAATGAATTGTTGAACAACTACAGTGCTTCGAAAATAAACACAAGATGAAATTTTTGTCGCACAGATTTTTCTATTCCTGACATGCACAGAATCACGCTGTGTAGCCCAAGTGCTAGAATTTTTCTTACCCTGCATATTAAAACATCGCAAGATGTACTCTATCTGTGATCAGTAACTGATGTTTCAGGTGTTTGAGGCTTTTTACTAACGCTGTCGGCGTTGTCATTTTGGTACATGCAAACAAAGAATTTTTTTTAGGTCTTCCTATTCGTCGCAGTCGCACACAGTTGATTCTAGGATGCTGATCCAATAAAACTGTTTGAACCAACCTTTAATAAACATCATGCGAGATATACCGAGTGAGAATTCCCTTCGCAGCTGATCCCACGGTGCCGGACTCTCACCGGCGTGGTCACGACGAAGTTTCTTCCTTACGTCGACTGCGGCGGTCTCGTCCCTTTGTCCTACTTTTTCCTGGCGAGTGCTGTACCTCGCGGATTACGTCTCGTCGCAACAGCGTCGTTATTACTTTTCACTGCAGGCATGCGGGGATCTACTCGTGCATTATGGCAGACAGATGTAAGACCATCAGCTCTGTTAATGGAGCAGCTGTTTGCACACCGTGTGATCACTCGTTAATTAACATACGGGCAACGGAGTCCTGCGCTCTGGACACATGACGCACTAAGGTGACGGGCTTCGAGTTAGGAGGTTAGGCATTTCTAAATGTACAGTTCAGCTGCGCAGGCCAGTATACAGTGTGTGGTGCGGGGTACTTAAGAGTGCCATCCCTCATTACCCTCACGACCCCCCCCCCCCTGCCCTTTTTTATTACAATCATGGATGGTACGCGAGATGAAAAACTCTCTAATCCTCCACGTGAGTCCGAATTTCTCCCATTTAAAGATAATGGTCCTTACGCGCAATGTACAGGGTGATTATACTTAAACATTAAAGCCACTGTACAGATAACACCACTGTCCAGAATAACGTCAAATTGCAACGGAATATTATCTGAGAAGGTGGAAAATGTATGGCAGAAGAAAAATAAATAGTTACAAAACGTAGCAATAAATGGCGCTGTAAGCATCATAATAGCAGCCGACTGCAAGTGACAAATGAATCATACAATGACGCATAAGGTGTACGACTGACTTTAAACAAACTGTACTACTGAGTGAGCACGGATCTACAGTTGTCATATTGTTGCTTATTTAAGCCCATCCAACACAGCACAGTCGTATCACACTCGCACCGATTTTTAATTGTCCTGAGGCCAAAATTCGCATAAAAAGCGCCAGTCAAAATCAAATCGGAAAGCTCCTTTCTGGCCGCACATGGGGTCTGGACCCCTCCACCGTCCTCCACAACTATAAATCCCTCATCCGCCCTATCCTCTGCTACGCCCACCCTACCTGGATCTCCGCCCCTCCTACCTTTTACAAATCCCTTCAAATCCTAGAACGCCATGCTCTCCGCCTCGCCTATCGCATCCGTCTCCCCTTCCCCACGCGGATCCTGTACGACCTTATCCCGTTCCCACACCTCTTCCTTTTCCTCGAACGGATACAGATCCTCTGCACCTCCCGTAAACTTGATCCCCCTCATCCGCTTGTCTCTCCCATCCTCTCCCACCCCCGGCTGCTGCTGCGCCTGTATTCCCACGTCCCACCTGCTCTCCATCTCTCCACTCTCCATGCCCTCTCCCAAGGTGGCTTCCACCAGTTCCCCCTCCCTGATGATGGCCTCATTCCCCCCATCTACCCCTCCTATCAACTTTGATCCTCCTCTTCCACTTCCTTTGTTTTTTCCTTAGGGCACCCTCTCTCCCTTCCTCCCCCCTCCACCCCTCAGGCTTCCCCTGCCCCCCTACCTTCTTTCCTCCTCCCATTTCCTCTGCCACTGGCATCTCCACTCTCCCCTCCCCCTCCTCCCCCACCTTTTTCCCCTTATGGCAGGTCACTGGACTCGTACACGTCCCGTGAACATTAGCGCGCCAGAGATCTTCGCCATCGGTTTTGTGTGTGTGCCATCGTGTTTGTGCTTCAGTGTTTTCGCCGCCCACGCTCCATCGTTCACGTACTCATCAGTGTTTATGTATAGTGCTGACAGTTTTTTGTTTTTTTACGCGTGTGAACGGCTTCGTGTTTTTTTAATTACTGTGTTTACTGTTTTTTGTCCACCGTTATGTTACGTTCATTCTGTGTCTCCATTGTTTTCTCTTTGTACTGCCTGTGGCTGAAAAGCGGCGTACTGTTGCCGCTGCCAGCCCACCTTTTGTATAACGTGTAAAATCACAAGAAAGAAGAAAAAATGTCAAATCGGATTATTAATTTCCGTGTGACAGGCGCAAAACATGTTCAATATGCTGTCCACCGTTTTCTGCAACAAGCTGAAATGGAAAAACAGCATGTTCCACAGCTGATCGAAGTGTTTCTGGGGTCACGTTCAGAAAGTGTTGCGCAATGCGTGCCTTCAATGCAAGTAAGTCTGTAATCGGAACACTGAACACAACATCTTTCAGATAGCCCCACAGCCAGAAATCACACGGATTAAGAACAGGTGATCGGGACGGCCAGGCTGTACGGAAAAGGCGGCTGATAATTCTAGCATTTGTGAAATGGCGCTTCAGAAGCTGTTTAACTGGATTTGCAATGTGCGGAGGTCCGCCATCTTGCACAAAATGTCACATCAACGCTGTTGGAGAGCTGGAATGATGTGGTAGCGCAAAAGACACTCATAATGCTTACCAGTAACGGTACAGCTAACAGGACCGAAACACCTGTCTCTTCGAAAAAATATGGTCCTATGATAAATGATGCCGTAAACCCGCGCCACACAGTGAGCTTTTCAGGATGAGGTGGTACTGGTTGATTTGCATAAGGATTTTCCGTTGCCCATATTCGACAATTCTGTGTATTGACATATCCTGTCAATGGCAAGTGGGCTTCGTCTCTCCACAAAATCTTCCACGGCCAATCACTGTCCACTACCATGCGAGCAAACAATTCTACAGCAAAGATCTGTCTTGCTGGCAGGTCCACGTGATGCAACTCGTGCTCGGGAGTAATTTTGAATGGATATCAAAGAAGGATGTTTCGTAGGACTTTACGCACCGTGCTGACGGGTATGTCCAATGCTCGGGCAATTCTCCGCGCACTACACGTTTGCCCACCACCACTCGTCTCCTGCACTGCTGTGGCCACTGCTTCCACTGACTTCGGGAGGACGACGGTTCAATCCCGTCTCCAGCCATCGTGATTTAGGTTTTCCGTGATTTCCCTAAATCGTTTCAGGCAAATGCCGGTATGGTTCCTTTGAAAGAGCACGGCCTATTTCCTTCCCAATCCTTCCCTAACCCGAGCTTGCGCTGCGTCTCTAATGACCTCGTTGTCGACGGGACGTTAAACACCAACCACCACCAACCATCACTGACGTCGAATCAATTCGTTTCCTGCCTCTACCAGGCGCCAAAGGAACCCGTCTTTTCGAATTTCCGAATCATTTTCTCCAGACCCACAGCAGTCACTGACCAACGCCTTTTTTCAAACCCTCTCAGTGTCCGGAACTTCTGCAGAGCGACGTGTGCACAGTCATCATTCTTGTAATACAGCTTTACAAGCAGAACGCGATCCTGCATTGAGACAGTCATGGCGAACGTCGCAGACGCGAAAGCAGGAAAAGCCGTGTACCCGGCGTGTTTATGCCAACTTCATTGGACCATGCGCATGACACGTGTTTTCATTTACGTATTTTGACACATATAGCGGCATCTACTGATCAATTTTCACACTGTTGTTTTCTTCTGCCATACGTTTTCCCCCTTCTCCGATGATATTCCGTTGCAATTTGACGTAATTCTGACCATTGGTCATATTTCTACAGCATTTTAATGTTTAACTTTAATTATAATTACCCTTTATATTGGAGTAAGTGGTTTCATTTTCTTAACTCGCTGTGGAATGCTGGCTTACAGAGATTTGTAAGGCGCTCCAATAAAGGACAACTCGTTTCTAGTAGCGTTTCTCACTGCAGTTGCACATTTCTACGAGGCTCTCTTAATGATCAGAGAAACGTATGACGAATCGTTTGCTCTTCTTTAAGTCATCTCTATCTTTTCCATTAATCCGGCATGATAAGGGTCACCAACTGGAGAGGAGTACTCAAGAATTGGTGAAACATGGGTTCTGTAGAATGAGATTTTTACTCTGCAGCGCAGTGTGAGTTGACATGAAACTTCTTGGAAGATTAAAACTGCGTGCCGGACCTAGACTCGAACTCGAGACCTTTGCCTTTCGCGGGCAAGTGCTCTACAAACTGAGCTACCCATCATCATCTTTCTTCATGCGTGAATTGCTCTTCGTTACTATTCTGCCAGTAATTCCGAGTGTGGTATTTGCCTACGCCACGGCTATGTTGTGGTCGTTCCATCGTAAATCGCTCCGCGCAGGGTCATTTTTGGGCGGGGCATCTACACTCTTACAAAGTTTCAATCAAACCATGGTAGCTACTTTACTTTATAAAAAGATTACCTCACGATTTCCAGGTTTTCCACAGCAAATTTTACTTTACTAGTATTCGTGGCCCCAAAAGAAACCTTTTTGCATTACCACCATATACGAGTATATAAGCAATTATTCCAAGTTGACTATTGTTTTGTTTCTCAAAGAATAATATCACGTTTGTAACACAGATACTGGAGGGCCATTCCATGAAAACTTAAAAGAAATGGAAAATTTCTTTCTGGCGGCAACGATTATTGAAAGAACTGGTTGGGCAGATCCATTTAAGGAATATTTCTTATAGGTAAGTTTTGAATAACTTTGAAAATTAATCTTTTTTTACTTGCATGTAGACTCTAAAGTACATTTGCATTTAATATATTTATCATTGTTACTTCATATTACCTCACATTGCAACTTTAATTATCATAGTTAAAGTGTCACACTACGTCACATAAAAAATGGATTTTTTGTATTACATTGTAACAATTACCATTTATTCAATGCTGTTCTGTATGATAAGTGAACGTTATATGATAAACGTTCAACAGAATCCTCGCCAATGTCTCTATAACCTGAGAGATAAAACAAAAACAGAATAGCGATGCCCTGTGTGAGATTAATGATTTAGTCAAGCAATTTTAACAAAGGAATCACTGCAAGGACGTTGTGACAATAAGAGCGAATGAACAAAAAGAAAAATTTCAGAAGAGATTTGTGTACACTACTATTTCAGAGGCATGTCAAATACTCAAAAAGTAAAACCCTGATACGGAAGTGGGGAAATCAAAATTCTTTTCACTGCGTCCAAAATTTGTCCTTCCAATCAGTGAAGTGCCTCACCACAGCTGCTTGTGTCGCTATAATGAGAACATCAATTTACTCTTGAATGCTCTATGTGGGTATAAGAAGGATATTCCTAAAATGTCATCAGCACTAATCAAATGGTTCAAATGGCTCTGAGTACTATGGGACTCAACATCTGAGGTCATCAGTCCCCTAAACTTAGAACTACTTAAACCTAACTAAGGACATCACACACATCCATGCCCGAGGCAGGATTCGAACCTGCGACCTAAGCAGCACCGCGGTTCCTGACTGAAGCGCCTAGAACCGCTCGGCCACAACGGCCGGCTCAGAACTAATCACGACATCAGTATGCAATCCTGAAAATGAACTCTGCATGTGAGTCACATGTGATAGTTGTCGTATCAGAAATCTGCTCAGTCAGCTTAACTGCTTAACAGATGAAATAAACTACTTAGCCTGGTTTGTTTGGAACATTGTTAATGAAAAAACTGAAAAGTTATGAAGGAAAATATTGTCTCTGAAGCATTTGAAGAACTTGTTGAAAAAATACCTCATTTCTTAAAACACTGCTTTTTGGTGAAATCTCAGGGTACATGTTTTCAAGAAAAGAAAGGTGCTGTAGATGGTAAAGATAATGCCGAAAATTATGCTGTCAGATTTCAAAACGAAATTCAACCTGCGTGATGGAACTCTCACCAGATTACAATCTTCACAGCAGTTGCATGGATAAGTCCTGGAATGGTACAAACTTATGCAATCGTTAGTGACGAAATATCACATGGTAAACATGCTGTCAACACACTCCTTCGACTACTGATTTCTGTGACACACTCCTTCGAATACTGATTTCTGTGATAAGGGAACCTTATCCACTGGCATCAACAATAAACATTTTTTCACTTTAAACTTTGTTATTCTCTCTTAATTTTAACTCGGCTTCAGGAAGAGTTCAAAGATCTGTTACGATGGAAGATTCTAGCTACAGATCAGGGTAAGGCAGTGTCGATGGTGTTGGTGTGGAACTGAAGAGATTAGTATGGCACTAAATATTATGTGAAAAACATCTTGTTACGGATCACAGTCTTTTTGCTTGTGTGCCACGAAAGTGACAAAATCATTGGAGATGACATTTTGTTCCAAAGATGGAGTGGATCGACAGAAGCCACAATATGATGCCAGTGTTAAAGACATTCAAGTGACACCTGACACTCACTCTAAACACTACAGTGACGTTGTATACCCATATGTAATGTACAAAGAGCATGCTTCGGAAATAAAAACGTTCCAACTCTGATTGTATAAGGGGCACATGTGTCCAGAGTGAAACATTGGAAGTACATTCAAATGCTGAAGTAAGTACATTCGTAGTAGTAAAGTTTATGATAAAAAAAACCAGGTAAAAATTTTAAGGGCAAATTTTACAACTCGACAACACCGAATGTGAGACCACTTTTATGAGAAAAGGCAACTCGGATTGCAAATTTTCATTCAAAAGCAAAGATACGTCATGGGTTCAAATTTGTGATATATTGTAAGAACTCTCGGTTCCTGATATTGATAATCGCCTGAGATTTTCATTTCCTGTTGTCTTCATCATAATGTGAGTTCTGATAAAGAATATTGACACTGTGACAATAGTAAAGTAATTATTTTATGAAAGGAGAAGTTTCAGAAGTTTTCACTTGGTATCTATCCCTTTGCGTCACACTAACTGTCCCTTTCAGTCATATAAGTAAAAGATGGTAACTGAAAAGCAATAATTTCGATATAGTTCTACATACTCTTATATTAATAATACATACGTGGCTATTAATTACTGAAATTATGTGACAGCACATTTGTATAGTTTCACAGAACTTCAGAGATTTTATTTTGTATGAGTCACTTTCCGTCACAAGAAAATTAGTGCATATATTTTTACTTCAGTTAACAAGATGTTTTACCTATCATGCTTTTTGTATTAGCCTTAGGATTGAAGCCATCTGTTAAGAAAAAAATAAACATTTATAATTTGTTTTAAGTATTAATTTTGTAACAATACAGAACGAACAAAATCTTCCAATTGTCGCAATCCGTCACGCGGAATGGCCCCGGAGATTAGTTCTGAATCATCATAATCATAATCATCATCATCATCATTTAAGACTGATTATGCCTTTCAGCGTTCAGTCTGGAGCATAGCCCCCTTATAAAATTCCTCCACGATCCCCTGTTCAGTGCTAACATTGGTGCCTCTTCTGACGTTAAACCTATTACTTCAAAATCGTTCTTAACCGAATCCAGGTACCTTCTCCTTGGTCTGCCCCGACTCCTCCTACCCTCTACTGCTGAACCCATGTTTAATATGTTTTATAATAAACTTCTTTTCCTCGGAGAAAACTTAGAAAATGCCTTATTTTATCATCCAAGTTTGTTACATTTAAGTCAAAGTCAATGAAGAATAATAGGCATTTTCACGGTACTTGGCACGGCGAGGACATCAGCAAAGTACTACTTTGAATAGTTAGTGAAAAAGAACTGAAGTCTGAATTACAGTCCAAAAAACTGATGCATAAAAATATGGATCCGCATTTATATTTTTAAACTTAGACACACATTCAGTCTCGTGGCTGCTCTAGCACCCGAGGGTTAGGCAGCCCCTTCGACACCCCTCTGGTGGTGTTTGCATGCCTTCAGGCGCTAGAGCAACCGTAAGGCAGAGTGGTGTCGAAGTTTCTGACTGGTTAAAATGTAACATCCTCAACTGAAGCGCGTGATGGCAGCGAGGGTCTTGCTAAAGTGGGGAGGGAGGTTTCGTAGAGGAACCACTGCCGTTTCGTTCACACACATCTTAATTTTGCATTCCCCCACCCCCGTGATCACGAGAGCGCGAAAAAGAAGGCATGAAAAAGCATATGAACCATTTACTGCTTCGGACCACGTTAAGATTTCACAGACCCTAATGATTGCAAGCTGTACTGCAGTGCCGAAGTTGCGGTACAGCAGTGCCAAATGGCGCTGCAGCCCCACGATGTCCTTATAGAAGGATAGAAGCGTTACGTGGTAGCATCAATGTCGAACGTTGTGAAGAACTTCGTCCTGTTGCTCATCAGAACGCGAACTGTCATTTTCGACCGCCGAGTCTGTGAGTGGGGGTTGTTTCAGTGACGTCCTTCATGCCACCCCCTGTGGCGTTTTAGTGTCGATTCTGGTGTGCATGAAACATTCTTCTGGGCCACCTGTAAGAGAACTGCTTGGTTTTAACGCTGAGTGTCGCGGTTCTAATTTCCATCACAGGAACCTCTGAGCTGTGATCTTTTTTCGCACGTTTCGATACCTTGCTGCTCGAAGAACAGCCGAGCCTGCGGGTGAAGTCGCAGGGCGTCACGCTTGCGCACTATTACACAGAATGTTCGTAGGCATCTATGAGTCAAATTTCAAACACAGAAGTCGGAATGAGAGATAATTACGAGGTAATGCGGGTGCCAGCACGGAGTGCGGAGATGGTGGCTGATGCGTGTGCACATCGGCCTACTGGCGTGGCAACAAGCTGAACTACTGCCTCGACGCGTCACTGAGCGCCCTCGATCTGCTCAGCAGGCGAGTGCTGAGGGGGATCTGCAGGGCCAGCCTACTGCTGCAACTCCCACCCACATCACACTGTCTGCCTTGGTCCGAGGACGACGTCTGCTGCCCCATTTAACGCACGCCTCACCTGCGCCCTAGCTGCAACGGAGAGCGCTCTGCTGTTCGCCTTTTAAAAATGCGAGATAGCTACGTGTGTGACCTTGTGACCTCACTGGCAGTCCCGTACTTGTCCGGGAGGCTTCTTGCCTGCAGACGCTGTGTATCTCGCTGTACACTTTCATCGACGCTCGGTGAGTTATTCAGGTGGCACTCACGACCCTTGGAGCAACGAACATTACGTCTGAGGCTTCTTCTGCCCACATACATACTCTGTCGCTACTGAGAAATTGCGACAGCACATATTTGGCGAATTCCTGTCCCAACACCAATCTAGTACTCCACAAAGCAAACCTGGACAGCATGAACAAACCTGATCACGTGACTACCTACAGCAGCGTTCCCGTTCAAAGTCACGTTGTTACCTGGTGACAGCGGAAGTACGGAAAGTGACCACGGGAGACGCCGTCGCGGGCAGACACGATGGCTTGCTGCTAACTCGATAAAATTTATTGGCGATGAGATGGGGAAAGAAATCACTGTGGCGAAGGGGAACGAGATGAACAGTGTGATCAAAATGTTGAAGCCAGTGGTGTGCACACTGTAGAATGGGAGACGCTCTACCTAGCAGAGAGGGGTTCAGGTGCCTCTCACAAATAAAAAGAAATAACGTGCGAACAATAAATATTTCACGATGGTATGGACAAATATCAGCAATCTCTCCCCACTTCCGCCTGCACCTTTAAACAATGCATCAAAAAACTATTTTTTCACGTTTCGTAATGTTTATGATACCACACCTGCACCATTTGAGGTGCAATAATTTAATATTATAGGAAACTTCAGTGGTACGAGTATACCTGGATACCGCCTGCCAAACGTGTTGCAAACACAGTTTGTAGTAAAGAAGTAATAAATCTAAAGAAGTAATAAAACATCATGCCTGACGCGGGACTTTTATTGCATGAACGGCAAAAACGTTTACGCCGTTAGATAAGTAATCTCGGTGACCGAATAAGCATCTTGTACTATTCAGATATTACGAGGGCTAATCGGAAAGTAAGATCCGATCAGTCTCGAAATGGAAGCCACTGTGAAAATCAAAAATGCTACACCTTCCAGCTACTTCTCTATGTAATCGCCATTCCGACTCAGGAATTTATCGTAGAACTGTACAAGCTTTCCAATACCCTCATCATAGAAGGCAGCCGCCTGTGCTTGTCGCCAACTGGCCAATTCTCTACGCTGGTCGACAGCTCGTTGCCTGTGCTGCCAAAATGTTGACTTTATGGCCAGCCGCTCATGTGAGCAGAGATGAAACTCACCGGGAACTAATTACGTGTTGTACTGTAGGTGATCAAACACTTCATATCGAAAACGCTCAGGAGCATCTTCATTGTCCCTGTAGAGTGCCGCCAAGAATTGTGATGAAAAAGGAAACGCAATCACAGTTATGTTACGTTGGCTGCATGACATATCTCACCCATCCCTTACATTTCGCGGGAGACAATACCTTGTAGGCATCTTAACGTGCTTACTGTGCGTTCTGAACAGAAAAGAGCGACCTGACGCGATCGATCGGCATACTAGAGACACCTGTCCGAAGCTTAATCGAATTTGCACTGTGGTTTCCATATCACGCTGGATCGGACCTTCCTTTCCGAATAGTCCTCGTATTAGGCAGATGTGTCTGTAATACTATGAACAGTACATAGAAATATCGAATTTGCAAAAGCTTCACAGCTCTTGTCGCACACAACTGAACTTGAAGACAAGCAATAAAACTTACGACAAAAATGGTTCCGTCTATGGGATTTTATTTCAAAAGGTGATCGAATAAATGAGTCATTATGTGGGAACGAGAGGACCTAATAGCAAAAAGTGTATACTACATTAAATTTTTGCGAAGAAGTAAAGTATCAGAATTAAAGCAGACAGTTGTTCATTTAGACGAAACGTTTATTCACTCATACGAGTCACATGGTAAATAAATTTGTGAAAAAAATGACAGTGTGGAACAGTATTTTCACACAAGAGAGCTGAATTATCTTGTAGAAGTACTGTCATACTTGATAAAGCAACATATCACAACACAAAATTTGATAAACTGCCTCCCTCTAGTGAAACGCAGTCCTGCCTCGCCAGCAGTCACACTCACTATGAGGCAGACGTACGGAAAACATAACGTTGGACATTATTTACGCACCATGAATCTTCTCCTGTTTAATCCATTGACAAAATTTTGCAAGAAAATAAATTTCTTCAAATGGTTCAAATGGCTCTGAGGTCATCAGTCCCCTAGAACTACTTAAACCGAACTAACCTAAGGACATCACAAACATCCACGCGGTTCCATACTGAAGCGTCTAGAAACGCTCGACCACAGCGGCCGGCTGAATTGCTTCTCCTTCGTACTACCGCCGTATCATCCATACTTAAATTCCACAGAATTAATCTGGGATCTTACAAAGAATAATATCCGTAGTCGCAATTGGTCAAGGATGGCCTACTTTCAAATGGGCAATTAGCTCACCGTGTGACAGCGTGTGAGAATACCGGAGTGTGTGCTGTTACTACCGCCGGCCGCGGTGGCCGAGCGGTTCTAGGTGCTTCAGTCCGGAATCGCGCGACTGCTACGGTCGTAGGTTCGAATCCTGCCTCGGGCATGGATGTGTGTGATGTCCTTAGGTTAGTTAGGTTTAAGTAGTTCTAAGTTCTAGGGGACTGATAACCTCAGATCTAAGTCCCATAGTGCTCAGAGCCATTTGAACCATTTGCTGTTACTCCGCCACATCCAATTCCTGCTACCCGGGTGTAAACACGGCAGTGCTGCTACCCTTCTCAGGTCTTCTACATCTACTACATCTACATCCGTACTCCGCAAGCCACCTGACGGTGTGTGGCGGAGGGTACCCTGAGTACCTCTATCGGTTCTCCCTTCTATTCCAGTCTCGTATTGTACGTGGAAAGAAGGATTGTCGGTATGCTTCTGTGTGGGCTCTAATCTCTCTGATTTTATCCTCATGGTCTCTTCGCGAGATACACGTAGGAGGGAGCAATATACTGCTTGACTCTTCGGTGAAGGTATGTTCTCGAAACTTTAACAAAAGCCCGTACCGAGCTACTGAGCGTCTCTCCTGCAGAGTCTTCCACTGGAGTTTATCTATCATCTCCGTAACGCTTTCGCAATTACTAAATGATCCTGTAACGAAGCGCGCTGCTCTCCGTTGGATCTTCTCTATCTCTTCTATCAACCCTACCTGGTGCGGATCCCACACTGCTGAGCAGTATTCAAGCATTGGGCGAACAAGCGTACTGTAACCTACTTCCTTTGTTGTCGGATTGCATTTCCTTAGGATTCTTCCAATGAATCTCAGTCTGGCATCTGCTTTACCGACGATCAACTTCATATGATCATTCCATTTTAAATCACTCCTAATGCGTACTCCCAGATAATTTATGGAATTTACTGCTTCCAGTTGCTGACCTGCTATTTTGTAGCTAAATGATAAGGGACCTATCTTTCTATGTATTCGCATCACATTACACTTCGCTACATTGAGATTCAATTGCCATTCCGTGCACCATGCGTCAATTCGCTGCAGATCCTCCTGCATTTCAGTACAATTTTCCATTGTTGCAACCTTTCGATACACCACAGCATCATCTGCAAAAAGCCTCAGTGAACTTCCGATGTCATCCACCAGGTCATTTATGTATATTGTGAATAGCAACGGTCCTATGACACTCCCCTGCGGCACACCTGAAATCACTCTTACTTCGGAAGACTTCTCTCCATTGAGAATGACGTGCTGCGTTCTGTTATCTAGGAACTCCTCAATCCAATCACACAATTGATCTGACAGTCCGTATGCTCTTTGTTCATTAAACGACTGTGGGGAACTGTGTCAAACGCCTTGCGGAAGTCAAGAAACACGGCATCTACCTGTGAACCCGTGTCTAAGGCCCTCTGAGTCTCGTGGACGAATAGCGCGAGCTGGGTTTCACACGATCGTCTTTTTCGAAACCCATGCTGATTCCTACAGAGTAGATTTCTAGTCTCCAGAAAAGACATTATACTCGAACATAATACGTGTTCCAAAATTCTACAACTGATCGACGTTAGAGATATAGGTCTATAGTTCTGCACATCTGTTCAGTGCGCTTTACCGGGTTATTTTATTCCTTTATTTATTTTTGGCTTTGGGCAGTAACAGTAGTTTCAAAAGTGCCGTATTAAAATAATTGCAATGTCCACAGTAGAACAGTTACAAATAATTCGCCATACAAACATAAATTCTTAATATAAAATAAAAACACTAAAAGACGAACACCAGACATGCAGCAGTAGCGACGATAGTGCCAAGTTAACATTAGTGCAATTTTCACAATGGGATAATGATAAAAGTTAAGTTCGTTAGATAAATTAAAAAACACTAAATGGCAACTCATAGTTCGAGAGGAGAACGCCATCCACAACAAATTATAATTGAAAGCAGAACAACGGCGTCATTTACAAAGGTAAATTTTTTGCAAAGTAAGAACACAAAAAAAGTCCCTGCTATCGAACCGTGGAGGACAAGATCCATACAACTTATAGGCAAAAAGTGGATACCGGCGGCGTCTTTTAAATAGTTCGCAAGCAAAGAATATCTATGTGTATCAAATCGGTGAAGTAGAGCAATTAAACGTGTAGGTTGTAACCCTCCCTACCTTTTGTACAAAATGGCGTGTGCGGCCGTGTACTTGGTACACACCAGTATGACGTGGATCAGATCCGCCACCACCGTTGTGTCCTTACAATAGTCCAGAAGCGATGATTTGCAACTGGTACAGGTGGCGGAATAACACCTGTCGGCCTCATGCGGATGAGAGAGGTCACATTACGTCTACCGAGCTGAACCATGAGCAAGAGGTAACGTTCGGTTATTGCCGCCCTTGTAGTGGTGGAATACGTGTTACCGTTTAATAGTTTCATAGGTCGCGGCAGTGAAGTTGTGTCTACTTAGTATGTGGCAGTACCGTGCTGAAAACAGGATATGAAGATGTTTGATTTGTGGGGCGCTCGCATAAATTTCGAATCTTTAATGTCCAGTCTCCCCAGTTCCTCGAATGATGAGGACAACACAAACACCTAGTCCCTGGGCAGAGAAAATACCCGACTTTGTCGGGAATAGGACCCGGGACCCCCTGATTAAAGGCAGCAAAGCTATCCACTAGACCACGAGCTTTGGACTGAAAACAGGATATCAGATCAGATATACGTTATGTAAAGATAAACTTATGTTGTCCATAATGGACTGTTGTTAGGAATTGGAGACCGTTTACGACAAAAAAAGACAAAATATGCTAGATGATGCGTTGTAACTTTTGCTGCTATCTGATTAAGTGAGGTAAATCATAAAATAATTCAAGGTTTTTTTTAATGTCTCAAATTTTTTGTTTGCAATAATGATAATCTTAAGTAAAGAGGTTGTAAACAATTAAATAATTATATATTTGTTATCTGTATCTTTGATACCCAATGAAATCTAGTAACGAATGCCTTTTTGACTTACAAGGCACTTCATCTCTACATTTGTACAGTCTGTGGACTGATTATGTTACTGGTTAGCGTGACATCTAAAGATGAAAGTGTATATCTGTGACGAATCTCTCGGGGTTCTTTCTGCTGGAAACATATCGTAACTGGCTATATTATTGTTCAAAACTTGTAATCCTAGTGCCATATAACTTTAAAATGTCCTGATTGTGCCATATCATCCATAGCGAACCATGAATCGATAGGCATGGATGGTTCCTTTTTCCGTCTCCAGAGCGAACTCGAGCTGCCACCAAGGACCCCGATGTCGACAAGGCGAAGTCTTTCCTTCTTCCCATAAATAATTTTACTTTAAAAGGACGGAGCGTCTTCACTGTCCTAAGCTCTTCTGCAGGGAACAGAGGGGGTATATCGTCAATAACGTGCAAGCTTTTCTTAACCTTTTTTCTTTTTCTTCTTTCCTTTTCCTTTCGCCTATCGAGATCTAACCGCTCCACCAACAAATGGATGTTTGAAAATTCTGAAAGCTACCGTATTATTAACGTGAAACACTACAGACTTTAGAGTAATTTAAGCTAAAGACCACACAAAGACGTATTTTCCATGGTCCCGGCAGTAGAGAATTAGATTGAATTTTGTTTGAGCGAATTTTGCCTATCACGTGTTTCTGAACAATCTTCGCTGCTGTCTCGCCTTGGAGCACAGGCACTGTTATATTATACCGATCACGCAAATAGAGAAAAATATGTGACAAATATAGAACCTACTTTTTTTCTTGGAGTTCTTATTTTTTCTTAGAGACCTAATCCCATTCTATTATTAATCTAAAACTTATGTGAGTTAATGCGAAGTTCCAGGTTTGAAAAAATAAGTTGGATTTTTCCGGATATAGATTCCACTGGAAAGTAAAACATTTAACTTCAATACTACTCGTTACACGCACCAAAAAATATGTATGAAAGAGAACTTCAGGATGATTAACATTCTTTTGATACCGAACATAAAAGAAGCCTTACATGAAAAATTACTAAAATTAATAATAATAATATTTGTGTACAGAAATCAAATTAATTACTTCTTGCGGACGCTACACTACGAACTTTCGGAAACCAAACTGATCAAAAGTAGAAGAAATGATCAAAGACATGTAAGTTTGGGCAGAGGAAACGAATGGTTTCGAACTGGTCAGTAAAGCGGTACAAAGTAAATTAATTCAGTCATTCACCAATTTCACTTTTACCCAAGTGTCTGTAAACTTGGAGCAATGATACTTAGTCCGCAATTTTTAAAAGTCTGCTTACAGTTGTCGGTAACCATTGGATAAAACATGCGTTTCCTCTGTCCCTTTCTGTAGAATGGACTCGTGGTGCCGTGAGACCGGATAGCCATCGACGAACAGTGTGGCCTTTCAGGCACTCCCAGACGACACGGCAAACGCATTTACAGAAGAAGAAAGACAGCACGAGACGACACAAGATCCCGCCACCGGCTGCTGCTGTGGACGACACACACGCGCCCGTCCTACCGTCTCCCGTAGCTGAAGGAGTGCGCGCGGCCCAGCTGCGACTGAAGTGCCCCCTGCCGCGCGCCGCCGCCGCCGTCCACCGCGTCGGCCATCAGAGCCTGGTAGCCGCTCCTGCGAGCGCCACACACAAAACGTTACTCCGAGGCACGGCCACAGCTGAGCACCAGCGTCTCACCGCAGTCTCAAAGCTACATGTCACTGTCCGCTCCTCTCCTCCCACCCACCCCCGTAGTCTGTCCAGCCCCAGAGACATAGAACCCAGTACGTTGTCATCGGAGGTGAGGGTATCATCTGGAGTGCCCCAGGGAAGTGTGGTAGGTCCGCTGTTGTTTTCTATCTACATAAATGATCTTTTGGATAGGGTGGATAGCAATGTGCGGCTGTTTGCTGATGATGCTGTGGTGTAGGGAAGGTGTCGTCGTTGAGTGACCCTAGGAGGATACAAGATGACTTGGAGAGGATTGGTGATTGGTGTAAAGAATGACAGCTAACTCTAAACATAGATAAATGTAAATTAATGCAGATGAATAGTAAAATGAATCCTGTAATGTTTGAATACTCCATTAGCAGTGCTGCGCATGATGCAGTCACGTCGATTAAATATTTGGGCGTAACATTGCAGAGCGATTTGAGGTGGGACAAGCATGTAATGGCAGTTCTGGGGAAGGCGGATGGTCGACTTCGGTTCATTGGTAAAATTGTGCGAAGATGTGGTTCATTTGTAAAGGAGACCGCTTATTAAACACTAATACGACCTATTCTTGAGTACTGCTCGAACATTTGGGATCCCTATCAGGTCGGATTGAGGGGGTGAGGGGGGGGGCATAGAAGCAATTCAGAGGCGGGCTGCTAGATTTGTTACTGGTATGTTTGATCATCAAGCGAGTGTTACGGAAATGCTTCAGGAACTCGGTTGGGAGTCTCTGGAGGAGAGGAGGCGTTCTTTTCGTGAATCGCTACTGAGGAAATTTAGAGAACCAGCATTTGAGGCTGACTGCAGTACAATTTTACTGCCGCCAACTTACATTTCGTGGAAGGACCACAAAGATAAGATAAGAGAGATTAGGGCTGATACAGAGGCACACAGGCAGTCATTTTTCCGTCGTTCTGTTTGGGAGTGGAACAGGGAGAGAAGATGCTAGTTGTTGTACGAGGTACCCTCCGCGACGCACCGTATGGTGGATTGCGGAGTATGTATGTAGATGTAGACACACGTACTGCTGGCGGGATTTGCGTGTGTGGGGACGACTTGTTGGTCGTGTCTGTAGAGCTCATTCGGTAAAAGTCCGTACACCTAAACCCGTTCGACACGCAGTTATAAAAAATGGTTCAAATGGCTCTGAGCACTATGGGACTCAACTGCTGTGGTCATCAGTCCCCTAGAACTTAGAACTACTTCAACCTAACTAACCTAAGGACATCACACACATCCACGCCCGAGGCAGGATTCGAACCTGCGACCGTAGCAGTCGCACGGTTCCGGACTGCGCGCCTAGAACTGCGAGACCACAGCGGCCGGCCACGCAGTTATAAGTGGCCACTAATGTAATACTGTAACACTATACCATCAGCGTTATACTGATACTGTTTTATTAGGCAACCAGTTCTGATATTCAATTCACGCCATTCTCAGGCCCATTGCATGAAACACATCAAGTACCACTCGCGTATGCATAAGACAAGGCACCAATACGCGTGTCTGGTTCCGTAGAGATGCCGCCACATGAGTGAAGAGTACACGTGCATATGAAGTTCGGATATCTACGGAACCAGATACAAGTATTGGTGCCTTGCCTTATACACTGATGAGACAAAACATCATGACAACCTGCTTAATAGCGTGTTTGTCCGTCTTTGGAACTCCATACATCACCAATTTTGCATATCACGGATACGTCAGTTTGTGGAGGAACGTGGCGTTACGTGTCTACGCACAAATAATGTAATTCGCGTAAATAAAGGGCTGCAGATCTGCGTACTTGGTGGTGGGGCCCGATAACGACCCAGATGGGTTTCATATAATTTACATCAGGAGAATTTGGGAGCCGAGAGATCAACGTGAGTTCACTGTAGCACTGTTCTGGCTCCGAGGCAATGACAATTACCATGCTGAAAAATGATATCGCCTTCTAGGAAGACATCAGACATTAATGGATGCAGGTGGTTCTCAGCTGTCAGGATGTGTTCAATTACTACCACAGAACCCATTCAAGCGCAGGAGAATGTCTCCTGCAGCATTATACTGCTCCCACCAGTCTACGTCAGTGGCACGCTGCACGAACCACACGTTCTGTGAAGAGTTGTGGACCCCTAACCATTCAGCACCTGTCCTACCTCTTTCCGTAGATGATCACGACAGCAGCACCTGAACATTCGACCAGCTTCGCCATTTTCGAGATACTCGTTCACAGGCTTTGCTTGATAATAATCTGTCTTTTGACAAATTTTCCCGTCTGCAGTCCATATCTTCACTAGGATGTCTCCCAATTGCCTCTGCTCCGCTTACATACTTTTCATGCGTCACGTGCTCGCAACATTATCAGGCGGCATCCAACGTCGTGGTGGACGGTGGTCATAATGTTTTGGCTTATTGGTGTACATGTACGAATGGCACTTCGAGTCATTCATGTGACAAGCCGGAAGATGACGTCACTGGAACGTCGCAACTGGTTGCCTAATAAAACAACATTAACATAACGGTTATTGTTATAGTATTACTACATTTCGTCGACCAGCCGCTATGCCATGCTCTTGAACCCAGGATGGATTTACGAGTACATTTGATGTTCCATCAGGGGCAGGCTAGTCGATCAGAGTGCCAAGTCAAACCTGGGCACTTGACGTAGAAACTGGAGTAAAGACGGGAGGGAGCCAAACAGGAAGCGACAAGTAGTAGGGATGCTCGAAGAGTGAAGTATAAAACAGATCATTTACAACACTGGCGGCAGCATATACACAAAGAAGAAGAAATAAATGCTGGGTTGCATTGAGCTAGTCAAAACACGGACCCCAGTCCTAAAATTTCGGTTTCTTCAAGATATAAGAACAATGTTTTCGCCAACTAAATCCACGTAACTATTTAAATATACAGGATGTTCGGGAATTCCCGTTACAAGCTTCTAGGACTTGTACATACTACTTGGAGTAGGAACCCACGTCTGCAAACGTACAGTTTCCGTTCTACGGCGGATTCAGTTCAAATGTGTAACACATCCACGTCTGCTGCACTAGAAATTGAAGAGGCACCAGGTGGGATGGAGAGAGTGTATCAGAACATGCTTCGTAGGTACAGTGTCTGTAACAGCGTTGGCGTCTCCACATCCAGCCGCTGTTGTGAATCACGTACAGTATGCTGGGTTCTGTTTGCTTTTTGGCATAATGTAAACACGTATTTGCTGATGCTAGGTTCCTTTTTATTTTGCAATAATATAAACACGTAATGTTTATGCCCGGTCCTTTTTTTATTTTTGGAATAATAAAAACACAATTTTTAAGCGGTTATCCAAGAAAATGTCCTTAAATGATAAATGGATGTTTCGTTATGTTTCCTTTCGAATTGTTACCTAGTAATTGTACTGCATCACTCCTAATTCAGTTCTTCGAGCAGAAGAGAATGAGCTAAACAACTGAACTGAAACCGTTGTAGAGCGGAAACGGTACGTTTCCGGGCAGGAGTTTCTATTATGTACTGACTCCCATCTATTATAACGGGAATTTTCGAACACCCTGTATTATTTGCTGGCGCCTGCAACTTGTTATCTGTCTATAAATCAAAGCATATACTTTTTTTTACTGACTGGAAAGACGTGCTTTATTTTTGCAAACTGATACCTCTCAAAAGAAACACATGTACACCTTGACTCTGAAAATCACTTTACGGTGTGTGACGACGGGTACTTCATGTTCCAGTACCATTACGCCCCCTTTCCTGTTCGATCTGCGAATAGTGTGGTAAGTCTTTAATAAATGCAAACATGGTACCTCGTCAGTACCTAAGCACAGAGGATGTGGGAGGACACACATTTCGGTGCTATAGGACCAACCACGTGTTCCAGGAGCCTAACCTGTGGCATCAAGGGTGTGTCCTATTTATTAGTTCCCTTTTTTTTGAGTAAAACACCTGTTTCAAACTGTAATGAATAACTGCCTACACAATACGTGGGTCATTTGTTAATCATACATAAATCAAACAAAAAATGAAGATACAATTTAATCGAAGATGGGAAAGTGTGGTAGGACCAACTTTACCAAATAATTAAAAAATGAAAATAAAAACGTGTAATATTACAACACGAGTCGGCACTGCGTTAACAAATAGAAGCAGCGAAACGTCTCCCAAGACCACAAAACAAAACAAAGACGGACGAAAGATAAAAAGCAGAAAAATTATACATATTCTCAGATGGGTGCAATCACAACATGAAGACAGAGTTGAATGACAGGGAATTAAACTGAAGGTACTGATAAAAGGATGCCATAGTTTTCTACCCTGCTCGGCATACGTACAGCTAGCTCTATGGTCACTGACGCTGTCTGTGACGCATGAACCGGTGGAGCAAGCGGATAGATGCCGTGGTTAATGACGGCGGGGTTCACGATTTGAGCGACTAGGCATAAGCAAAGTCTAGAGGGGAGCCGAGTCACCGTAAATGCGTGCAAACACTCCAGGTAGCGATCCGGATCGAAAGACGCACTCACAGACCAGTTCGATTACTGTACTACTAATGGCACGTATGGCAGACTTCAGAGAATATCGGACCGGTGCGAAGTCGCGCTATTCACAGCCTCTTGCTCGCGTCAGTGGACGGATTGGGCGGGGTATGCGAATCCGTCTCAGCTTTCACACGCTACAGTGTAGCTGAAAGTATAAAATTAAAGAAAAATGTGATCAGTCGCCATGTACAAGTGCGTTATTTAAGGCAATGAATCGAGATTTGAGTACGTTGATCTCATTTTGAGGTTAGAACAGTGATGTTCGTTTGTAGAAGTCGTTTAACTTGAAAATTCAGAAGCAATTCAAGCAAACGTTGGTGCATAGGTTCGTACAGTTTTTTCGTCAATACTACACTACTGTCCATTAAAATTGCTACACCACGAAGGTGGCGTGCTACAGACGCGAAATTTAACCGACAGGAAGAAAATGCTGTGATATGCAAATGATTACCTTTTCAGAGCATTCACACAAGGTTGGCGCCGGTGGCGACACCTACAACGTGCTGACATGAGGAAAGTTTCCTTTCGATTTCTCATACACAAACAGCAGTTGACTCGCGTTGCCTGGTGAAACGTTGTTGTGATGCCTCGTGTAAGGAGGAGAAATGCGTACCATCACGTTTCCGACTTTGATAAAGATAGGATTGTAGCCTATCGAGATTGCGGTTTATCGTATCGCGACATTGCTGCTCGCGTTGGTCGAGGTCCAATGACTGTTAGCAGAATATGGAATCGGTGGGTTCAGGAGGGTAATGCGGAACGCCGTGCTGGATCCCAACGGCCTCGTATCACTAGCAGTCGAGATGACACGCATCTTATCCGTATGGCTGTAACGGATCGTGCAGCCACGTCTCGGTCCCTGAGTCAACAGATGGGAACGTTTTCGAGACAACAACCACCTGCGCGAACAGTTCGACGACGTTTGCAGCAGCATGGACTATCAGCTCAGAGACCATGGCTGCGGTTACCCTTGACGCTGCATCACAGACACAAGCGCCTGTGATGGTGTACTCAACGACGAGCCTGGGTGCACGAATGGCAAAACGTCATTTTTTCGGATGAATCCAGGTTCTGCTTACAGCATCATTATGGTCGCATCCGTGTTTGGCGACATAGCGGTGACCGCACATAGGAAGCGTGTATTCGTCATCGCCATACTGGCTTATCACCCGGCGTGATGGTACGGGGTGCCACTGGTTACACGTCTCGTTCACCTCTTGTTCGCATTGACGGCACTTTGAACAGCGGACGTTACATCTCAGATGTGTTACGACTCGTGCCTGTACCCTTCATTTAATCCCTGCGAAACCCTACATTTCAGCAGGATAATGCACGACCGCATGTTGCGGGTCCTGTACGGACCTTTCTGATACAGAAAATGTTCGACTGCTGCCCTGGCCAGCACATTGTCCAGATCTCTCACCAATTGAAAACGTCTGGTCAATGGTGGCCGAGCAACTGGCCCGTCACAATACGCCAGTCACTACTCTTGATGAACTGTGGTATCGTGTTGAAGCTGCATGGGCAGCTGTACCTGTACACGCCATCCACGCTCTGTTTGACTCAACGCCCAGGCGTATCAAGGCCGTTATTACGGCCAGAGTTGGTTGTTCTTGGTACTGATTTTTCAGCATCTATGCACCCAAATTGCGTGAAAATGTAATCACATATCAGTTCTAGTACAATATATTTGTCCAATGAATACCAGTTTATCATTTGCATTTCTTCTTGGTGTAGCAATTTTAATGGCCAGTAGTGTATATTCTCCTTCACTATTTACAAGTCTGCTATCCCTGGGGTAGCTTTTCGATTCTGCGATTGTTGAAATCACGTGGTTTTGAGCCGAAGAACTGGTCGAGCCACGTTCGTAGCGCATTTTCATCCGGAAAGGGTACCTTGAAAGTTGTTCGATAGAGAGCGCAAAAGGTGAAAATCTGCGGGCGCAAGATCGGGTGAATAAGATTCGTGCGGGGTGCGGAATAACTTCCTAAGCCAGCTCCTGTATAGTGTTTTTCGTCAGTATAGCAGAATGCGAGCGATCATTATCGTGGAGTACTATCACTTCAGGCGGTCTACCTGATCGTTGTTCTTGGATTGCATCTACAGGAAGTCTCAGTCGTCAGTAGTGACGGTTACCCCACCGGGCAGCAATTCGTAGCACGCCACACGGTCGTCGTTCCACCAGATGCGTAACATGATGTTTTGTGGATGCGCGCTGTCTCTGTTCGGGCAGTTGCTGCTTTGTTTAGGCCCAGCCGCCATTCCTTCCTTTTCCTTACGTTAGCATAAAAACACAATTTCTCGTCACAGTAAAAATACAGCATACGAATTATACGTGTGTTCGCGAGCTATTTGATGACGAGCAAGCAGAGATACACAAATGGCCGCCGGCAGATTTTTGTGATTTTGGTTTAGAGCCTTCGGTACCCATAAACCCGGTTTTTTAGCCTTCCCCGTCACACGGAAATCTCGCACGATGGTGAAATGATCACAGTTCGTCATCCATCGAATTTGTCGGTTCTCGAGCACAATGGCATGGATCACTATGAATTAATGCGTTTAAACGATCTTCATCAAATCCCGAGTGTTCCTGAACGTGGTGGGTCACCACTATCCACACGATTGTCCTTAAAACGAGAAAACCGTTTTCTTGCCGTGCTCTGTCCAAAGGCATTATCCCCATACATGCCCTCCGCTACTGTCACTCGTCTAGTGAACTGTTGTTGTTGTTGTTGTTGTTGTTGTTGTGGTGGTGGTGGTGGTCTTCAGTCCTGAGACTGGTTTGATGCAGCTCTCCATGCTACTCTATCCTGTGCAAGCTTCTTCATCGCCCAGTACTTACTGCAACCTACATCCTTCTGAATCTGCTTGGTGTATTCATCTCTTGGTCTTCCTCTACGATTTTTACCCTCCACGCTGCCCTCCAATAATAAATTGGTGATCCCTTGATGCCTCAGAAAATGTCCTGCCAACGGATCCCTTCTTCTGGTCAAGTTCTGCCACAAACTTCTCTTCTCCCCAATCCTCTTCAACACCTCCTCATTAGTTATGTGATCTACCCATCTAATCTTCAGCATTCACCTGTAGTACCACATTTCGAAAGCTTCTGTCGTCTTCTTGTCCAAACTATCTATGGTCTATGTTTCACTTCCATACATGGCTACACTCCATACAAATACTTTCAGAAACGACTTCCTGACACTTAAATCAATACTCGATGTTAACAAATTTCTCTTCTTCAGGAACGCTTTTCTTGCCATTGCCAGTCTACATTTCATATCCTCTCTACTTCGACCATCATCAGTTATTTTGCTCCCCAAATATCAAAACTCCTTTACTACTATAAGTGTCTCATTTCCTAATCCAGTTCCCTCAGCATCACCCGACTTTCGACTACATTCCATTATCCTCGTTTTGCTTTTGTTGATGTTCATCTTATATCCTCCTTTCAAGTCACTGTCCATTCCGTTCAACTGCTCTTCCAAGTCCTTTGCTGACTCTGACAGAATTACGACGTCATTGGCGAACCTCAAGGTTTTTATTTCTTCTCCATGGATTTTAATACCTACTCCGAATTTTTCTTTTGTTTCCTTCACTGCTTGCTCAATATACAGATTGAACAACATCGGGGAGAGGCTACAACCCTGTCTTACTCCCTTCCCTAACACTGCTTCCCTTTCATGCCCCTCGACTTTTTATAACTGCCATCTGGTTTCTTTACAAATTGTAAATAGCCTTTCGCTCCCTGTATTTTACCCCTGCCACCTTCAGAATTTGAAAGAGTATTCCAGTCAACATTGGCAAAAGCTTTCTATAAGTCTACAAATCTTAGAAACGTAGGTTTGCCTTTCCTTCATCTTTCCTCTTAGATAAGTCGTAGGGTCAGTATTGCCTCGCGTGTTCCAGTATTTCTACGGAATCCAAATTGACCTTCCCCGAGGTCGACTTCTAGCAGTTTTTCCATTCGTCTGTAAAGAATTCGTGTTGGTATTGTGCATCCGTGACTTATTAAACTGATAGTTCGGTAATTTTCACATCTGTCAACAATTGCTTTCTTTGTGATTGGAATTATTATATTCTTTTTGAAGTCTGAGGGTATTTCGCCTTTCTCATACGTCTTGCTCACCAGATGGTAGAGTTTTGTCAGGACTGGCTCTCCAAGGCTGTCAGTAGTTCTAATGGAATGTTGTCTACTCCCGGGTCCTTGTTTCGATTCAGGACTTTCAGCGCTCTGTCTAACTCTTCCCGCAATATCGTATCTCCCATTTCATCTTCATCTGCATCGTCTTCCATTTCCTGAACACTGTCCTCAAGTACACCGCCTTTGTATAGACCCTCTATATACTCCTTCCACCTTTCCGCCTTCCCTACTTTTCTTAGAACTGGGTTCCATCTGAGCTCTTGATATTCATACAAGTGGCTCTCTTTTTTCCAAAGGTCTCTTTAATTTTCTTGTAGGCAGTATCTGTCTAGTGAGATAAGCCTCTACATCCTTACATTTGTTCTCTAGCCATCCCTGCTTAGCCATTTTGCACTTCCTGTCGATCTCATTTTTGAGACGTTTGTATACCTTTTTGCCTGCTTCATTTACTGCATTTTTATATTTTCTCCTTTCATCAATTAAATTCAATATTTCTTCTGTTACCCACGGATTTCTATTAGCCCTCGTCTTTTTACCTACTTGATCTTCTGCTGCCTTCACTACTTCATCCCTCAAAGCTACCGATTCTTCTTCTACTGTATTTCTTTCCTCCATTCCTGTCAATTGTTCCCTTATGCTCTCCCTGAAACTCTGTACAACCTCTTTTTCTTTCAGTTTATCCAGGTCCCATCTCCTTAAATTAGCACCTTTTTCTAGTTTCTTCAGTTTTAATCTACAGTTCATAACCAATAGATTGTGGTCAGAGTCCACAACTGCCCCTGGAAATGTCTTACAATTTAAAACCTGATTCCTAAATCTCTGTCTTACCATTATATAATCTATCTGAAATCTGTCAGTAACTCCAGGCTTCTTACATGTATACAACCTTCTTTTATGATTCTTGAACCAAGTGTTAGCTTTCATTAAGTTGTGCCTGTGCAAAATTCTACCAGGCGGCTTCCTCTTTCATTGCTTACCCCCAATCCATATTCACCTACTACGTTTCCTTCTGTCCCTTTTCCTACTACCGAATTCCAGTCACCCATGACTATTGAATTTTCGTCTCCCTTCAGTATCTGAATAATTTCTTTTATTTCGTCATACATCAATTTCTTCGTCATCTGCAGAGATAGTTGGCATATAAACTCGTACTACTGTAGTAGGCTAGAACAGAAAAATGTGCCGATTTCTCCAGTTGGCACTCCATTTTCTAGCGTCCACAGATGCACGCACTATCTCCAAACGACAAAATCTAATATCAAATAGCAGCAGTTAACTATAAATAAAAAGCCCGCAGCGGCCGATATAACAACATTTTATTATTCACGCAGTGTTTTTCATCTGTTAGCAGTGACAACAGTACGCAAACGCCGCTGCTTTCGGTCGCTGAGTGGAAGTCGTCGGCCAATGCGTTGTCTGTGTGAGAGGTAATGCCTGACATTTAGTGCTCTCGGGACACTCTTGATACTGTGGATCTTGGAATACTGAATTCCCTCACGATTTCCGAAATGGAACGCTCAGTGTGTCTAGCTGCAGCTACCATTCCCGTCATGTGGCCATAATCATGTCGTAAACCTTTTCACAAGAACCACCCGAGTGCTTATGACAAGTGCGCCAATGCGCAGACCCTTTTATACCTTACGTATGCGATACTACCACCATCTGTACATGTGCATATCGCTATACCATCACTTCGTCACCTCATTATATGTTACTCGGAGTTACTTCAATAGCCTATAGTAGCAAAATACGACGATCACGCAGAAAACTTTACTATTAATCATGTATGCCAATCGGTACGGTATTGTCAAAATTCCTAAAACCTAGATGATGCAACAGGCATGCGTATTGAACGGACTCCCAGTTATCGAAGTAACGTCAAGAGAACAGCAATAGAACATTAACAGAGCGACAAAATTTGAATACAGACTGGTCATTCACTGCCAGTCGCCAACAAAGGTCACAAAGAGAACCCATCACCAGCAATGTCCACATATAACGTACATAGTTCAAGAAAAACGACAGTAGAGCCTTAAAACAATTAGAGATAGTTGAAAGAATACTGATAACATACAACATCAACCATCCACCATTTGGTTTCAGTTTATTTTATTGAAAAAACATCTTCAAGGCTTCATCATCGGTTGGCTAACATATTTTACGTTCGGAACACATGGTTTATCGTTTTACAGTTGCGTTGGCTTAGGACAGACGGAGATTGACACTTTACAATGTTTGGTACAGATGGTGGAAATCGAGGCTGAGTTATGAACCACGTTTCGGTATGGAGTTTATGTGAGATAAGCGCACGATATATTTGTTTATCCCCAGCGAATAAGATTATATAGTTCTTCAGTTATGCATGATCACATAAAGCGTTTCTTAATTTAAACAGATTTATTTGGTAAAAACATTTGTTGTCGAATAGCATTTACTTGAACAGCACTTACTTACACAAAATAAAAACAGAACACATTTATATGGTATAAGAGCGTCAAAGACGTTGCAATACATAGATGCGTCTTAAAGATAAGGCACGTAAAGAAAAAGAGGCGTATATCACTGTCAAATTAGACGTTAATGTAGTGTTTTAGAGTTCGTAGCGTACTTTCGAGTCACAACGTAGCATTTAGGGACGTACGTTATTGCTAAAATGCGTTAAAAAACGTTTAAATAGATAATGAATAAAACAAATGTGATATTTATACGGTGCTGTCAACGGTGTTTTAGGGTTTTGTCTAGCAAACGTGGTTAATGAGGACCACTGTTTGCGATTGTGCATGCTTTGAGAACAATGCGAATTTTATTCGCTGGCAAAATACAATAAAAATAAACGTTCCATGCGGCCATCTTGCGTACGATGCACTCCAACACGAGAACCTCAATTCCCACCGTCACTGTCACACATTTCAAACTTCATTTCTGTTTAGCCTAGGTCACACATCTGCAAAACGGCCTATCATTTGTTTTAAAAGTAAGAGCATGTAAACTAGCTGAGTATAAATTTTGTTAATTTCTAACCAGTAACTGCGTTTTTTAAAACAAAATAAACTAAAGCAAAGATGGGACTGACCGCTACTTTATGTTATAGGCTAAATACTGAGTACGTGGAGTAGCCGTAAGATTTTAACTTCCGCCTCGAGCAAATAAAGTTACGTAACTACTTGTTTGTTTGTCTGCAGGTTCAGCGCTGCATATATGGGAGCGTAGGAGTTCCCGCGCCACAGTACCGCTCAGCAGCACACAGCTAACGGAAACCAAACAGAATGGCGCAGCCCCATGTCCCCTTCAACGGGCAGCGCCACTTTGTTTTGGCTCCAGCAGCGGGATTTTAATGTGTACTACAATAGTGGAAATCAGTACGAAGACAGGGCCTCGTGAAAGTAATAGTACAATGTCTGAAGCTTGCATGTATCCAATATACTATGAAAGTAGTACATACGTATAAGACGTCATCGGTTACGACGGAATTACAAAGTTTACATTTCCTGGATGGGAATTGGTATGAAGGCACTCTCTGTCCCGTTGTGTTATTGCACTGTTAGTACTTCGTCCAGCCTCTGTTTTTCCTAATTACCTCAAAAATTCTCTTCGGCATTGGTTTTGTTAGCGTTTGTAGTTCTTGCAAAGAAATTGTCGTCGGCCAGTGTGGCCGAGCGGTTCTAGGAGCTACAATCTGGAACCGCGCAACCGCTACGGTCGCAGGTTCGAATCCTGCCTCGGGCATGGATGTGTGTGATGTCCTTAGGTTAATTAGGTTTACGTAGTTCTAAGTTCTAGGGGACTAATGACCTGAGAAGTTAAGTCCCATAGTGCTCAGAGCCATTTGAACCATTTTTTTGAAATTGTCGTCACTCTTCTCGTATCGCTCTTTTCAGCTCACACACGGCCTCATATTGCCTTCCACTGCGGTAAGCACCCCTTGCAAGTATCCCACGAAGTTTTTGCACGGGGTTTAAATCCGACTACGTGCGGGCCAGTGCACTTTTTTTGGTTTGGTCTGGTTTTAGCAGAACCATACAGAAATCCATTCTGTTTTTCAAACATGCGTCCCCTAGATCCTCATACATTGTAATCAATTCTGTTTGTAGTAGTGTACACGGAGTCCATTCTAGTGTTCAGCCAAGCAATGCGAAGTTACCTTTAGTGCAGAAGGCTGTGCAAATCATAAACACCAAAATTTCTTCTCTGTTCTCAGATCACGCCAATAATGCTTAAATACATCCTGTCCATCTAAATTAAACTTACCCCATTCGGAAGCCCATGACATACGCTTTTCAGCAAACCCTAATCCAGCCAGTTTACGTTTGGATGTTACAGTCGTTTCTCGAATGCAAGATGCTTCTCATGTGACAAAATTTGTCGTACACGTCTAGCAGTTACTGGCAACTGTAACTCAACAACAAGCTGAAAAGAATAACCGTTTATGGCTCTTGTCTTGCGCAGAGGTAACACTTTGTATCCTTCCGATAATTTTCTACTTTGCCAATACTTTCCGTTCTGTCCACATCGTGTGTCCAATCTAACGAAATTATCGATCACTGTACTTGAACAGTTCATTTTCTTGGCGATTCTACCACTAAAGAGTCTCATTTCCTTGTATATGCCGGTTTTTGCTTTTCCGTCACATAACTGTCTTCCGTGTGGTACTGCCGCAATCGTGATTTACTCACACAAAATTCACTGCCACTACTGGTGTATGTTTACCGGTCCCCGTGAGATCACCGAAGTTAAGCGCTGTCGGGCGTGGTCCGCACTTGGATGGGTGACCATCCAGGCCGCCATGCGCTGTTGCCATTTTTCGGGGTGCACTCAACCTCGCGATGCCAATTGAGGAGCTACTCGACCGAATAGTAGCGACTTCGGTCAAGAGTACCACCATAACGACCGGGAGAGCGCTGTGCTGACCCCACGCCCCTCCTATCCGCGTCCTCCATGAAGATGACACGGCGGTCG
This sequence comes from Schistocerca gregaria, assembly GCF_023897955.1. NCBI lineage: Eukaryota > Metazoa > Arthropoda > Insecta > Orthoptera > Acrididae > Schistocerca > Schistocerca gregaria. The sequence goes on from NC_064924.1 coordinate 569,559,850, forward strand.
GATGGTCCCGGTAGGGCACTCGTGGCCTGACGACGGAGTACTTTAGAGTGCTGGTGTATGTTTCGTATCTGCAGCAAAGGCACGAACGCTCCCACTAACACCGAACAGAGCTGACTGTCTGTATACCGAGTTCCACCCTCTACCACCTGAATAGTTGATGTCTTGTCATATACTGTCCTACTGACAGCAAATGCGATACCATTTGACAGCATTTGTCGGCATACTGCATTTCATGCTATGACATATACATTGGGCACAATGCTAATTTTCCTGCAATTATCCATGGCTCTATACTGACTTCCACTACCGTAGATCTGCAGTATTATACCTGAAAACAAACAAAATGATTACGTGACTTCATTTATTTTAGGTGATAATTAAAACTTGATGGCTACCCCTCATATAACTGCCACGGATCAACAAAAATGTCGATATTTGACAAAATGACAATTAACAGATCGACGAAGCGAGACGGCAAAGACACGTACAAGTGACATATCGAAAAGAAAAAAAACAGTTCACGGAGGCAGACATGAAGACACGAAGGGAAAGTACGGGTAACGATTGCACAGCAATCGTCAAACAACGAACGCCGGAAGACGTAACAGGTGTGGCACACCATCCACGGTCACATGTCCGTCGACTGCAAGGCTGAAGGATGACATGTGGCAGCGATCAGCGCTACCCCGCCCACACAAAAGCCCACATAGCTCTCGAGACACCGGACTGAGACAAAGACGGCAGAACAGACACGGCTGTGACGTCAGCACCTGGAGGTGTAGCGCAGCCGGTAGCTGTCCGACTGCGTGCGCCCCAGCGCGGCGGCGCCGTAGCGAGGCCCGACGCCCGGCGACGCCGACGCCGACGCCCGCCGCACGTCCCCGCCGCCTGCAGGCGGGGGCGGCTCCGCCCCCTGCTGCCCACCGTCCGCCTCCCAGCCGCCAGACCTGCGGTAGTCAACAGCGCGACCGTCATCGCAGGCGGAGACTGATGCAGGACGGCACCACACACAACACACTCACCTACAGAAGTCACCTTCTTCTTCCTCCCATGCTGGTGGATGATCCAGACAATACAGTTGGTGAAACTTCCTGGCAGGTTAAAACTGTGTGTCGGACCGGGACTCGAACTCGGGACCTTTGCCTTTCGCGGGCAACTGCTCTACCAACTGAGCTACCCAAGCACGAAATCACGCCCCGTCCTCACAGCTTTACTTCTGCCAGTACCTCGTCTCCTACCTTCCAAACTTTACAGAAGCTCTCCTGCGAACCTTGCAGAACTAGCACTTCTGAAAGAAAGGATATTGCGGAGATATGGCTTAGCCACAGCCTGGGGGATTTGTCGGTCCGGCACACAGTTTAATTCTCCCAGGAAGTTTCATATCAGCGCACACTCCGCTGCAGAATGAAAATCTCATTCTGAATACAGTTGGTCGTGATACATAAGTATAATAACGTTTCCTTGGGCTGTGTTTGTTGATGTAAAAATATTACTGGCGATTGATTTCAAGGTTAATACAACTCATTATTAGGAACCTTTACTTGATAAAATCCTCGCCCACACATCATTCAATCAAGGGTAGGTTCATGGTCATGAACCTTATCAGCCTGGAGATCAATCACTTGTAATATTTTTTACATCAACGAACACCGTCTGCATTCCCCGTCCACAGTCCCTAAGTTTAAATTAATTATTTGAGATATGCTAATTAATGAGTTGTATGTTTGCATATAAATTTTATGTTTGTTGGAATGACGGATAAAAGACGATATACAGTGTGTTCAGATATTCCCGTAACAAACTTCTAAGACTTGCAGAGGGGACAGTACATAATATTTTGAATAGGAAACTATGTCCGGAAATGCACGGTTTCCGTTGAACGACGGTATAAATTAGGTGTGTAACACGTCCACGTTTGCTGAGAGAAAGACAGTAGCTAGTCTCGGTATGAAATAGGGTAGAGACTGCTGTGTCGTCAGACACAAGACACAGCCACGCCAAAAGCACCGCAGGCGCAACGATGCGAACTTGTGCCAGTATCAGAGACTCGCCACTTGCGCGATTTCCATCAGCGCCACAGCCGGCGCTGAGGAAGAAGACACCGAACCCGCCTCGGCCAACTGCCTGCGAGTACAATTCACCAATGACCGGACGACAACGGACAGAAGCCTACTCGGAAATGAGATCATCGTCCAGTGAACATCGTTTAGTGAACTTTTAGAAATGAACAGACAGTTGTCGTAATTGCATTTGCTGTGTACTCTGAAGTTTACCAATGATTATTTGCGCTTTGCACTTAGCTACTGAGGGCCTTTTCTGTGTTACATTACAAGCAGTGTTGCAGACTCCAGCATTCAACTAGGCACTAATATAACTACACATTTTTAACTCATTTGTGTTGCTTTATTACTAATTTGTTGGAGTGCTGTAGACCCTTTGTTGTCCTATCCTGTTAGCTGATTCTGGGGCGTAGCTGTGTAATAGTGACAGGGAGAAATTGTCTTAGCAATGTACTGCACCAGAAGCCGTTTCGGGAACTCACACACTCGTCCTACCGTAATAACAGGGGCAACTCGGCCTCGTCAAAAGTAGTGACGAGGCCTTTACAAAGCTGGCGACGAGGGTTTACAAAAGAAAGGCGACATGTACATCAGACTGTCACCTGATGTCAGTTAACATCGTATGCAAAGTTTAATGTACGAGATTTCTGAAGACACACGAAGACCTGCTTGCATGAGTTCTGGCCGCTGCAGATTGAAGAGGCACCAGGTGGGATGGAGGGTGTGTACCAGAACATGCTTCGTAGGTACAATGTCTGTAACAAAGTTGGTGGTCGCCAAGTCGAGCCGCTGTTGTAATGCATCAGTATTATTCTGTAGGTACAGTATGCTGGGTTCTTTTTTGTTTTAGGATAAACACGTAATGTTTTATGCTGGGTTCTTGAAAGATTATCACTTGAGAACGGCTCGATCGATGTGGTTGATTTTTTTCCCTTGTGTTCGTAATTGTGGATGGTAATCGTTTGGTATATGACAGTTACATATACAATATATAAATACATAAAGGGGAAACATTGTGACCAAAAGTGTCGAAAAGATCTTGACGGATGTACTTCAGATTTTTACACGATATTCTACTGAACGTCCAGACGGAAATGGACATAGAGAGCGGGGAGGAGAAGGTTACACACAGTGATATGGTGGGAGGAGATGTAGGGAGGTGCTGAACATTTAGACAGAAACGGCCGTAGAGAGGTGGAGGAGATGAAGAGAGAGAGTGTGGAGGAGGAGGTTATGCACAGACAGGAGATGTACGGCAAGAGACGGGGGATGAGAAGATGGGCAGAGAGAGAAGAGGGCAAGGAATTTACGATGTACAGTATATCCAGTTCCCATAAATATTTAGCAATTGCAAAGCATTGTCAGGCTCGCTAGTGGCCTATACAAGTTGAACATTTTGAGCACAATTTGCGTCATTTCTTTGCTATTACATTAATTGATTAAGTGAGTTCCTTGTATCTGTATCTGAGGATTTTACTGAATATATTTGTTTCTTTAAGCCTGTCTGCAACTATTATTTGCATGGTTTTGTAATCTCCCCACCTCCCTTAATTCCTGTTAGTAGCTTTATCACAATCATTAAGCGAGAGGCCAGGTTAATTACGCCTGCAAGTACGAAAGGAAGGTGATTCCTGGGTCACAGGCGGTACAGAAGCCTGTAAAGTGGCTGTCCAGTTGAGCAAACGCAGGCGGCGTGAGGGTAGTGTTATAAACGCTGTTTGAAACCTAATCTCTTGTTATCAGTTCAGATAACACTGGAAGTGGGAATGCCACAGGGGTACTACATAATGTTAGCCCTTCCTTCTTGCGACCAAGTATTTCAAAAATGGCTCTGAGCACTATGGGACTTAACATCTATGGTCATCAGTCCCCTAGAACGTAGAACTACTTAAACCTAACTAACCTAAGGACAACACACAACACCCAGCCATCACGAGGCAGAGAAAATCCCTGACCCCGACCAAGTATTTATAGCTGGAGATATAAAGCTACGTGGTTGGAAAACAGGACAAGATCACAAAAACCCCGTGAAAGGTTTTACTCTTCTGTTAACGCTCTTTTGCTCTTCTGTTAACACTCTTTTGCTCTTCTGTTAACACTGTCAGTGGTAGAAAAATAAGTATCCTGACACGAGCGGAAATAGAAAATACGAAAACAAAAGCTCAGCAATGAATTCTGCTTTCAAAAGTTGTTCAACAGAGTCAAAGTCTGTTGCCATCATGGAATAGATGTATTGTTGCTAAACTGAGTGACATGATAATTGGTACTAGTGATAATGTTGAAAAAAACTTAAATGGATGAAAATTAATAACTTGCCGAGACCTAATGCAGTCATTTCTTCACATGATTTGCGAACGTATTAGTTACGCTCTTGCTTACAAGTTGAGGCGTATCCTTTGAGCAGAGACACGTTTCCGGTGATTTGAAAACAGTATAGATCACATACATACAAAGAGAAGGAAGTGCAACTCATTCGCAAAACTGCGGTCCCACACCACTCATATTTACATGTAGCAGAATACTAGAACATAGTCTGAGTTCAAACATGGTGCTCTAAGAATTTCTGGCATCACGCTGGAACTTCAGTGACTGCACCAGAAATAAAAATAAAAAGTAACAGTCGAAATCGCAGCTTATTTTCATTCTACTGAAGGTAACCGATTACGTTTGTAATAATTATCATCAGATCAAGATTCCTGACCACATGAAGGTGCAAACTTGGTTTGATGACGGTTATTATAACAGACGGAAGCTTCAGTAGAACGAAAGTAAATTGTGACTTGTCGTGTTACTTTACATTTTTATCATGAAATTCCAAGAATATAATAATCATCAGTGCAAATCAGCATAGGTTTCAAAACCACCAATCATAACAAACACAACTTCCGCTCTTCACACAGTGCTATGGATAGAGGAAACGAAATTTATTTTTCTAGTCCTTAGAAAAGCTTTAGACTCAGTGGGATATCAACACATCCCATGGGGTATCTAACCAGGTTTGTAGCTTATGGCAGTTCTAGATAAAAGGTTTAATATCCGCGTTTTCCTGAGTATGTTTGAGCTAATTCCAGCCATGCTCTGACCGTCACAATAATGCGAGTATCTGTGTCTGTAATATCGCATATTTTTAAGGCGTGTTACTACAAATGCACTCATGCCTATGCCCTTGTCTCGTCTTTCTCTAGGTCTTGAAGTAACTGTCTTAATCAACTGATTAAAGCGTGCATTAAATGACGAGGATATTTAACTATTTCTGTCTTTACTATTTGCATCTGAGATTTCTCCTCTTGTTAATCTCAAGGAATTTCTATGTGATTAACCGCCATTAAAGAAATTCTGCTAAATGATTTGCTCCGTGTTTTATCTGATGACCAAACGATCCACCGTCTTCACGCTCTATCCTTACATATTTAGTCATTAAAGTCGAGCCTGCTTCTGTTGGTGACATCGTCTTTGAGTTTAACCATTGACAATCCAGGAATGTTACACAAGTACTGGCGGGCTGTACATAAATAAAAGAGTACATGCAAAACTTTTCATAGCAGATTTTGATATTTTCAATAACCCTAGGAAACACTGAAGCTTGCAAGGTGTTCACAAACGGCATTACTTTAATGACAATCCTGTAACAGTTCATGTTATTCGCATTAAACGTAATTGATAGTTTAATAAATTGATCAGTCTATGTCAATTACTTCTTTTACGGAGTTACTTCAAGCGGGATCGAAAATTTTCCGGCAGACTGAACGCAGCAAGCTATCCTGGATGGAGAATCATTTACAGACACTGAAGTAATATCTGTTGTGTCACGGGGAAGTGTAATAGGACCGTTACTGTTTATAAGAGGATAGGCCGAAAAGTAATTTACACATGTTTCTAGAACACGAACAAAAACAGTCAGAACGATCAGCCACAAAGTACATTGAAGTATAGTTATTAATCTTCAAAAGCACATATTTAATTATCAACATAGTCACTTTTCTCCGAACATTCATTTTTTTTATTCTGCCACTGAAAAATCATTACGACTTTTCTCGAATCCAGCTGCCTTCACCTCATCGTCCGAGCTGTAATGATTATCCGTGAAGTCTCTTTCTCAGAAAAAAAAATCGCAAGGCACAAGATCGGAGGAATAGAAAGGGTGTGGAATCGGTCCAAACTTCAGATTTCGCAGAGCCTCTTCAGTTGCACGCAAGGAGTTTGGACGAGCATGGGCATGTTGCAAAATTATTGGCGCCAGGTCGTCTCTAACAGCACAAACTCGACTGCAGAGGTGTTTTAGCCTCTATGTACTGAAAAGAATTCACAGTTGCACCTTGTAGATATAACTGGTCCCAATATTCAAAAGGAAGCCGCTTCAATAAAATGGCTCTGAGCACTATGGGACTCAACTTCTGAGGTCATTAGTCCCCTAGAACTTAGAACTAGTTAAACCTAACTAACCTAAGGACATCACACACATCCATGCCCGAGGCAGGATTCGAACCTGCGACCGTAGCGGTCTCGCAGTTCCAGACTGCAGCGCCTAGAACCGCACGGCCACACCGGCCGGTCGAAGTCGCTCCCTTCACTAAGATAGCGCAACAAAAGTTGCTCGCAGCATTCTAATCGACGCTGTTTGTTCTCTTCTGTGAGACGGCGTGTTACAAATCGTGCACAGATTTTACGGCATGGTCAATAACGAAGCCGACACGTTCCTTGGGTATTCCAATATGGTTCCCGAGGAGCTTTTGTGTTGATTCGCCGGTCATTTGAATCAGACCGTCGATGAGTTTGCGACGTTTGTCGTCTGTGGCAGGCCGATGCGCGTGTCATCAACAATTATGGCTTTTCCAGGCTCGCGACCACAAATTTTTACTACACATCCATTTACAGTAGACCTATCAATAGTATATTCACCATCAGCAGCCTTTAAATGACGATAAATCTCACTAGGAGTCACTTTGTCAGCGTTAAAAATTCGAACAGCACGTCGTTTAACTCACGCTGACACAACACTAGAACACGTCTCCGTACTTCCACTACTCAAAATAAGCTGGATGAACGCAACACATTTAAACCGCAATTGCGTATAGGGCAAGGTGGGGAGGGGGGGGGGGGGAGAGGGATTTACCCGTCACACGGCGACTTCCGTCCTTAAGGTAATTTAGATCGCGTTCTGCGAGCACGTTTGTATTATTTTCCAGCTTACCTTCGTGCCATACATTAACTATTGCCGGCCGACGTTGCCGAGCGCGCTGCAGTGTGGAACCGCGCGACCGATACGGTCGCAGGATCGAATCCTGCCTCGGGCGTGGATGTGTGTGATGTCTTTAGGTTGGTTAGGTTTACGTAGGTCTAAGTTCTAGGGGACTGATGACCTCAGAAGATAAGTCCCATAGTGCTCAGAGCCATTAACTATTAAAAGCATACCTTCACTGCAATTTCAGGTTTTTCGTAGTTATCAATGAGAAACTCTTTCCTTTAAAATATATTTAGTAAGACGTAAACAAATTTCGACCTTGTGCAAAGAAGGGCAAATTGCTCTTAATGTAGAGGAATGCAATGTTGTTGCACTTAATGAAACGAAAATGCGTAGTATACTGTGACTACCGGATTAATGAATCACAGATAGTCAGTCGTATCATACAAATATTTGGGAATAGCAGTGTGCAGAAATATGAAGTGGACCAAGCGAGCCGGTTCAGTTGTTGGTGAAACATCGATTCATTGTTAGAATGCCGGGAAACGTGAATACTGCTCAAGTGTATGGGCCCGTATCAGGTGGGATTGACAGGGTACATCGAGCGTAAACAAAGAAAGCTGGTGCCGCTAGTCACAGCACGCGCTTGTTTGCCGGGTTTTAGAGTCTGATAGAAATGTCGAAAAGTGCTGACTGACAGGCACTAAGAAAAGAGAGAAATTACTTACGTAAATTTCAGGACAGGAACTACGAATATTGTTCAACCCGCTCTCTCAGTTCTGCAGAGGTCACGAAGGTTAAACTGATCAAGTAACAGTTCGGACAGAGCCGTACCAGCTGTTGCGTTTCCCATAGACCATCCGTGAAGGCACACTATGTGCCAAAAGTATCCAGACACCCTCAGAAACATACGTTTTTCATATTATTCGTGTTGTGCTGCCACCTACTGCCAGGTACTCCATATCAGCGATCTCACTAGTCATTAGACATCGTGAGAGCAGAATGGGGGTGGTCTGCGGAACTCAAGGACTTCGAACGTGGTCAGGTGATTGGATGTCACTTCTGTCAAACGTCTGCGAGATTTCCACACTCCTAAACATCCCTAGGTCCACTGTATCTGATGTGATAGTAAAGTGAAAACATGAAGGGACATGTACAGCACAAAAGCATACAGGCCGACATCGTCTGTTGACTGGCAGAGACCGCCGGCAGTTGAAGAGGGCCGTAATGTGTAATAGGCAGACGTCTATCCAGACCATCACACAGGAATTCCAAACTGCATCAGGATCAACTGCAAGTACTATGACAGCGGGAGATGAGAAAACTTGGATTCCATGTTTGAGCGGCTGCTCGTAATCCACACATCACGTCGGTAAATGCCAAATGACGCCTCGCTTGGTGTAAGGAGCGTAAACATTGGACGATTGAACAGTGGGAAGTGACGAATCACGGTACACAATGTGGCGATCTGATGTCAGTGTGTGGGTATGGCGAATGCCCGTGAACGTCATCTGCCAGAGTGTGTAGTGCCAACAGTAAAATTCGGAGGCGGCGGTGTTATGGTGTGGTCGTGTTTTTCATGGAGGGGGCTTGCACCCCTTGTTGTTTTGCACGGCACTATCACAGCACAGACCTACATTGATGTTTTAAGCACCTTCTTACTTTCCAGTGTTGAAGAGCAATTCGGGGATGGCGATTGCATCTTTCAACTCGATCGAGCACCTCTTCATAATGTACGGCCTGTGGCGGAGTGGTTACACAACAATAACATCCCTGTAATGGACTGGCCTGCGCATAGTCCTGACCTGAATCCTATAGATCACCTTTGGGATGTTTTTGAAGGCCGACTTCGTGCCAGGCCTCACCGAGCGACATCGATACCTCTCCTCAGTGTAGCACTCTGTGAAGAATTGGCTACCATTCCCTAAGAAACCTTCCAGCACCTGATTGAACGTATTCCTGCGAGAGTGGAAGCTCTCATCAAGGCTAAGGTGGGCCAACACCATATTGAATTCGAGCATTACCGATGGAGAACGCCACGGAATTGTAAGTCAGGTGGCCGGATACTTTTGATGACATAGTGTATATACGGCACGGTGACAAGTACCTCATGCACAGACTTCACAGCGATTCACCGAGTATGGATGTCGATGTAGACAAGGGCGTATTTGGTAGTAAAGTTTAAGTGTGTTAATGAATACAGGCCTGTTGCAGAAGCTGAACATGCTGACAGGAGGAATTTTAACTCGTGAACTCCACACCCATCTGGCGAATAGGTGGACTGGAAACTGACACACATCCTAACTACTGTAGCAAAGGTGAGGCACCCAACATAAGCTCTTTCTATAAGGCAGTCGTGTGATAAGATGAGCGTAGGGTTGACCTCGGAGGACGCCAAGCGCGGTAACGTAGCTCCTGTCATCCTTGATCTGTGCCTCGGCGACGTGCGGGGGCGATTAAATGGGGAATATCATAAAGAAACGTGACACTGATAAGTTGTGTGTGTGTGTGTGTGTGTGTGTGTGTGTGTTTTCCCACGAATTACGATAGCTTTGACGTCGAAATTACACATACTCTAGGCGTTACTAAACAAAGCGTTCTGAGATGAGAGTCCATGGTCGGGAATGCGGAAATCAGTATTTCAGGCGTTAGGAGATCTTGAATGAGCAACGCGGATAAAGAACGTTTCTGTAAACTGCTGACGTTTTGTAACACAGAAATGGTTGCAGCAAGGACGTTGGAGGCAATATATTGGGAAACGATATTTGTTATTACTTGTATGTATATGGTGAAACAGTACTCCACCGACAAACTTCCACAGGTTGTTCAGGACGCCTTCCGAGTATTTTGCTATAAGGGATCCACGTTCTCCGGCGGCTAATTTCAAAGTTGTTGCATTCTGTTTGGTTTCTTGCCCCAATTAGCTCTGTATCTGTATTGCACTGAAAGCAGTGCACAACAGTGCAAACGCCGGCGGTTTGCGCTCGCCCACGTTTCCTGCTGTTGACAATGGTAATGCCGTCTTTAACTTGCTGCCCTCAAGCTGGCAGTCAATAGTGCTCTGTTCTGTCTAGCGTTTCGTTTTCCGGCAATGTCAGCTGTGCATTAACAGTGATACACAGCAGTAATGTGGATGGGGTTACTAACAAATGGTTGACCGATATGAACCTCCTGTATGGGGATCACAAAAAAACGACAGGAGGGAGGCACGGCGACGCTATGTTAAGCTGTTCCGGCAGTCACAGTACTTTAAGATTATGGGAGTTGCTGCATTACTCTGTGTTGTGTGTTGTACGTTGTAGCTATTACGTATTACAGGCTTCTTCACTGTTGGGGAGATGTTTTCACACAAACAAAGGTGATTGTGGTAACAAACCGAATAAATCATAATTACATTATTACTCTGACGAGACGCCGCTCATAGGGGTCTTTCTTGCAAAAAGTTGGCCAAAATTAGAATTTGGTAATTTCTGTAGTATGAGACTCTAGAAATATACTTGTAGGGTAATAATGTACGAATATTCTTGGTAACATGAAATAAAACAAAACTGTGGTATTTTTATTTGATTCCTTATATCTTACCTACACTACTATGTATTATTCCGATGATGTCCCCTAGCTATTCATCTGAGGAATCTGTTTCTATTGGGGACACCTCTTCATCGTTAGTTTCAACTTGAGGGACGTGCCTAATCCATCCTTCGCTTGGCACCAACACGTGTAATTCCTCTTTTAGGAATGGTTTGCTGGTTTTCGTTGGCTTCGATCTCACAACTGTTATTTATGGACCGAGTTTCAGTAGTAGTCTGTTAATTACATCCAAATTGTATTCCTCTCGTGAGAATTTCCTGGCAAACGTTTGTCTGTGCAGACGAAACTTCCTATTACGAGCCTCGGCTGTATATCCTTGTGAACTGCCTGTGGTTAAGAGGACATATTCAGTGACAACTGGGCCATGCACGAAAATCTTGTGTGCAGTGGGAGATATATGATGCCATGAATGTAAATCAGTATACAGTCTTGGTGTGTCAACATTATAAGCAGCAAATTTGTCTATCTTATGTCGACCGCAAATAGCCTCTAAAATAACCCTGAATAAATGAGTTGCACACCTGATATTTCTGCTGACGTTTCAAAGTTCGCAAAAAATCTTCTACTGGTAATTCTATCAATTCTGTTCTACATCTACGTAGATACTCCGCAAGCCACCATACGTTGCCTGTGCCTCTATTAGTCATTTCCATAGCCTTGTTTAGCAACATCTACAATTAATCCCAATCGATTTCTAAACATTTCTTGTGTGACACGTTTCCTATCAGAAATAAGGTCCTCTTCCTCTTTTGAACAGATGTGCCACTTTTTGATCTCTACTCTCTAGAAAAATGCAAAATTAATTCGAAATATTTAATTCAGGCATGGTCTGTAGACAGGACGAACTGAAGAGCTCTACATTTACTACTTTGGTTTTTTAAAAGTCATTGTAGTTTTTTGAGGTAGTCTTGCAAACAAATATAGCATCTCACTGTCGATGCTTTCTGTATTGCTGCATTGCAGACCTTTGCATGTATCATACTCATCGGAAGGTGTTATATATAACACCCTCTGTTCTGGCAGCTTCTGCTTTTCGCAACGTTTCAATTTGACTGTTGATATAACTACTTTCTTCATTAGTAACACCAGCTGTTTCATGAATAAATCTAAATCTTATTGGTCTACAATAGCCAGCAGATGCTGGTGCAGGACTTTTTCCAAACAATTGGGTCTTTGTTCGAGCGACTAATAAGCTGAAGAGGCATTAAAGATAACAAAGATGTTCGCATCAGAATCGTGGTTGTTTTCAGATTTTCGTTTGAACTGAATTAGCTGGGAACCATCACGACTTCATTTATAGATAAGTTTCTATGCATTTATGTCATCATTTGGAAGATCATTTAAAACTTCTTCCAAGTATAATATTAACCGTTCGCATGTATCTAGCAACGCTTGAAGTTAAATCTCCGCACATGTAGCTGTCATCTAATAGGATTCTGCCGCAATATAGCTCTGCTTTTTAGCCGCTTGAAGGATACTGTAACCTTATCGGCTGTTCGGATTACTTCGTATTGTTTCCTTGTAAGCGAGGCTTCCACAAAGATTGACAAGGCTTGGATATGTTAATTCGTTTTTTGCTTGTAAGTCTCTCGAACTTCGATACAATGCTTGTCTGTATTTTGCTCCTCGTTATAGGAGATGAAGTAATATCTCTAGCCACTTTGGAACGTTCAACATTTTCAGATTCTCGGAGCATCATTTGACTGTCATACGTTATGTGGCTCCAAAATTTCTTCTCAGTATCTGTGTCTTACGCCTTTCAGCGTGTGCGTTTGATTCTACGAACGACTTTGATTGCCAACCAATTCGAGTTTCGCAACATGGAATTTTAATCGTATTTTGCAGAAATTATGTTTTTTTTCTTTTTTTAAGAAGGTACTTTCAACATTGTGGTAACAAAGCCATCGTTTATTTTTTTAATTGTGCCTTACATGAGACAGTTTGTGTTTAAAACCTTTGGAACATCTCTTCATATGGTCACAGAGACGTTTCCCTGTCATAATTTTGATTTTCGAAGGACCCAGGATACAGACAAAACGCTTTCAGAATAATTCATTTCGGGGACGACTTTTTTTATAACTAACATCTCATTTATGTAAAAAAAATCGTACAAAATCAAATATTCGGCGGCTACTTTTTTTTTAATTTCCAGTATGGAAATAATTTTTCTGTCACGCTGTATTAACGAATTGCAAGGAACTACCCTGAACTATAACAAAAAGAATGATTACTAAAAAAAGTAGTAAATAATATGAATGAAAATAATAAATAACGGAAAATACCCGTGTTATCGGAATCCATATTGCTTTTCACCAAACTTCTAGTAAGAACACAGTTTAGCGCATTGACAAACGAAAAGTAATTTCAGGTACTAGACAAGCTTCAGACGCACTGCAAGCGAGACGTAAATACAGACTAGTTCTAGAGCTGCGTATCAGTGCACAAATTTCTCCGGGCCAGGAAAGCTCTATTTGTCGGCTCTAATCTGCTTTTTATGTTCTCCTTGCTCGGTCCGAAGTGTGTTATTTTGCTTCCAGAGTAGGACAGTTCCTTCGCTTCATCTATTTTAATGTTAAGTTTGTCGCTAATATAATTTCTTCTACTACTCTTTGCTTTTGGCTTTCTATGGTATATTCTCACTTTATATTTTTTACTCATTAGACTATTCATTTCATTCAACACGTCCCGTAGTTCTTCTTCACTTTCATTGAGAACAGAAATGTCATAATCGAATCTTCTATTCATATCCTCTCACCCTGAATTTTAATTAGGTAAATGTGCCATCTCCTTCCGTACCCCAACCTTAGCTTCATCACTGTCTGTACAGATCTCGTCATGGCAGGTTAAACCACAAGCTTCCTTCCTTCCTTTCACTGTCTCTACGGATCTCATTATGGCAGTTTGAACCGCAAACTTCCTTCCTTCTTTGAAATTCTTCTTGCAATATTTCCTCTCTTTTAGTGATTAAGATTTCGAATGCCACTAAGTAAAGTTTTTTTTTCTAGTTCTGAGAAAGAAGAACGGATCTTCGGAAATACAGCTTGTCAGATGTAAAACGTCCACTGGATATTACTCTTTTGCTGAATTTTATGTAGGGTCACGAGGCTGATTAATTTGGAAATTCACATAAAACGTTTCCAAACAACCACCGTTAGACAATGTAAATAAGGCATAAAGAGTTTCGAGAGTTCATCTTTCATTTTCAAATGTCACGTGTGGCCATTTAAAAAAAAAAAAAATACCCCTTCGCCAATAGAACTATAGCAGTAAATTTGGGAGGTCGACCTGGCAGAGAAAGAAAACATCGAACTAGCCGGCTACTCACATCCCTCGCCCATGAGTAGGCAATCGGATGTTCGTAAGCTTGCCCGGTAAACGGCTCACACGCTTCTTTATGATTCTATTTGGGAAAGCCGTTTAACCTTTTTTCCGTGGTCGCCACACAATAAGTGATCTTTGTAACATGTGTAGAAGAGAGCTGAATTCTCGAAACCAGGTACGCCTCATATAAACCAAATAACGATGGTTGTTTGGAAACTCTTTAATGTAAATTTCCACAAAAAATGTTCATTTCGCTTTGGCGAGTTAGACTACTATGAAAACTATGACCCTGCTCGCTCGGCGCTAGATGAGTACGATGATGTGTGTGTGGGGCCATCTGGAAGCGGTGGCAAGCACTAACGGGCGCCCAACAGGGATCGATACTTTTCATCTAGGTCAACCTTCGCACGCTGGCGACGACCACTGCATGCACTGTTCTTTGGCTTTCGAAGTTTCAGAAATGTATTCTCTTTTGCGTTCCATTGATTTTTCTTCTTTTTTCTAAAACAGTTAAATAATGAGAGTATAATTTTACTCGTGGATAAAGCCATCCTCATCCCCGGCGTTTGTAACACCTCCTGATATCGCAGTATCAAGACATGGAGTACACACGATTGCAATGAAATCAAATAGAGAAAGGTAGGAGGAACGTGCATAACATGAGGTCTATACTAAAGACCAAAAAGTAGTCACATGCACAGAAAGAATAAGTAAACTGCACCATTGATATTGACAACGTAGCATTGGAGTTAAAGGTAGTGCAAGGAAAGTGGGTAAAGATGAAAATGACATCTTCATTATCGCCAGAATCACAGAAGTCCCTCCTGTTATGCTGTCAAAAATAAGGACCTAAAACTATCTAGGAAATTTTTGTGTTTTAGTAGCACCTCTTCCTTTAAAACTAAGCGATCTTTATCAGTAAAATGCTTAATAAATTTCTAATTCTTCCAACAAGTTTAATATGTAGCTTTTAACTCCCTTACGCAAGAGCTCTTGACTCTTGCTTTTTGCGTTGAAGAAGGAAGTGTTCGGCAAAAGTTGAGATGGACGGATTTCTATCTCCCTTACGTAGCATATCTTGTTTTAAAAGATCTCCCTTCTTTCGTGTACAATAATCAGGACAGTCATTGCACACAATTTTATATACACTTATCTTTGTGAACTGATGTTCCTGAGCACTAGGATGACGCTCGATGAGTCACACCGTCTAAAACAAATCCCTTGCGGAGTATACGTTCAGGGATAGTAGTTAGTATTCTGAGGCCTTACACGAAGTTCGAGGACTTGTTTCGGAGATCTGCCTGACCGCCGTTTTGTGGATTACGAATATTACATACGACCGTCTTTTTTCCCCCATTGCTGCGGGCTCTTTCTTGCTTTTCTTTACATTCAAAGAGAGCTGCCATCCATTACACCGAATGGAAATTTTCGTCTGAGTCTTTCTGTATTTTTTTACGATCGTCCAACTACGGTGCTGTCCAGGACACACGAGTCTCATCAGCGGACAATCTGACCATGCTTCGTTTAGAGAAGTATAATTCAGCTCATAATGAAGATGGGCAGAGACTGAAATTAAGCTCGCAGAGAATCTGAAATTTTAAAAGACACAGGAGATTATAGTTAAATAAGATATGTGCAGTGTCTCGACCGGTAAAAGAATCGAAACACGCCAAGTGCCTTAACCAGTCCTAAAAATCAAGTACACATATTTTTCAGATGAAGCAGCGAGGAGAAACGACAAAAGAAAAATGTCAGGAATCACTCCCACCTACCAGGAAAAAACCCAACAGCTGGATTTCACGCCTACATTGAAACCATTTCGGGCCTATTACTACAGAGTGGTCTGAAAATATTTTTTTTTCTTTGTTGTCCCCTAAGTATTTTTCTGTTCGGGTAGTAGGTTGTTCTGGAAACAGCGGTGTGTATTGCGTATTTATGCCATATTCCATGTGTAAGCACGGACGCCTAATACTTGAGCCACATCTTGTAGCGAGATCGGGGGTGGATAAACACCCACACGTGGGAAACAATAGGGTGTGGAAGCGTTACTGTTGTCAGGCTTAGAAGACATTCCATTAAAAATTAAGATATTGTACTTGGAACCGCCTTAACTTTGTATCATCAGAGAACAGACGTCCTTCGATGTGGCACGTCCTTCGTCGTGGCTTAGAACATGCAGCGGGCAAAATTTGTGATAAAATCTTTCGAAAAGCCACAGCGGAAATGATTAGTGAAATCAAAAATTTCGCGAACACGCAATAATGTTTGGATTTAAAGACGGCTAAGTACTGCTAATGCGAGAAGTCTCGCTTTTGGACTGTTAACCACAATAATACAAGAAGAAAATACCAGAAAAACTGAAGACTTAACTGACGACGACCAGTTTGGATTCAAGTAAGGGAAAGGTACTACGCAATCAGTTCTCACGTTGTGCACGGTAACGGAATACAGTTTGATGAAAAACCAGAAAACGTTAGACAGTGTGCGATGGAATAAAACGTTTGTAATCCTTATGAAATAAGGGTTAGCTTTAAGACCTCGGGTATAGACCGAACACAGAAAAATAATTTAAAACATGTACAAGAAGCCAAAGTGAAGTAGTGAAAGTGCAACATTTCTTCATTGCAAGTTTTACTTCGATGCCCCTTCGTTGGATGCAATTTCTTTGCACCATATGTCCGGACCAAGATGTTTGGCTCATTCTCATCTATACAATTATTTTTCCTCTTTCGTTTTCACTGTGCACTATTCGTTGCCATATAATATTACACACAAGACAAAATAGTTGCGAATCTCTTTCTCAGCTCTGTGGTAATTCTTCTTGCTGTCAACAAATTTTTCCCCGTTTTCAGAAGCTCTTTTAACCATCGATTTTCTAACTCCTATTTTCTCCACACAGCTCTTATTTTGTGTCACTAAACTTTCGAACTACCCAAAGGATTATACGGGTTCCAAGGTCTTTCTTTCTAATGTTGTTTTGATGAAACTTTCATGTCTTCGTCTCTCCTACATTTATCCCCATATGGTACTCTTTGAGGATCCTCCCCATCATAAAATCCTCCGGGTCTACCAACTACACACATCTGTATCTGGAAGCTAATATCTGTACCCCACATAAATGAGCAGAAGTCCTTGTGTACAGTTGCAAGCTTATCAGTGCAGATACTCTAATCTGTAAGATCATAAACGCATGGCCGCCCTCAGCGATTGTAACCTGTTGTCGGCCGCACTGTCTTATCTGCTGGCGTGTCTACAGCCCGCAGCCTTTGTGGTGGCTGTCCATGCAACAGATGCAGGTCTAAAGTCCGGGATGGCCACCCCAAAATCATGGCTGAAGATACGAAAGTCGATATCAGTTTCTTGCCTCGATAACCTGTTCCATTTCTGTTTCATCAGTGTGAGTAATGTACCTCAGTTTTGCCTGAGTGCCTTTAATTGTTGCCCTGTGCTCTCGACTGCTGGCCTTCTGCCAATCTGATAACTGTTGGAAGAGTTACCTCTCCTACGAACTAACCTGTCGTGGTAAATTGCCTCTACTTTCCCGTACTCTGTCTACCGCTTTTTCAGTTCGTATTTGTCTGCTGCATCACTGAGTATTGCCATCTTAATTAAGTTCTAGCAGCCTCTCGTAATATTTGTGATATATTCGTTCGTATTACTTTTTGGAAAAGTGCTCTCTATATTATATGGACGCAAACCGTATCCCGTTCCACACATTATGCAGAACGACCCCGTCACCTCTTTACATTCTCTGCGACTAGGTATCACACACCTACGAGCAGCAAGCGTTCATTAGTTTAACCTGTCCATTCGTATTTGTTCCTCGTACGAATACTTCATTAAATGTCATATCATTTCTCTATTTGGCCAGTGAATACTTTCCTACGCTTGCAACTTGTCGGTAACAATTATAAGCCTTTTTATTAGTGTTTCGGCAATGCAAATTAAAAAAAGCGAGTATAAAAAACAAGAAAGTGACAAAGTTGGTGGTCGCCAAGTCGAGCCGCTGTTGTAATGCATCAGTATTATTCTGTAGGTACAGTATGCTGGGTTCTTTTTTGTTTTAGGATAAACACGTAATGTTTTATGCTGGGTTCTTGAAAGATTATCACTTGAGAACGGCTCGATCGATGTGGTTGATTTTTTTCCCTTGTGTTCGTAATTGTGGATGGTAATCGTTTGGTATATGACAGTTACATATACAATATATAAATACATAAAGGGGAAACATTGTGACCAAAAGTGTCGAAAAGATCTTGACGGATGTACTTCAGATTTTTACACGATATTCTACTGAACGTCCAGACGGAAATGGACATAGAGAGCGGGGAGGAGAAGGTTACACACAGTGATATGGTGGGAGGAGATGTAGGGAGGTGCTGAACATTTAGACAGAAACGGCCGTAGAGAGGTGGAGGAGATGAAGAGAGAGAGTGTGGGGGAGGAGGTTATGCACAGACAGGAGATGTACGGCAAGAGACGGGGGATGAGAAGATGGGCAGAGAGAGAAGAGGGCAAGGAATTTACGATGTACAGTATATCCAGTTCCCATAAATATTTAGCAATTGCAAAGCATTGTCAGGCTCGCTAGTGGCCTATACAAGTTGAACATTTTGAGCACAATTTGCGTCATTTCTTTGCTATTACATTAATTGATTAAGTGAGTTCCTTGTATCTGTATCTGAGGATTTTACTGAATATATTTGTTTCTTTAAGCCTGTCTGCAACTATTATTTGCATGGTTTTGTAATCTCCCCACCTCCCTTAATTCCTGTTAGTAGCTTTATCACAATCATTAAGCGAGAGGCCAGGTTAATTACGCCTGCAAGTACGAAAGGAAGGTGATTCCTGGGTCACAGGCGGTACAGAAGCCTGTAAAGTGGCTGTCCAGTTGAGCAAACGCAGGCGGCGTGAGGGTAGTGTTATAAACGCTGTTTGAAACCTAATCTCTTGTTATCAGTTCAGATAACACTGGAAG
The DNA here is from genome assembly GCF_023897955.1 of Schistocerca gregaria. Lineage (NCBI taxonomy): Eukaryota > Metazoa > Arthropoda > Insecta > Orthoptera > Acrididae > Schistocerca > Schistocerca gregaria. The sequence goes on from NC_064924.1 coordinate 569,578,982, forward strand.
TGGGAATGCCACAGGGGTACTACATAATGTTAGCCCTTCCTTCTTGCGACCAAGTATTTCAAAAATGGCTCTGAGCACTATGGGACTTAACATCTATGGTCATCAGTCCCCTAGAACGTAGAACTACTTAAACCTAACTAACCTAAGGACAACACACAACACCCAGCCATCACGAGGCAGAGAAAATCCCTGACCCCGACCAAGTATTTATAGCTGGAGATATAAAGCTACGTGGTTGGAAAACAGGACAAGATCACAAAAACCCCGTGAAAGGTTTTACTCTTCTGTTAACGCTCTTTTGCTCTTCTGTTAACACTCTTTTGCTCTTCTGTTAACACTGTCAGTGGTAGAAAAATAAGTATCCTGACACGAGCGGAAATAGAAAATACGAAAACAAAAGCTCAGCAATGAATTCTGCTTTCAAAAGTTGTTCAACAGAGTCAAAGTCTGTTGCCATCATGGAATAGATGTATTGTTGCTAAACTGAGTGACATGATAATTGGTACTAGTGATAATGTTGAAAAAAACTTAAATGGATGAAAATTAATAACTTGCCGAGACCTAATGCAGTCATTTCTTCACATGATTTGCGAACGTATTAGTTACGCTCTTGCTTACAAGTTGAGGCGTATCCTTTGAGCAGAGACACGTTTCCGGTGATTTGAAAACAGTATAGATCACATACATACAAAGAGAAGGAAGTGCAACTCATTCGCAAAACTGCGGTCCCACACCACTCATATTTACATGTAGCAGAATACTAGAACATAGTCTGAGTTCAAACATGGTGCTCTAAGAATTTCTGGCATCACGCTGGAACTTCAGTGACTGCACCAGAAATAAAAATAAAAAGTAACAGTCGAAATCGCAGCTTATTTTCATTCTACTGAAGGTAACCGATTACGTTTGTAATAATTATCATCAGATCAAGATTCCTGACCACATGAAGGTGCAAACTTGGTTTGATGACGGTTATTATAACAGACGGAAGCTTCAGTAGAACGAAAGTAAATTGTGACTTGTCGTGTTACTTTACATTTTTATCATGAAATTCCAAGAATATAATAATCATCAGTGCAAATCAGCATAGGTTTCAAAACCACCAATCATAACAAACACAACTTCCGCTCTTCACACAGTGCTATGGATAGAGGAAACGAAATTTATTTTTCTAGTCCTTAGAAAAGCTTTAGACTCAGTGGGATATCAACACATCCCATGGGGTATCTAACCAGGTTTGTAGCTTATGGCAGTTCTAGATAAAAGGTTTAATATCCGCGTTTTCCTGAGTATGTTTGAGCTAATTCCAGCCATGCTCTGACCGTCACAATAATGCGAGTATCTGTGTCTGTAATATCGCATATTTTTAAGGCGTGTTACTACAAATGCACTCATGCCTATGCCCTTGTCTCGTCTTTCTCTAGGTCTTGAAGTAACTGTCTTAATCAACTGATTAAAGCGTGCATTAAATGACGAGGATATTTAACTATTTCTGTCTTTACTATTTGCATCTGAGATTTCTCCTCTTGTTAATCTCAAGGAATTTCTATGTGATTAACCGCCATTAAAGAAATTCTGCTAAATGATTTGCTCCGTGTTTTATCTGATGACCAAACGATCCACCGTCTTCACGCTCTATCCTTACATATTTAGTCATTAAAGTCGAGCCTGCTTCTGTTGGTGACATCGTCTTTGAGTTTAACCATTGACAATCCAGGAATGTTACACAAGTACTGGCGGGCTGTACATAAATAAAAGAGTACATGCAAAACTTTTCATAGCAGATTTTGATATTTTCAATAACCCTAGGAAACACTGAAGCTTGCAAGGTGTTCACAAACGGCATTACTTTAATGACAATCCTGTAACAGTTCATGTTATTCGCATTAAACGTAATTGATAGTTTAATAAATTGATCAGTCTATGTCAATTACTTCTTTTACGGAGTTACTTCAAGCGGGATCGAAAATTTTCCGGCAGACTGAACGCAGCAAGCTATCCTGGATGGAGAATCATTTACAGACACTGAAGTAATATCTGTTGTGTCACGGGGAAGTGTAATAGGACCGTTACTGTTTATAAGAGGATAGGCCGAAAAGTAATTTACACATGTTTCTAGAACACGAACAAAAACAGTCAGAACGATCAGCCACAAAGTACATTGAAGTATAGTTATTAATCTTCAAAAGCACATATTTAATTATCAACATAGTCACTTTTCTCCGAACATTCATTTTTTTTATTCTGCCACTGAAAAATCATTACGACTTTTCTCGAATCCAGCTGCCTTCACCTCATCGTCCGAGCTGTAATGATTATCCGTGAAGTCTCTTTCTCAGAAAAAAAAATCGCAAGGCACAAGATCGGAGGAATAGAAAGGGTGTGGAATCGGTCCAAACTTCAGATTTCGCAGAGCCTCTTCAGTTGCACGCAAGGAGTTTGGACGAGCATGGGCATGTTGCAAAATTATTGGCGCCAGGTCGTCTCTAACAGCACAAACTCGACTGCAGAGGTGTTTTAGCCTCTATGTACTGAAAAGAATTCACAGTTGCACCTTGTAGATATAACTGGTCCCAATATTCAAAAGGAAGCCGCTTCAATAAAATGGCTCTGAGCACTATGGGACTCAACTTCTGAGGTCATTAGTCCCCTAGAACTTAGAACTAGTTAAACCTAACTAACCTAAGGACATCACACACATCCATGCCCGAGGCAGGATTCGAACCTGCGACCGTAGCGGTCTCGCAGTTCCAGACTGCAGCGCCTAGAACCGCACGGCCACACCGGCCGGTCGAAGTCGCTCCCTTCACTAAGATAGCGCAACAAAAGTTGCTCGCAGCATTCTAATCGACGCTGTTTGTTCTCTTCTGTGAGACGGCGTGTTACAAATCGTGCACAGATTTTACGGCATGGTCAATAACGAAGCCGACACGTTCCTTGGGTATTCCAATATGGTTCCCGAGGAGCTTTTGTGTTGATTCGCCGGTCATTTGAATCAGACCGTCGATGAGTTTGCGACGTTTGTCGTCTGTGGCAGGCCGATGCGCGTGTCATCAACAATTATGGCTTTTCCAGGCTCGCGACCACAAATTTTTACTACACATCCATTTACAGTAGACCTATCAATAGTATATTCACCATCAGCAGCCTTTAAATGACGATAAATCTCACTAGGAGTCACTTTGTCAGCGTTAAAAATTCGAACAGCACGTCGTTTAACTCACGCTGACACAACACTAGAACACGTCTCCGTACTTCCACTACTCAAAATAAGCTGGATGAACGCAACACATTTAAACCGCAATTGCGTATAGGGCAAGGTGGGGAGGGGGGGGGGGGGAGAGGGATTTACCCGTCACACGGCGACTTCCGTCCTTAAGGTAATTTAGATCGCGTTCTGCGAGCACGTTTGTATTATTTTCCAGCTTACCTTCGTGCCATACATTAACTATTGCCGGCCGACGTTGCCGAGCGCGCTGCAGTGTGGAACCGCGCGACCGATACGGTCGCAGGATCGAATCCTGCCTCGGGCGTGGATGTGTGTGATGTCTTTAGGTTGGTTAGGTTTACGTAGGTCTAAGTTCTAGGGGACTGATGACCTCAGAAGATAAGTCCCATAGTGCTCAGAGCCATTAACTATTAAAAGCATACCTTCACTGCAATTTCAGGTTTTTCGTAGTTATCAATGAGAAACTCTTTCCTTTAAAATATATTTAGTAAGACGTAAACAAATTTCGACCTTGTGCAAAGAAGGGCAAATTGCTCTTAATGTAGAGGAATGCAATGTTGTTGCACTTAATGAAACGAAAATGCGTAGTATACTGTGACTACCGGATTAATGAATCACAGATAGTCAGTCGTATCATACAAATATTTGGGAATAGCAGTGTGCAGAAATATGAAGTGGACCAAGCGAGCCGGTTCAGTTGTTGGTGAAACATCGATTCATTGTTAGAATGCCGGGAAACGTGAATACTGCTCAAGTGTATGGGCCCGTATCAGGTGGGATTGACAGGGTACATCGAGCGTAAACAAAGAAAGCTGGTGCCGCTAGTCACAGCACGCGCTTGTTTGCCGGGTTTTAGAGTCTGATAGAAATGTCGAAAAGTGCTGACTGACAGGCACTAAGAAAAGAGAGAAATTACTTACGTAAATTTCAGGACAGGAACTACGAATATTGTTCAACCCGCTCTCTCAGTTCTGCAGAGGTCACGAAGGTTAAACTGATCAAGTAACAGTTCGGACAGAGCCGTACCAGCTGTTGCGTTTCCCATAGACCATCCGTGAAGGCACACTATGTGCCAAAAGTATCCAGACACCCTCAGAAACATACGTTTTTCATATTATTCGTGTTGTGCTGCCACCTACTGCCAGGTACTCCATATCAGCGATCTCACTAGTCATTAGACATCGTGAGAGCAGAATGGGGGTGGTCTGCGGAACTCAAGGACTTCGAACGTGGTCAGGTGATTGGATGTCACTTCTGTCAAACGTCTGCGAGATTTCCACACTCCTAAACATCCCTAGGTCCACTGTATCTGATGTGATAGTAAAGTGAAAACATGAAGGGACATGTACAGCACAAAAGCATACAGGCCGACATCGTCTGTTGACTGGCAGAGACCGCCGGCAGTTGAAGAGGGCCGTAATGTGTAATAGGCAGACGTCTATCCAGACCATCACACAGGAATTCCAAACTGCATCAGGATCAACTGCAAGTACTATGACAGCGGGAGATGAGAAAACTTGGATTCCATGTTTGAGCGGCTGCTCGTAATCCACACATCACGTCGGTAAATGCCAAATGACGCCTCGCTTGGTGTAAGGAGCGTAAACATTGGACGATTGAACAGTGGGAAGTGACGAATCACGGTACACAATGTGGCGATCTGATGTCAGTGTGTGGGTATGGCGAATGCCCGTGAACGTCATCTGCCAGAGTGTGTAGTGCCAACAGTAAAATTCGGAGGCGGCGGTGTTATGGTGTGGTCGTGTTTTTCATGGAGGGGGCTTGCACCCCTTGTTGTTTTGCACGGCACTATCACAGCACAGACCTACATTGATGTTTTAAGCACCTTCTTACTTTCCAGTGTTGAAGAGCAATTCGGGGATGGCGATTGCATCTTTCAACTCGATCGAGCACCTCTTCATAATGTACGGCCTGTGGCGGAGTGGTTACACAACAATAACATCCCTGTAATGGACTGGCCTGCGCATAGTCCTGACCTGAATCCTATAGATCACCTTTGGGATGTTTTTGAAGGCCGACTTCGTGCCAGGCCTCACCGAGCGACATCGATACCTCTCCTCAGTGTAGCACTCTGTGAAGAATTGGCTACCATTCCCTAAGAAACCTTCCAGCACCTGATTGAACGTATTCCTGCGAGAGTGGAAGCTCTCATCAAGGCTAAGGTGGGCCAACACCATATTGAATTCGAGCATTACCGATGGAGAACGCCACGGAATTGTAAGTCAGGTGGCCGGATACTTTTGATGACATAGTGTATATACGGCACGGTGACAAGTACCTCATGCACAGACTTCACAGCGATTCACCGAGTATGGATGTCGATGTAGACAAGGGCGTATTTGGTAGTAAAGTTTAAGTGTGTTAATGAATACAGGCCTGTTGCAGAAGCTGAACATGCTGACAGGAGGAATTTTAACTCGTGAACTCCACACCCATCTGGCGAATAGGTGGACTGGAAACTGACACACATCCTAACTACTGTAGCAAAGGTGAGGCACCCAACATAAGCTCTTTCTATAAGGCAGTCGTGTGATAAGATGAGCGTAGGGTTGACCTCGGAGGACGCCAAGCGCGGTAACGTAGCTCCTGTCATCCTTGATCTGTGCCTCGGCGACGTGCGGGGGCGATTAAATGGGGAATATCATAAAGAAACGTGACACTGATAAGTTGTGTGTGTGTGTGTGTGTGTGTGTGTGTGTGTTTTCCCACGAATTACGATAGCTTTGACGTCGAAATTACACATACTCTAGGCGTTACTAAACAAAGCGTTCTGAGATGAGAGTCCATGGTCGGGAATGCGGAAATCAGTATTTCAGGCGTTAGGAGATCTTGAATGAGCAACGCGGATAAAGAACGTTTCTGTAAACTGCTGACGTTTTGTAACACAGAAATGGTTGCAGCAAGGACGTTGGAGGCAATATATTGGGAAACGATATTTGTTATTACTTGTATGTATATGGTGAAACAGTACTCCACCGACAAACTTCCACAGGTTGTTCAGGACGCCTTCCGAGTATTTTGCTATAAGGGATCCACGTTCTCCGGCGGCTAATTTCAAAGTTGTTGCATTCTGTTTGGTTTCTTGCCCCAATTAGCTCTGTATCTGTATTGCACTGAAAGCAGTGCACAACAGTGCAAACGCCGGCGGTTTGCGCTCGCCCACGTTTCCTGCTGTTGACAATGGTAATGCCGTCTTTAACTTGCTGCCCTCAAGCTGGCAGTCAATAGTGCTCTGTTCTGTCTAGCGTTTCGTTTTCCGGCAATGTCAGCTGTGCATTAACAGTGATACACAGCAGTAATGTGGATGGGGTTACTAACAAATGGTTGACCGATATGAACCTCCTGTATGGGGATCACAAAAAAACGACAGGAGGGAGGCACGGCGACGCTATGTTAAGCTGTTCCGGCAGTCACAGTACTTTAAGATTATGGGAGTTGCTGCATTACTCTGTGTTGTGTGTTGTACGTTGTAGCTATTACGTATTACAGGCTTCTTCACTGTTGGGGAGATGTTTTCACACAAACAAAGGTGATTGTGGTAACAAACCGAATAAATCATAATTACATTATTACTCTGACGAGACGCCGCTCATAGGGGTCTTTCTTGCAAAAAGTTGGCCAAAATTAGAATTTGGTAATTTCTGTAGTATGAGACTCTAGAAATATACTTGTAGGGTAATAATGTACGAATATTCTTGGTAACATGAAATAAAACAAAACTGTGGTATTTTTATTTGATTCCTTATATCTTACCTACACTACTATGTATTATTCCGATGATGTCCCCTAGCTATTCATCTGAGGAATCTGTTTCTATTGGGGACACCTCTTCATCGTTAGTTTCAACTTGAGGGACGTGCCTAATCCATCCTTCGCTTGGCACCAACACGTGTAATTCCTCTTTTAGGAATGGTTTGCTGGTTTTCGTTGGCTTCGATCTCACAACTGTTATTTATGGACCGAGTTTCAGTAGTAGTCTGTTAATTACATCCAAATTGTATTCCTCTCGTGAGAATTTCCTGGCAAACGTTTGTCTGTGCAGACGAAACTTCCTATTACGAGCCTCGGCTGTATATCCTTGTGAACTGCCTGTGGTTAAGAGGACATATTCAGTGACAACTGGGCCATGCACGAAAATCTTGTGTGCAGTGGGAGATATATGATGCCATGAATGTAAATCAGTATACAGTCTTGGTGTGTCAACATTATAAGCAGCAAATTTGTCTATCTTATGTCGACCGCAAATAGCCTCTAAAATAACCCTGAATAAATGAGTTGCACACCTGATATTTCTGCTGACGTTTCAAAGTTCGCAAAAAATCTTCTACTGGTAATTCTATCAATTCTGTTCTACATCTACGTAGATACTCCGCAAGCCACCATACGTTGCCTGTGCCTCTATTAGTCATTTCCATAGCCTTGTTTAGCAACATCTACAATTAATCCCAATCGATTTCTAAACATTTCTTGTGTGACACGTTTCCTATCAGAAATAAGGTCCTCTTCCTCTTTTGAACAGATGTGCCACTTTTTGATCTCTACTCTCTAGAAAAATGCAAAATTAATTCGAAATATTTAATTCAGGCATGGTCTGTAGACAGGACGAACTGAAGAGCTCTACATTTACTACTTTGGTTTTTTAAAAGTCATTGTAGTTTTTTGAGGTAGTCTTGCAAACAAATATAGCATCTCACTGTCGATGCTTTCTGTATTGCTGCATTGCAGACCTTTGCATGTATCATACTCATCGGAAGGTGTTATATATAACACCCTCTGTTCTGGCAGCTTCTGCTTTTCGCAACGTTTCAATTTGACTGTTGATATAACTACTTTCTTCATTAGTAACACCAGCTGTTTCATGAATAAATCTAAATCTTATTGGTCTACAATAGCCAGCAGATGCTGGTGCAGGACTTTTTCCAAACAATTGGGTCTTTGTTCGAGCGACTAATAAGCTGAAGAGGCATTAAAGATAACAAAGATGTTCGCATCAGAATCGTGGTTGTTTTCAGATTTTCGTTTGAACTGAATTAGCTGGGAACCATCACGACTTCATTTATAGATAAGTTTCTATGCATTTATGTCATCATTTGGAAGATCATTTAAAACTTCTTCCAAGTATAATATTAACCGTTCGCATGTATTTAGCAACGCTTGAAGTTAAATCTCCGCACATGTAGCTGTCATCTAATAGGATTCTGCCGCAATATAGCTCTGCTTTTTAGCCGCTTGAAGGATACTGTAACCTTATCGGCTGTTCGGATTACTTCGTATTGTTTCCTTGTAAGCGAGGCTTCCACAAAGATTGACAAGGCTTGGATATGTTAATTCGTTTTTTGCTTGTAAGTCTCTCGAACTTCGATACAATGCTTGTCTGTATTTTGCTCCTCGTTATAGGAGATGAAGTAATATCTCTAGCCACTTTGGAACGTTCAACATTTTCAGATTCTCGGAGCATCATTTGACTGTCATACGTTATGTGGCTCCAAAATTTCTTCTCAGTATCTGTGTCTTACGCCTTTCAGCGTGTGCGTTTGATTCTACGAACGACTTTGATTGCCAACCAATTCGAGTTTCGCAACATGGAATTTTAATCGTATTTTGCAGAAATTATGTTTTTTTTCTTTTTTTAAGAAGGTACTTTCAACATTGTGGTAACAAAGCCATCGTTTATTTTTTTAATTGTGCCTTACATGAGACAGTTTGTGTTTAAAACCTTTGGAACATCTCTTCATATGGTCACAGAGACCTTTCCCTGTCATAATTTTGATTTTCGAAGGACCCAGGATACAGACAAAACGCTTTCAGAATAATTCATTTCGGGGACGACTTTTTTTATAACTAACATCTCATTTATGTAAAAAAAATCGTACAAAATCAAATATTCGGCGGCTACTTTTTTTTTAATTTCCAGTATGGAAATAATTTTTCTGTCACGCTGTATTAACGAATTGCAAGGAACTACCCTGAACTATAACAAAAAGAATGATTACTAAAAAAAGTAGTAAATAATATGAATGAAAATAATAAATAACGGAAAATACCCGTGTTATCGGAATCCATATTGCTTTTCACCAAACTTCTAGTAAGAACACAGTTTAGCGCATTGACAAACGAAAAGTAATTTCAGGTACTAGACAAGCTTCAGACGCACTGCAAGCGAGACGTAAATACAGACTAGTTCTAGAGCTGCGTATCAGTGCACAAATTTCTCCGGGCCAGGAAAGCTCTATTTGTCGGCTCTAATCTGCTTTTTATGTTCTCCTTGCTCGGTCCGAAGTGTGTTATTTTGCTTCCAGAGTAGGACAGTTCCTTCGCTTCATCTATTTTAATGTTAAGTTTGTCGCTAATATAATTTCTTCTACTACTCTTTGCTTTTGGCTTTCTATGGTATATTCTCACTTTATATTTTTTACTCATTAGACTATTCATTTCATTCAACACGTCCCGTAGTTCTTCTTCACTTTCATTGAGAACAGAAATGTCATAATCGAATCTTCTATTCATATCCTCTCACCCTGAATTTTAATTAGGTAAATGTGCCATCTCCTTCCGTACCCCAACCTTAGCTTCATCACTGTCTGTACAGATCTCGTCATGGCAGGTTAAACCACAAGCTTCCTTCCTTCCTTTCACTGTCTCTACGGATCTCATTATGGCAGTTTGAACCGCAAACTTCCTTCCTTCTTTGAAATTCTTCTTGCAATATTTCCTCTCTTTTAGTGATTAAGATTTCGAATGCCACTAAGTAAAGTTTTTTTTTCTAGTTCTGAGAAAGAAGAACGGATCTTCGGAAATACAGCTTGTCAGATGTAAAACGTCCACTGGATATTACTCTTTTGCTGAATTTTATGTAGGGTCACGAGGCTGATTAATTTGGAAATTCACATAAAACGTTTCCAAACAACCACCGTTAGACAATGTAAATAAGGCATAAAGAGTTTCGAGAGTTCATCTTTCATTTTCAAATGTCACGTGTGGCCATTTAAAAAAAAAAAAAATACCCCTTCGCCAATAGAACTATAGCAGTAAATTTGGGAGGTCGACCTGGCAGAGAAAGAAAACATCGAACTAGCCGGCTACTCACATCCCTCGCCCATGAGTAGGCAATCGGATGTTCATAAGCTTGCCCGGTAAACGGCTCACACGCTTCTTTATGATTCTATTTGGGAAAGCCGTTTAACCTTTTTTCCGTGGTCGCCACACAATAAGTGATCTTTGTAACATGTGTAGAAGAGAGCTGAATTCTCGAAACCAGGTACGCCTCATATAAACCAAATAACGATGGTTGTTTGGAAACTCTTTAATGTAAATTTCCACAAAAAATGTTCATTTCGCTTTGGCGAGTTAGACTACTATGAAAACTATGACCCTGCTCGCTCGGCGCTAGATGAGTACGATGATGTGTGTGTGGGGCCATCTGGAAGCGGTGGCAAGCACTAACGGGCGCCCAACAGGGATCGATACTTTTCATCTAGGTCAACCTTCGCACGCTGGCGACGACCACTGCATGCACTGTTCTTTGGCTTTCGAAGTTTCAGAAATGTATTCTCTTTTGCGTTCCATTGATTTTTCTTCTTTTTTCTAAAACAGTTAAATAATGAGAGTATAATTTTACTCGTGGATAAAGCCATCCTCATCCCCGGCGTTTGTAACACCTCCTGATATCGCAGTATCAAGACATGGAGTACACACGATTGCAATGAAATCAAATAGAGAAAGGTAGGAGGAACGTGCATAACATGAGGTCTATACTAAAGACCAAAAAGTAGTCACATGCACAGAAAGAATAAGTAAACTGCACCATTGATATTGACAACGTAGCATTGGAGTTAAAGGTAGTGCAAGGAAAGTGGGTAAAGATGAAAATGACATCTTCATTATCGCCAGAATCACAGAAGTCCCTCCTGTTATGCTGTCAAAAATAAGGACCTAAAACTATCTAGGAAATTTTTGTGTTTTAGTAGCACCTCTTCCTTTAAAACTAAGCGATCTTTATCAGTAAAATGCTTAATAAATTTCTAATTCTTCCAACAAGTTTAATATGTAGCTTTTAACTCCCTTACGCAAGAGCTCTTGACTCTTGCTTTTTGCGTTGAAGAAGGAAGTGTTCGGCAAAAGTTGAGATGGACGGATTTCTATCTCCCTTACGTAGCATATCTTGTTTTAAAAGATCTCCCTTCTTTCGTGTACAATAATCAGGACAGTCATTGCACACAATTTTATATACACTTATCTTTGTGAACTGATGTTCCTGAGCACTAACTTTGTGGATTAAATTGTGTTTAAACTATTATTAACAGGGATGACGCTCGATGAGTCACACCGTCTAAAACAAATCCCTTGCGGAGTATACGTTCAGGGATAGTAGTTAGTATTCTGAGGCCTTACACGAAGTTCGAGGACTTGTTTCGGAGATCTGCCTGACCGCCGTTTTGTGGATTACGAATATTACATACGACCGTCTTTTTTCCCCCATTGCTGCGGGCTCTTTCTTGCTTTTCTTTACATTCAAAGAGAGCTGCCATCCATTACACCGAATGGAAATTTTCGTCTGAGTCTTTCTGTATTTTTTTACGATCGTCCAACTACGGTGCTGTCCAGGACACACGAGTCTCATCAGCGGACAATCTGACCATGCTTCGTTTAGAGAAGTATAATTCAGCTCATAATGAAGATGGGCAGAGACTGAAATTAAGCTCGCAGAGAATCTGAAATTTTAAAAGACACAGGAGATTATAGTTAAATAAGATATGTGCAGTGTCTCGACCGGTAAAAGAATCGAAACACGCCAAGTGCCTTAACCAGTCCTAAAAATCAAGTACACATATTTTTCAGATGAAGCAGCGAGGAGAAACGACAAAAGAAAAATGTCAGGAATCACTCCCACCTACCAGGAAAAAACCCAACAGCTGGATTTCACGCCTACATTGAAACCATTTCGGGCCTATTACTACAGAGTGGTCTGAAAATATTTTTTTTTCTTTGTTGTCCCCTAAGTATTTTTCTGTTCGGGTAGTAGGTTGTTCTGGAAACAGCGGTGTGTATTGCGTATTTATGCCATATTCCATGTGTAAGCACGGACGCCTAATACTTGAGCCACATCTTGTAGCGAGATCGGGGGTGGATAAACACCCACACGTGGGAAACAATAGGGTGTGGAAGCGTTACTGTTGTCAGGCTTAGAAGACATTCCATTAAAAATTAAGATATTGTACTTGGAACCGCCTTAACTTTGTATCATCAGAGAACAGACGTCCTTCGATGTGGCACGTCCTTCGTCGTGGCTTAGAACATGCAGCGGGCAAAATTTGTGATAAAATCTTTCGAAAAGCCACAGCGGAAATGATTAGTGAAATCAAAAATTTCGCGAACACGCAATAATGTTTGGATTTAAAGACGGCTAAGTACTGCTAATGCGAGAAGTCTCGCTTTTGGACTGTTAACCACAATAATACAAGAAGAAAATACCAGAAAAACTGAAGACTTAACTGACGACGACCAGTTTGGATTCAAGTAAGGGAAAGGTACTACGCAATCAGTTCTCACGTTGTGCACGGTAACGGAATACAGTTTGATGAAAAACCAGAAAACGTTAGACAGTGTGCGATGGAATAAAACGTTTGTAATCCTTATGAAATAAGGGTTAGCTTTAAGACCTCGGGTATAGACCGAACACAGAAAAATAATTTAAAACATGTACAAGAAGCCAAAGTGAAGTAGTGAAAGTGCAACATTTCTTCATTGCAAGTTTTACTTCGATGCCCCTTCGTTGGATGCAATTTCTTTGCACCATATGTCCGGACCAAGATGTTTGGCTCATTCTCATCTATACAATTATTTTTCCTCTTTCGTTTTCACTGTGCACTATTCGTTGCCATATAATATTACACACAAGACAAAATAGTTGCGAATCTCTTTCTCAGCTCTGTGGTAATTCTTCTTGCTGTCAACAAATTTTTCCCCGTTTTCAGAAGCTCTTTTAACCATCGATTTTCTAACTCCTATTTTCTCCACACAGCTCTTATTTTGTGTCACTAAACTTTCGAACTACCCAAAGGATTATACGGGTTCCAAGGTCTTTCTTTCTAATGTTGTTTTGATGAAACTTTCATGTCTTCGTCTCTCCTACATTTATCCCCATATGGTACTCTTTGAGGATCCTCCCCATCATAAAATCCTCCGGGTCTACCAACTACACACATCTGTATCTGGAAGCTAATATCTGTACCCCACATAAATGAGCAGAAGTCCTTGTGTACAGTTGCAAGCTTATCAGTGCAGATACTCTAATCTGTAAGATCATAAACGCATGGCCGCCCTCAGCGATTGTAACCTGTTGTCGGCCGCACTGTCTTATCTGCTGGCGTGTCTACAGCCCGCAGCCTTTGTGGTGGCTGTCCATGCAACAGATGCAGGTCTAAAGTCCGGGATGGCCACCCCAAAATCATGGCTGAAGATACGAAAGTCGATATCAGTTTCTTGCCTCGATAACCTGTTCCATTTCTGTTTCATCAGTGTGAGTAATGTACCTCAGTTTTGCCTGAGTGCCTTTAATTGTTGCCCTGTGCTCTCGACTGCTGGCCTTCTGCCAATCTGATAACTGTTGGAAGAGTTACCTCTCCTACGAACTAACCTGTCGTGGTAAATTGCCTCTACTTTCCCGTACTCTGTCTACCGCTTTTTCAGTTCGTATTTGTCTGCTGCATCACTGAGTATTGCCATCTTAATTAAGTTCTAGCAGCCTCTCGTAATATTTGTGATATATTCGTTCGTATTACTTTTTGGAAAAGTGCTCTCTATATTATATGGACGCAAACCGTATCCCGTTCCACACATTATGCAGAACGACCCCGTCACCTCTTTACATTCTCTGCGACTAGGTATCACACACCTACGAGCAGCAAGCGTTCATTAGTTTAACCTGTCCATTCGTATTTGTTCCTCGTACGAATACTTCATTAAATGTCATATCATTTCTCTATTTGGCCAGTGAATACTTTCCTACGCTTGCAACTTGTCGGTAACAATTATAAGCCTTTTTATTAGTGTTTCGGCAATGCAAATTAAAAAAAAGCGAGTATAAAAAACAAGAAAGTGACGAAGAAGAACCGGGGGCAAAATGGAGAGAAAATCACTTTAGGCAGTTCCACCAATAGCCTTAAATATTAATGTGTTTAGTACAAGCCAATACTGGTTGCTCAAAAAAAAAAGAGCAGGTTAGCCTCCAGGAAACTAAAAAATTGTTTTAAGAAATATCATATTTAACCGAATATTACTTTTAGTAATCTTACGTGTAACGTAAAATCATTTTTTTTTTTTTACATTTCAGATTGTTTAAATGTTTGCTATTGCCTACGGAACCATGATTGTAACCAGGCGTGTAGATCTTCGTCCCAAGAAAATCGGCGGCTACAAACGTCTTTCTTCAGGACTCCAAAAATATGGAAATCGTATTAGGAGAGATCAAAACCGTAGGAGCGATGTGTAAGGGCTTCCCAGCGAAACTTCTTTAGCACAGTGGAAACAACTTTGGCGCCGTGTACCGTCCGATCTCTCCCCAGGCTATTTCCATATTTTGGAGCACTGAACAAAGACATTCGTGGCGGTCGATTTGCTTGGGATGAAGATGTACACATCCGAGAACAATTATGATTCTGTAAGCAACAGCAAACATTTTTCCACGAAGGCACTGACCGTCTTGTCTCACAGCGGGACAAATGTATTATTCTTTTCGTATCTGTCTCGTTTTCGTTTGACTGCCGCTTATATATAAAGGGTGTTCCACGAGAAATGGCCAATATCCAGGGATATAACAGGAACGATCGTTCAACACAAAAACAGTTAACTTTTTTATTTAATCATATGTCTGGGCCTCCCCGTCGGGCAGGCCGTTCGCCGGGTGCCGGTCTTTCAATTTGACGCCACTTCGGCGACCTGCAGTCGATGAGGGTGATAGGATGATGATGATGATGAGGACAGCACAACACCCAGGCCCTGGGCGGAGAAATTTCCGCGACCCAGCCGGGAAGCGAACCCGGGCGCAGAGGATTGACAATCCGTCACGCTGACCATTCAGCTACCGGGTGCGGACAGAAAGTTCACTAAATGTTGGTTCTAAAATGCTATTAGCACTTCTTCTTAAAAGCCGGCCGCCGTGGCCGAGCGGTTCTAGGCGCTTCAGTCCGGAGCCGCGCTGCCGCTGCGGTCGCAGGTTCGAGTCCTGCCTCGGGCGTTAATGTGTGTGATGTCGTTAGCTTAGTTGGGTAGTCCCTGACATGTTACGTCCCGTAGTGCTTAGAGCCATTTGAACCATTTGATTTACCCGCTGTCGACGGAAAGCGTCAGCTTGTTTCCCTTTACAGACAAAATTATTCTTAAAACGTTATTTTACGTTACCATTCGATAGAGCAGTCCCAAATTAGTCTACTGTTATATTTGTTTTATGGATATGTATTAAGAGGGCAGTAAAAGACGAAGCAGCGATAGAGCTGTTGGCCCGTGCTGACTGCTACCTCCAAACAGCGGCACTGCTCATTCGCTGCTGGGGTACTCGTTATTCTTCGTGTATTATTGCCCCTGTTAATACCTATGGATAAAACAAATATAGCACTAGACTAATTTGGGACTGCCCTATTGAAGGGCCAGGCAAAACAACGTTTTAAGAATCATTTCGTTTGTAAAGGGAAACAACCCGATGCATTCGGTCGACACAATACGCCGCATGAAAGACTTGCTGAGCAGTATTTGTCTCCACAGACTGTAGCTTCACATTGCAAAAAATAGATTACGAATATCTGCACAAACACCAGAGAAAATGCGCCTGGTGTCTCTTAGGAGATACACCGTCTATATCTCTAGTGATGGCAAACGATTCATTACACTATTTCCTTGTATCTGCTTTATAAAGTTGACTTCATGTCCCATGATTGCTCATTTAGGTGACGTACAGTAACTCTGAGACGCGATGTTGACTTCAGACTTGGTTCGTTAAGCGCAGCTGCGAGTGCAGCTGTTCCTCATTCCAGAGCTCTCTGACGTTCACAATCACGCAGCGAAGGGTGTGTGTTCACTTTGCCGCCGCTCCATCAGACGCGTCGTAGTTCGCAAGGCTGTTGTCGAAGTAAACTGAACATTTCACTGAGGAACACAGGATCTTCGCGAGTCGGTGACACTGGTTGACGTGAGTGTACGTCATTCGCAAGGGCTGCATAATCTGTACGCGCCCTTATAATACGGGCCAGAGGCGGGTGACACAAAATGGGAGAAACGACGAGTACAAACTGATGTTCTGTTTACTTGAAGCAAGAGCTGCAATTCATTACACCGCCTGGAAATTTTCCCAAGTCGTATTGCGCTACTTCACGATAATCGAACGACGAAGAATTCTTGTAGGCATAAGCATCGTCAGCGTACACTGTAGTAGGGTTCACTGCCCTATTTTGCACACCGTCTACGTGTAAGAAAAGATCTCATGTCATTGTTGACTGGGAAACCCCGAGGGTTTGTTCAGCCGGCTAAGCGGAAAACGTTTCCTACCTCCGCCCACAATTACCTCGGTCGACACAATACGCCGGTGCGTAGGAGTTGCGTCTTTTAAGTACATATGACGAGTGCTAGTATGAGAGAAGGAGGAGGGTCGAAACCTTACTCCTCTTGATCAGCGCCGGCTTAAACATCCGTCCCTATACGACGGTCGGGTCGCCATCAACAGTGTCACATGTCCTCGCTTCTTGAGATTCTGTTGAGAGGTTTCGAATTTAATGCAGGACGTTCGTGTATATTGTAAAGTTTGGTAATAAGAAACTTCACATCTCCTCCGCTTGCCGCCAAATGCTGTTGGTGAGATTTTCTTCCACTACCAGCTACCTCCGAGTCGAGTGCCACCGCACGGTTACTGAGGCGACTTGCTTATGTGCAGTGGTAAGTCAGTGGTCGTATTGTAATTCCATGCGCACGGCCAGTCTTGCTTCTGTTTGTGTTCGCCAGTCAACGTGCGGCATAACGTACAGGGTTCTATCGGCCAAGATTTCTTCACAGCTGTCACATGCCTGTGTCGCTACCCTAAAAGACCCTATCCTGTTTATTAGGCGAGGATTTGGTGTAACAATCGGGTCCCCAACAACACTCTCGCGGTCACCATGGCGCCTGCGGAACGATTTACATGTGCCACTCTACACCACGATAAAAAGGTAGGTATTGAACAAAATGTTAATTTACTTCTGATGGAGCACTAAAAATGGTAGGTAATATCAATGGAAAAAATACAAATCATTTCTAAGCTTTATGTCATATCGCTTCCTTCCTTCCTTCCTTCCTTCCACCCCTTCAAGCAAATCATGAAAATTGTTCCGAAATTAGTAACGCTTCATTCGAGCAGCCCCTTGTAACACCGTCTTTTCACAGCCATATCAGTTGATCCTGTGGATTTTAAAGTCATCCTTCATACTGAAGTTCGTTGGCTCCTTAAAGGCAAAGTCCTTGCACGCCTTGTAATTCTGACTGAAGAAATACAAAATTATCACCATACCGCAAATAAACATTTTGTGTGCATATGGACACAAAATAAACAACTGAAGACGCCTGTCAAATTTTTATGTCTAAACAACTAAAGACGCCTCTCGTATTTCGAATGTATCAAGACAACCGTAATACAGTCAAGTAACATTTTTTATACTGATCCGATGTAAAAATGAAATATTACAAATCCAGGTGCGTCACAAAAGATATATTGCACGGCTGTAACCAGTGCACACAAAATATTTGAAAATTTAGTATTTCATGTTCATGCCTTCTAATACAGGGTGTACGGAAATTCCCGTTACAAACTTCTTGGACATGTAGAGGGGAGTGAGTATATAATATTGTAAGTAGGCTGTGTAGGTTTTTATGTTGGTAACGCCACGTAGCAGTCTGTATGAAAATCACTGACTGTGCTGTGTGCAGTCTGTGGCTGGTTGGCATTGTTGGAGCATTAGCTATTGTAGTGTTGGGCAGTTGGATGTGAACAGCGCATAGCGTTGCGCAGTTGGAGGTGAGCCGCCAGCAGTGGTGGATGTGGGGAGAGAGATGGCGGAATTTTGAGAGCGGATGATCTGGACGTGTGTCCATCAGAGACAGTAAATTTGTAAGACTGGATGTCATGAACTGATATATATTATGACTTTTGAACACTATTAAGGTAAATACATTGTTTGTTCTCCATCAAACTCTTTCATTTGCTAACTATGCCTATCAGTAGTTAGTGACTTCAGTAGTTTGAATCTTTTATTTAGCTGGCAGTATTGGCGCACCTGTATTGCAGTAGTTCGAGTAACGAAGACTTTTGTGAGGTAAGTGATTCATGAAAGGTATAGGTTATTGTTAGTCAGGGCCATTATTTTGTAGGGATTATTGAAAGTCGGATTGTGTTGCGCTAAAAATATTGTCTGTCAATTTAGTGATGATCAGAATAAGTAAAGAGAAAACTGAGTACGTTGAGTTTTGCTCAGCTGTTTGAAAATCAAATAACGTAGAGGTTTACCAGCAGTCATTTATAATTTTCCAAAGGGGACGTTTCAATATTTTAAACGGAAAACCGTGTCCGGAAACGTATTGTTTTCATGCTACAACTGTTTGAAAACATGTTTGCTAGGTATGTTTGCAACAGGGTAGTCTTGGGGGAGGGGGGAGGGGGGAGTGTTTACGTCGGATTGTTTGACGTCTATCCTATCTCTCTCACCTGGTTCGAGTCTCATTCACATGTTTGTGAGCGTTAAGAGTTGGTATGGAGTGTCGAAGGTGGTATAATGTAGTAGTTGGTCATCTATAACATGCCAGATGGTGCAAGGACCAACATCCGTTACTCATGTTCTCACTAAAGGGTTCTCTTCAACATGATGAGTTCCAGTTTGGATGTGCGGCGTCTCCCTGGCGTACCAGAGTCACGCCTGCTGACAGTGAAGGTACACTTTCTCGAAGTCGCTGCGTAATTGTGCCGAAAAAGAGTATGCGATGGAGTCGGACGCTGTGCATAACCATGTTGATAGAGGGTATAGAACTATCATGTCAACAGTATTCTGCAAACAAGTACTCAACCATGTTGCTGTAACACTCAGACACATGGATGAGGGTCGAACCAGGTCAGAGATGTGGGATAAACATCAAATGACATCAGCCAATCCGACATAAGCCCCCCCCCCCCCAACCATAACTACACTATTACAAATCTAGTTATAAAACATATTTTCAAACGGTTGTAGCACGGAAACCGTACGTTTACGGATATGGGTTCTTATTCAATATATTATACTCTCATTCCCATCCATAAGTCCTAAAAGATTGTAACGGAATTTGGTTTGAGGATGAACGGAAGATTCGAAACTAGTCACTAATAAAAATGTTATTTGCAAGTCTGACACAAACTTTAATTAGTAAATTACAATTTTCTTATTTTAGTTAAGATTATAAACAATAATTATTGTGTGTTAAATTTATAGTTTTGGAATCATTTTTGTTTTATGTGGTGTGTGTATTATTAAGTATATTCCACTACAAATTTAATCTAAAGAAACAAAAAGCACATGGCACCCGCCACTGTTTGATATTGCAGAATGTGCTGTTACATATAAAACGGTTGGACGACCTTATAATACCGTATATTGCCCAATTGGCGCGGCTTGAAAATGGAGGGTACTTGATTGTGCCACGCTATCCGCTGTCGTGAAAGGCCCCGAGGCCGGCAATGACCACAGCTGGCGAGTCCTGTGGCCTTCGAACAGCAGCGCTGCCTCATGTGCTGCCAAGAAAGCGTAGTCGCCACGCCAGACAGCTTCCTTCGGCCGAGAAAGCAGGCCGGGATTTGAATATGACTGAAGGGTTGTGCTTGGATCTAGGGATGGGGAGAGGGAGGGGTCATTCTAGGGAGCTGGCCCGCGTGGGAACTGGCCGAAAGGTTACCTCTACACATCTGGAGAACGGGTTCGTAGCATTGTGTGCCGCCAAGAACGTAATCGGGGCCAGCGAGACATTCATCGCTTGCTCGTATAGCGGCTCCATCCTGTGTTCATAGCTAAGGGGCGATGTTGACGGCAGAGCGCTCGTGGCCGAAAAAAGAGGAGATAATTTACAGGCCCCTCGACATTTGTGGTCAGTAGTATCGCAGCAATCGCCTGCAAACCGATTCCGATGAATACGGCGTAATAGTCGGACTACAGCAGAGAGTAATTCCTGTGAAAGGATTTAGGTTATTGGGGATCCGTTTTCGCAAAAACGGTATTCGAAGGTTCCTTTTGGCTCATATGGAATCCTTACAGCAGTGGAACATAAGAAAACTTTATTTGTAAATGTAAGGCACGTTACCTAACATTTGCCGAGAAGTGGAAGAATTAGTAGCTTCGATCAGGTTCTGAAAAATTGGAAAGCCCCTGCTACCAAATCTACGATTAAAGTACACTGAGGTGGCAAGTCAGGGGACACGAAAGCGCACATATACAGATGGAGGCAATGTCGCGTACACAAGGTATAAAAGGCTAGTATTTTGGCGGAGCTGTCATTTGTACTCGGGTGATTCATGTAGAAAGGTTGTGGCCGCATGACGGGAATTAACCAACTGAACGAGGAATGGTCGTGGGAGATAGACGGATGGGGCATTCCGTTTCGGAAATCGTTAGGGAATTCAATATTCCGGAGATCCAGAGTGTCAAGAGTTTGCCGAGAATACCGAATTCCAGACATTACCTCTGAGGACGGACAACGCAGTGGCCGACTGCCTTCATTTAACAACCTACAGCAGTTGCATTTGCGCTGAGTTGTCATTGCTGAGAGACAAGCAACATTACGTCATATGCCTGTCGAAATCGATATGGGACGTATAGAAGAACGTATAAGTTAGGACAGTGTGACGAAATTTTTCGTTAATGGGCTATGGCAGCAGACGACCGACGCCACAGCGCCTTTGCTAACAGCAAAACATCGCCTGCAGCGCCTCTCGTGGTCTCGTGACCATATCGGTTGTACCCTAGACAACTGGAAACCCGCGGTCTGGTCAGATGAAAACGTGGTGCTATGCATATGATTGTGAATCGAAACAACAATCAAGTCAGTGGAAGACTTCCAGTTCGCCAAACCCGAAGACAGCATGTCGGGTTAAATGAAACATTGAGAAAATGCTGACTTTCTTCGATGTGAGACGAGTCATCCATTCAGAGTTTGTTTCGCAGGCTCAGACGGTTAGCCAGGCTTTCTACTTAGAAGTTTTGAGAAGATTGTAGCAGTGTGCAGCGCACGTTGCCTGATTTGGGGCAGTCGGGTGACCAGCTTTTCCATCACGACAATGCCCCAGCTGAAACAGTTCTGTCTCTACGACAATCCTTGAACAAACCTCCACACCACCCCATACTGACCCGATCTTGCCTTGTGCAACCTTTTTTTTGTTTTCTAAAATGGAAAAAAGACATGGAAGGAAAGCGTTTTGCTGATGTTACTGAGGGGAAGGAAGAAAACGTCGGACCTGCCGCCACCCATCACAAAAGATGAATGTAAACATTGTTTTGAAAACGCAATAAAATATTACACAAGTGTATTAGTGCAAGTAGAGAGCACTTTGCACGGGATTGAAGGTTTATGCTGAAAAACAGTAAGTTCGGTTTCTTTTGGGTACCCCCTCGTATATAAACGTGCATATCGCACAGACAGGATTATTCAAATAACAGATTGCGCTCAGAAGTACACGCCATCACTGTTTTCGGCTCCCTCCGTGAATGAAAAAGCAGGAACCTTAATATGTGTCTCTATCATTAGTATCTTTAATTCCAGAATTTCAAGACAGTCTCAAAATAGAATGAAAAATTGTCGTGTGGCGTTACCTACGGCTCAAGAAGGGTATAAATTTGTTAATTGTTATAAGTAATTAATTTATTTTTCAGAAATCAGTTCCACAATTCAATTCATCACTTTTAACAGCTGAACCCGATTTTCGTGGAAAATCTAGATGATCGAAGAAACTCTAGAGCTTGAAGCAACATATACTGCAGCGAACCATTTCCAGATTTCCAAGGTGCTTCCAGTTTTTTTTCCGTTTCCTTTTAAAAGTTTCTTCCAGTATTCCAGTATTGTTTACTTTGGCAACTGCAATCTGCTTGAATCGTACTATTGTGTCCAAGAAGACGAGCCCCAGCACCGTAATCTTCACTTGCTGCACGTCCGCCTGCAGGCACGCCGCCAACACTTGACAACTGGGGCAGTCCTCGTAAGGAAATGGGCTCTCTCAGGAAATCAGGCAGCGAGCCAGGGCTCGGCACGTGCTTCTACAGGGAGAAAGGCAGCCGCACGGCGACCACAACACTGAATGGACGAATGAACTTAAGGGAAAGAAAAAGCAAACGATTACAAGTTGCTGGTCGATGTTATAAATCTACATTTCACTGACGGTAAACATAAGACTATAGTGATCTTATCGTTTTAAAATTACAGAGCTATCAGGGATACAATATAGGGAGCGAAAAGTAATCTATGAGTTTACGTATTGTCATTTTATCATTTGGAGATAGTGAATGAAGCTGTGGACGCTAGGAAATGGAATGTAAAGTGAGAAATCTGTACATTTCCGATAGATTTTTCAATTTGAGTTCAATAGACGGGGACAGCGGCGGAAGCAATCAGAAATATTTGCGCTGTGTTTGCTGATAATGTCACTGTACAGAGCACAGTAAGAAAATGGTGTAAGTAGGATGTTTATGTTTTTATGTTGGGAACGCCACGTAGCGCTCTGTATGAAAATCACTGACTGTGCTGAGTGCAGTCTGTGGCTGGTTGGAATCATTGTTGGAATATTAGCTTGTGTAGTGTTGGGCAGTTGGATGTGAACAGCAGGTAGCGTTGGGCAGTTGGAGGTGAGCCGGCAGCAGTGGTGGTTGTGGAGAGAGACATGCCAGAGTTTTGAGAGGTTGCTATAAGCGGACGATCTGCACAGGTCTCCGCCAGAAAAAGGAAATTTGTAAAGATGGATTTCATGAACTGATAGATCTATATATATATATGATGACTTTTGAACGCTATTAAGGTAAATACATTGTTTGTTCTCTATCAAAATCTTTCGTTTGCTAACTATGCCTATCAGTAGTTAGTGCCTTCAGTAGCTAGAATCTTTTATTTAGCTGGCAGTAGTGGTGCTCGCTGTTTGCAGTAGTTTGAGTAACGAAGATTTTTGTGAGGTAAGTGATTCATTAAAGGTATAGGTTATTGTTAGCCAGGGCCATTCTTTTGTAGGGATTATTGAAAGTCAGACTGCGTTGCGCTAAAAATAGTGTGTGTCAGTTTAGTGATGATCAGAATAAGTAGAGAGAGAAATGTCTGAGTACGTTCAGTTTTACTCAGCTGTCTTTGTATCAAGTAACGTAGGAGTTTACCAGCACAGTAAATCATAAATTTCCAAAGGGGACGTTTGAATGTTTTTCTCGTTTCAAGAAGGATCGTTTTGGCATTAGTGATTCTCCATCTGCAGGAAGACCTTCGGGGTTTGCTGGAGATCGTTTAAACGCATTAAGCCACAATGATCCACGTCTTTCTAACTGAGAACTGGCAAATATGACGAACCGTGATCATTCCACCATCATTGGTATGGGTACCGCATGCTTTAAGCCAAAAATCACAAAAATTTGCGGGTGGCAGTATGTGCATCTCAGCTTGCTCGTCACCATTTGGCTCGTGAACAACACCGAGAACTCCTGTCCTGTATCATTATTACTGGTGAGGAGAAATGAAGTCTCTATGCTCACATAAGGAAAAGAAAGGAGCTAAAACAAAGCAGCAACTCCCAGTACAAAGAACTACACGCATCCACAAAAGATAATGTTATCCATGTGGCGGAACAGCGACGGCGTGGTGTACTACGAACTGCTCCCCAGAATGTAAACATCACTGCTGGCATTTATTGTCAACAACTGAGACTTTTGCAGACGATATCCAAGAAACGACCAGGGGGACAGCGCGAAGTGATACCACTCCACGATACCGATAACGTTCGCCGGAATTGGGCTGCATTGGGAAGTCATTCCGCACACACTACCTTATGCCCTTGATCGTGTGTTCACAGATTTTCACCTGTTTTGCTCTCTATTGAAAACCCTCAAAGGAACTTCCTTTCCCAATGAAAATGCGTTCCGAATGTGGCTCGGTGAGTTCTTACCCTCAAAACCACAAGATGTCTACAGTCGTGAGACCGAAAAGTAGCCTCAGCATTGGTAGTGTTGCAAATATTGAAGGAGAATACGTCTCTGTCGTTTTTATTAAATTCAAGGAAAAACGCTACCAACTTATGCATCAATCCTTTATATTATACATATATTTCAAATTCTGAAGGTGGCAGGGGTAAAATACAGGGAGCGTAAGGCTATTTACAATTTGTACAGAAACAAGATGGCAGTTATAAGAGTCGAGGGACATGAAAGGGAAGCAGTGGTTGGGAAGGAAGTGAGACAGGGTTGTAGCCTCTCCCCGAGGTTATTCAATCTGTATATTGAGCAATCAGTGCAGGAAACAAAAGAAAAGTTCGGAGTAGGTATTAAAATCCATGGAGAAGAAATAAAAAGTTTGTGGTTAGCCGATGACATTGTAATTCTGTCAGAGACAGCAAAGGACTTGGAAGAGCAGTTGAACGGAATGGATAGTGTCCTGAAAGGAGGATATAAGATGAACATCAACAAAAGCAAAACGAGGATAATGGAATGTAATCGAATTAAGTCGGGTGATGTTGAGGGTATTAGATTAGGAAATGAGGCACTTAAAGTAGTAAAGGGGTTTTGCTATTTGGGGAGCAAAATAACTGATGATGGTCGAAGTAGAGAGGATATAAAATGTAGACTGACAATGGCAAGAAAAGCGTTTCTGAAGAAGAGAAATTTGTTAACATCGAGTATAGATTTAAGTGTCAGGAAGTCGTTTCTGAAAGTATTTGTATGGAGTGTAGCCATGTATGGAAGTGAAACATGGACGATAAATAGTTTGGACAAGAAGAGAATAGAAGCTTTCGAAATGTGGTGCTACAGAAGAATGTTGAAGATCAGATAGGTAGATCACATAACTAATGAGGAAGTGTTGAATAGGGATGGGGAGAAGAGAAGTTTGTGGCACAATTTGACCAGAAGAAGAGATCGGTTGGTAGGACATGTTTTGAGGCATCAAGGGATCACTAATTTAGTATTGGAGGGCAGCGTGGAGGGTAAAAATCGTAGGGGGAGACCAAGAGATGACTACACTACGCAGATTCAGAAGGGTGTAGGTTGCAGTGGGTACTGGGAGATGAGGGGATCCCGACGGGCAGGTTCAGTTAGCTAATTGGAAAAGCTTTTCGCATCCTCAGCTCCCGCAGGCACCCACCCTTCGCGAAGTGCGAGCTAAGTTTATGAGTTAAGTGTAGATGACCGTAATTGTGCCTGTGAAGTGTAGTGTCTGTTCGCGTTGGAGATGATGAAACACGCAACAGGGTGGCACCTGGTGCCGGCGCACACCCTAGTTGTCTCAAAGACCACCAACGAGGCAGCCGAGCTTAGCCCTGCATTGCTACAGCTGGGTCTCGCGGACTCTGACTTGTGTGAGTGATTCGTTTTCGTTAGGTTCGCAACGCTGCACACGAGCAGCGTTCCTTGTAACTCTCTACCTGACACAACTGTGCCATTTGCTCGTCAAGTGACAGTGGAAGTCCACTGTCTAGGAGTGCTTGTAGCGTGTTTTTGTCTGCCAGACCGACCATAGCAAGTAGGTGAGTACTTGTTGGGGCTGTAGGACCCAGAGTAGCAATGATGGTATCTTTTGTCCCAACACAAATACGTTGTAGCACACACATTCACATTGCTGAATCAGCCTATTTATTTCAGACGAGGGCTATAATGGACGGAACAGCAGTTCTGTGTAACGATGCACTGCGAAATGAAATCGTTAGTGACGAATCTGGTGCGGAGGTGAAGACGTAGACTTCGAACTGTATAGTGAACACGATACGGAAAGCGACGAAAGTGGGGATGACAGAGATAGATGTCAGAACAATAAGAAATATTTTGTTGGTAAGGACAAGCCTACTAAATGGATGAAAGACATGGCTACTCCTCGTATCAGAACGAGGTCACATAATATTGTGTCACATATTGCTGGTGTTAAGGGAATGGCAAACAATAAAAGGACAGACGTAGATATATGGCGGCTGTTTTTCACGGATGAAATAGTGGATTAAGTAGTGATACATACTAACCAATGTATCGCATCCGCTAAGTCGAGATACTCTTCGTCTCAGACCTTTATTCAAGAGACAGATAGAGGTAAAATGAAGCATTTCTTGGTCTGTTGTATTTGGGTGGAATCTACAAGGTTGGTAGGTTTAATTTAGAAGAACTCTGGGACACAGGTGGAATAGGATTGGAATTATTGTACTCTACAATGACCCTGCAGAGATTCAGGTTTCTGGCACTGTGTCTGAGATTTGACGATAAGTCAACGAGGTCCGACAGCCGAAAAGAGGATAAATTGGCTCCTATACGAAATATATTTGATTTGTTCACCAAAATGTGCATTCCACCCTATTCTCTTGGAGAATATGTCACTGTAGATGAAATGCTTGTTAAATTTCGAGGACGATGTAGTTTTCGAATGTACATTCCTTCCAAGCCTGGCAAATGTGGAATAAAGGTGTTCACTCTATCCGATACAAGAGCGGCGTACACGTCAAATTTGGAAGTTTATTTAGGTGAGCAGCCAGATGGTCCGAGTAAGTTGAGTAATCGTGCAGCTGATTCCATCAAAAGGTTGTGTAATCATATTTCCAAAACCTCAAGGAACATAACGATGGATAACTGGTTTACTGATCTGGCCCTGTCACTTCTGAAAGACCATAAATTAACACTTTCGGGAACAGTAAGGAAGAACAGGATAGAAATTCCCTCAGAATTCGTGAACACAAGAGGTAGAAATGCTTTTACAAGTATCTTTGGCTTTCAGAAGACATGCACATTAGTGAATTATGCATCAAAGAAAAGCAGGTGCCTAGTTCTAATGAGTACATTGCACCTTGACAACAGAATTGATGCGAGAACTGGGGAAGAAATGAAGCCGGAGATGATAACTTTACATAATGCTACTAAGGGTGGGGTAGAATTAGTAGATCAGATGTGTGCCAACTATGACGTAGCAAGAACAGCTAGAAGGTGGCCGTTGGCGTTATTCTTTTGCTTACTGAATGGAGTTAACAAAAATGGTTCAAATGGCTCTGAGCACTATGGGACTTAACTTCTGAGGTCATCAGTCTCCTAGAAATTAGAACTACTTAAACCCCACTAACCTAAGGACATCACACACATCCATGCCCGAGGCTGGATTTGGACCTGCGACCGTAGCTGTCGCGCCTCCAGACTGTAGCGCCTAGAACAGCTCGATCACACCGGCCGGCTCGGAGTTAACAACCAGGGGGAGGCCACGAGGAGAGACTTTCTGATATCGCTTGGGAAGGCTCTTGTCAGAGGCCAATTACTACACACGGTTGGCTGTAAGCATATCAACCGACCTCTCAAAAGATCTGTCAACAGACTGGCGGGGGGGGGGGGGGGGGGGGGCGCCGTAGCAACGGTGGTACAAACGAACACAGTAGCAACGCAGGGTTAACGTCCCCACCAGACCAACGGATCACCATCAACAGAGTCGCATGACCTCACTCCATGAGACACTGCCGAGAGATTCGGAACTGAATCCAGGACATTGGCGCAAAGAAACTTCACGCTCCCCCCCCCCCCCCCCCCTCCCCCCTCCCCTGCTCCTCTGCCATCAAAATGTGACACAAATGGACTAAAAGAAGGGATAGGCCTATGGGAGACATTCTGAGACAACAAAGAATCGTACAGTTGGAAAAAGAATGGGTCTGTATAAAACTTTCATCATAAGAATTAACCTGACGTAAACAAACACAAACGCGATGGTTGGTCAGAAGCCCTAGCACACTTACACTGGTGTTGTTACGCTCTTGGAAGTAGGTCCTACTTGTGTATTACATACCTTATTACTAAGTTACGTTATGTGAAAGATATTCAAATGTATTAGCAGCCATCAAAGTTTTTCATACTCACGCTTTAACTACGTAGTTTTTATTTCAAAAATCGTATACAGTCACAGCGTCTTCAGTGTTGTGCTCAGATGTCGCGCTGTTAATCCGCAGTATGAAAATGGCTGAGGCTGCTTTCTGTTGCGTGTGAAACACGGTTAAAAAGTGCCGAGAAATGGGCTGTTCTTAATGATTTTCTCAAATTTATGGAGATAATTTGCTTTTAAGTTTTCCCAGCGTTGTATATAATGCAGTTGATAAAAAAACCCACACTGGACGTACTCGCTTCGGCGGTACATATATGTACTACATTTGTAACGATACAGAGAAGATTAGCATGGCCCCTGCGCAAGGATGACACGCAAAATCGTGAAGCGTTTAATATTTAAAAAATCAAAAAGAACTAAAAAAATAAAAAGTGTAGCGCAGTAGATACCACAATAGAATGTAAACCAAATGCGGCTCTTCGTGCATTGGTTCAAATTTCCCCAGAATCATTTTTTTTCTCATTCAATTTCAAATGCCTACATGTCGCTCATCATCATTTTTTATAAACCATACACGTCTTCTTGTTTCTAATTACATATCAGCCGCAAAATTCCTGTTTCCATTTGACATACAAATTCTTAATTATCGATGTTTCATGAACGACTGTTCATAAACATTATTTAAATTAAGAACACATAACAATTTAATTTTTTAAAGAAAAATGAAAACCAAATCCTCTTTATTTGGACTATGTCCACCGTTTTATACCACAGAGATAGATAAGTATCGTAGAAACATGAAAGACAATAATTTTCACAGCATCGAGCACATCATACAAATGCTGCATTTTTACATTTGCCACTATACCATTACGATATGAACCCAACAGAACTGATCTGGAGCCAAGCTGTGGGATTTGGCCTGAGACGTAACAAGACTGTTAAGCTACCAGACGTACTAGAACTAAAGCACGCAGCTTTTTCACGCGTCACTGCCGAACGCTGCCTGGATATAGAAGGACTCGTCATAAAAAGAAGAAGAAAAAATGCTGCGCCTGGTTGGCTTCGTGGATTCTGTTGTTGATAGCCTTGTTATCAACGTAGCAGGTGACACTTCCAGAACTGAAATCTATTTCTCGGATTCCGATAAGGAAGGAGCTACGAGATTACCAGACGACTGACTGTAATACCTTCAGTGGTTCAAATGGCTCTGAGCACTATGGGACTCAACTGCTGTGGTCATTAGTCCCCTGAACTTAGAACTACTTAAACCTAACTAACCTAAGGACATCACACACATCCATGCCCGAGGCAGGATTCGAACCTGCGACCGTAGCAGTCGCTACCTTCAGTGGCTTCAATATTTAATTATACGGTGATATCCTTCAATACTCTCTTACGCTACACACAGCTCATGCAGAGAAATTATCATGCGGTTAAGTCAGGGATTTTCATCATTCTTGTTTTTAATTACAATAGTACGTTAGCTGAAAATGATAACGTGTTGCGGTTTTCGTCCGCTCGTCTAAGGAGCGTATTGTGGGAGATTTGCAGTGTATTATTTCATTCCGCTTAAAATTTAAATGACATTCGAAGCAGTATTGCTCCTCCGCTCGTCTCTTTTTGCGTGTGAACTGCAGCTGGCCACGGCACTGCAGGCTACCTGTGCCAGCTGACCGGCCAGTGCTCTCCAAGTAAAATGCGTAGGTAAAGCCGTTGTCTCGTATTATCGCTAAGTCCATGTGCGCGTAACGCACTGCGCAAAACGTTCCCTTATTATCGTACTGGACGGTACTCGAGATTGATTTGCTGCACTCCCACGTAAAACGGAAATCCAATGAGGTTCCAGCAAACGCGGAAGAAAACATAGTGCAATGTTTACATCAGGTTTATTCTTGTGATGAACGGATTGTAGATATGAGGGAGTAGTAGGGGGTGGGGGGGGGGGGGGAGCAAAAACTGTAGGGGCAGAGAACTGCATCGAATCTTCGGCCTTTACAACCACTATATCACTATCTCAAAGAGGATTATCTGAAGTATAGACATCAGCAACTGGTAGCATATGTCACACTATCGGAATTTGGCACACGAAGGAGAAAAGCTGAAGAAAATTAAGAAGGTACGTTGGGAATGCAGTTTTGTCGCGCCGCTATTCCCAGATAATACTTCCGCCCATTCCTTGCTGCGTCAAATTTATAAGGGAACTCCATCTTTCGTGGACTTAATACCTTTTCAAAGAAAAATGACAATTTATTTTTAGTATTTAGTTATGATGTTTTCAATTTTTTCTTTTTGAAATGTCAAAACTAAAGTGGATAGGAAGTAACGCAACATTTTAACCCCCTTTCACTCTCTAATGAGGAGGAAATCAGACAAAAATACGGGTCTTAAGGATCTGAATTACACAAAGGCAAGGTGTTTTCCATTTTTGGATGATTAGTATAATAATGGAAAAATTGCAGATTTTTTCTGTTACTTATAAAGAAAATTTGTTTAAAATATGCAATTTTAATGAGAACTATACTCTGTTGATCATAAGAATAACTTTGACTTTGTGTTCTGCCTAACGGCAGGTCTTGCCATGGAGGAAGCCTCGTCAGAGAGGCCCACCGCATGAGCGTCTAGAGAAGTGATTCCAGCGGTGGTTTCCCGTTGCCTTCCACTGATGACGATGAAATGATAATGAGGACAACAAAACACCCAGTCCCTGAGCGGAGAAAATCTCCGACCCAGCCAGGAATCGAACCTGGGCCCCTTGGCGTGACAGACTGCCGCGCTGACCACTTTTTTTCCCCAATTTGTTTGTTGTTGATCATTGCGTTTGGTCGTTGCGGACGTCACATGACACCCGTTCAAATTCATTGTCGACCCATTCACTCAGTTTCTTTTATTAATGAGGGCAGCTGACCCTCTGACCGAACACGCCGAGCTACTGTGGCGGCAGCACTCAGCTATCGAGACCCTGTTGTAAATATTACACTGTGTGTTCTTCCGCGTCTGGAACCTCATTGGATTTCGTTTCACGTGGAGCAGAAGCCACTCTCTCTAGAGTATAGTCAAGTACGATAATGAAGGTACGTTTTATGCTGTGCGTTACGCTACATCGACTCAGCGATAATAGGAGACAACAGCTTTACCGGCGCAATTAACTTGGAAAGTACTGGCCAGCCACCTGGTCCAACTAACCTGCAGTGATGTGAGCAGTTGTAGTAAAGATGGAAATGTCATTTAATTTTTGAACAGAAGGAAATACTGGTAAACCTCGGGCGATACGCTTCTTAGGTGATGTGAAGGAAAACATGCTCTCAATTTTAGCAAACATAGTGCTGTGAAAATTCCTGACTTTAACAAGTGTAATTTTTCTGTAGGAGCTACGTGCGGCTTAAAAGCACACTGCTGGGATTTCACCGTGCAGTTAAATACTGAAGCCACTGAAGGTATTGCAGTCAGTCGTCTGGTAATCTCTGCGAGCCTTCCATATCAGACACCGAGGTAAGCGGTACATTTCAGTACTCCACCGAGGCGATCAACAACAGATTCCCAAGTCACCAAGAAGTCGACTTTTCCTCCTCCTCCTCTTTTATGATGCGCTATTCTGCATTTCACCATCGGACGGCAGTGACATGTCATAACGCATCGTGCATTAGTTCCAGTAAGTTTGGCAGCTTAAATGTCTTCTTATTTCTCGCGACAAATCCATTAACCTGGCCCCAGATCAATTCTGTTGGGTTCAGGTAGCAGTGGTACGGCGGCAACAGTAAAAATTCACCACTTGTACAGAGTGCTCGACGGCGTCAAAATTGTTTTCCGTTTTTCTACGACGCTTATCACTCTGGATCGCGTGAGACCAGATCTGTCCTATAAAACAGCGGACACATTCAAACAAAGAGTATTTTATTTTTCTCCAAAAAATTTAATTGTGTAATGTTTTCTTAATTTCAAAATCTGTTCAAAAATGGCTCCGAGCACTATGGGACTCAACTGATGTGGTCATCAGTCCCCTAGAACTTAGAACTACTTAAACCTAACTACCCTAAGGACATCACACACATCCATGCCCGAGGCAGGATTCGAAACTGCGACCGTAGCAGTCGCACGGTTCCGGACTGCGCGCCTAGAACCGCGAGACCACCGCGGCCGACCTCAAAATCTGTTACAATCTTTTATAATATATCAATAATCAATGAGTATTTGCAATAAAAACCAGAATTCTGCATGTGTTATATAATAAGAAACCAGAAAACGTGCAGTTTTCCTGAAAAAAATTGTAGTTAAGAATGATTTAATTACCACGTATTGGTAAATTTCATATTAAAATGATTTAGGTATACAAACGGAGCCGGCCGCGGTGATGGAGCGGTTCTAGGCCCTTCAGTCCGGAACCGCGCGACTGCTACCGTGGCAGGTTCGAATCCTGCCTCGGGCATGGATGTATGTGATGTCCTTGGGTTAGGTTTAAGTAGTTCTAAGTTCTAGGGGCTGATGACCTCAGATGGTAAGTCCCATAGTGCTCAGAGCCATTTGAACCATTTTATACAAACGGAACAAAAAAAAATTGTTGACCACAAGGAGTTCCAAACCGCCGCCCCCGAATCGCTCGATTATGACGTATTAATACTACCGAATACTCCAAGATTACAATTACCCCCTTGCCACTTATATTTATTACATCGTGTCTCTCAATAAACGCCAAAGCTCATTTTTATCTGTAATATTGTGAAAAATATTAAGAACAATTTGTTTCTAGCCATGAACGATGTTCTGCATGCGTGTTTCACTACGGACCAGGAAGCAGTGTCATCAGATTTCGCGGTACATGTGAACAGTGAGACAATCAGAGCACTAGTAGCGCTTACTGAGACTGTACACAGTTTTTGAAATAAAAATTGCTCCGCTAAACTATGATTAAGAAAAAAGGTTGTTGGCTGTTAATACACCAGAATGTCTTTTAAAGTTTCATTTACAGCGACATAGTAATAAAATATCTACTACGTAAGTTGGACCTACTTCCATGAGCGGAACAACAAAAGTTTTCCGGAGCTACGGCTGCTGACCAACCATCGTGTTTGTGTTTGTTTACATCAGGTTTATTCTTATGATGAACGGTGTATAGATGACACCTCTTTCGGTGAACTGCGATCGGCGAATCGCGACAAATTGCTGGTTCATTCAGGACAGCCTCAACTATAATAAAAGAAACAAAGCGGCGAAAATTTGAGATGGAAGATTTGAAGGGGTCTCAAACGCATCAGAACGAGAGTGGGGAAAGTGAAGGAAAACTGGATCGAGAAGGGCCTTGTAGACGACAGATGTGATTGTCACAAATATCAGGATGCAGAACATCTCGAGACCTGTCCTAACTGTTCCAGTAAAAGTAGCCGATGTCAATTACGGCAGCGAAGCAAGGAAACATTGGCTGTAATTCAATTCCGGGCTGAAAAATTCTGATCTCTAGACACGAAAAAGTGAAGCAAAGCAATTGAAGTGAGTGAGAGATGCTGTTTCGATCTCTGAAAGAAATAGTTTCCCTTGTTAACGTGCTACAGAATCATGAACTACCAGCACCGTAATAGGTAATAAGAATAACATTTTATGAAAGAAATAGGAAGCTCAAGATTATACAAGGTATTCACTGAATGCTGGTGTAGATTATACAGTGTGGTCCACTGATAGTGACCGGGCCAAATATTTCACGAAATAAGCGTCAAACGAAAAC
The DNA here is from genome assembly GCF_023897955.1 of Schistocerca gregaria. NCBI lineage: Eukaryota > Metazoa > Arthropoda > Insecta > Orthoptera > Acrididae > Schistocerca > Schistocerca gregaria. The sequence continues at coordinate 569,612,995 of NC_064924.1, forward strand.
ACTACAAAGAACGAAACTCCTCTAGCTTGAAGGGGGAAACCAGATGGGGCTATGGTTGTCCCGCTAGATGGCGCTGCCATAGGTCAAACGGATAGCAACTGCGTTTTTTTTTAAAAAAATACCCCATTTTTTATTACATATTCATGTAGTACGTCAAGAAATATGAATGTTTTAGTTGGACCACTTTTTTTGCTTTGTGATAGAAGGGGCTGTAATACTCACAAACGTGCAAGTACGTGGTATCACGTAACATTCCGTCAGTGCGAACGGTATTTGCTTCATGATACATTACCCGTGTTAAAATGGACCGTTCACCAATTGCGGAAAAGGTCGATATCGTCTTGATGTATGGCTATTGCAGTCATAATGCCCAACGACATCATCCAAGTGTCCGGACCGTTCGCCGGATAGTTACGTTACTTAAGGAAACAGGAAGTGTTCATCCACATGTGAAACATCAACCACGACCTGCAAGAAATGATGCCCAAGTAGGTGTTTCAGCTGCTGTCGCGGCTAATCCGCACATCAGTAGCAGACAAATTGCGCGAGAATCGCTAATCTCAAAAGCGTTGGTGTTGAGAATGCTACAACAACATCGATTGCACCCGTACCATATTTCTATGCACCAGGAATTGCATGGCGACGACTTTGAACGTCGTGTACAGTTCTGCCACTGGGCACAAGAGAAATTACGGGCCGATGACAGATTTTTTGCACGCGTTCTATATAACGACGAAGCGTTATTCACCAACAGCGGTAACGTAAACCGGCATAATATGCACCATTGGGCAACGGAAAATCCACGATGGCTGCGACAAGTGGAACGTCAGCGACCTTGGCGAGTTAATGTATGGTGCGGTATTATGGGAGGAAGGATAATTGGCCCTCATTTTATCTATGGCAATCTAAATGGTGCAATGTATGCCGATTTCCTACGTAATGTTCTACCGATGTTACTATAAGATGTTTCACTGCGTGACAGAATGGCGATGTACTTCCAACATGACGGATATCCGGCACATAGCTCGCGTGCGGTTGAAGCGGTATTGAATAGCATATTTCATGACAGGTGGATTGGTCGTCGAAGCACCATACCGTGGCCCGCACGTTCACCGGATCTGACATCCTTGGATTTCTATCTATGGGGAAGTTGAAGGATATTTGCTATCGTCATCCACCGACAACGCCTGACAACACGCGTCAGCTCATTGCCAATACATGTGCGAACAGTACGGAAGGCGAACTTCTCGCTGTTGAGAGGAACGTCGTTACATGTATTGCCAAATGCATTGAGGTTGACGGGCAAAATTTAGAGCATTTATTGCGTTAATGTGGTTTTTACAGGTAATCACGCTGTAACAGCATGCGTTCTCAGAAATGATAAGTTCACAAAGGTACATGCATCACACTGGAACAATCGAAATAAAATGTTCAAACGTACCTACGTTCTGTATTTTAATTTAAAAAATCTTTCTGTTACCAACTGTTCGTCTAAAATTGTGAGCCATATGTTTGAGAATATTACAGCGCCATCTGTCATAAAGCGAAAAAAGTGGTCCAACTAAAACATCCATATTTCTTTATGCACTACACGAATATGTAATAAAAATGGGGGTTCCTATTTAAATAACGTAGTTGAAATCCGTTTGACCTATGGCAGTGCCATCTAGCGGGCCAACCATAGCGCCATCTGGTTTCCCATTCAAGCTAGACAAGTTTCGTTCTTTGTAGTTTTTTCGTTTGACTCTTATTTCGTTAGATATTTGGCCCGGACACGATCAATGGACCACCATGTATAGCAACAATAGGGCAAGAAAGCGTGTGCGGTAACTCAAATTTATATCAAAGTAATATTTGAATAACTCGCTGTGTCCCGCCCCCAATATTAAGGAATCATTGTGTATTGTTAGTGTTTTTGTTAGTATTAGCATCATTTTTTCAAACAGTAACGAGCAGTAGTGAAGAGTGGTGGGGCCCTTTGCCCTGTATTCGTGCTTGCGACGGAAAGTTTTCAAGACTGGCTACCACCTGTTGCAAGAGGTGCGGACCCCTCTGGAGTTGGCCGGGAGCCGTTAAGGAGATTAGCAGGTGTCTGCGAGGTGCTGGCGCGGCCTCAGGGGCAAGCGTAGCCCAGTGGGTCTTCTGCAACGACTCGCGACCGCCAGCACCGCCGCGTCTCCCACGTCTCGTGCATCGCCAGGGCAAAGCGCACAAGCCAACATGTACACCTCCGGGCTGCCGCCGCAGATTCTAGGCAAGTTCATCTCAACTCTTTCTTTTCTCTCTGTTGCTCGTTGCCTTCTGATATAGTGATGGCAGAAGCAAACTGTAGCGAAAGCCCTTGTTCCTTCCTCTCTCTCTGCCTGCTTCAAAATCATTCCGCTGAAAATAATATTGTTCTTGTACGACTACATTGAGGGCCGTCTAAATGGTCTGCGCATGTGACTAGGTGATTGCGGAATGTGCAAGCGCCTAAAGTGTCCTTGATGTGTGTGTGTGTGTGTGTGAGAGAGAGAGAGAGAGAGAGAGAGAGAGAGAGAGATGGGGAGGGGAGGGGAGAGGAGGTAGAGAGGGAGAGGGAGGGTGGGGTGGCGGCAATGGGAGTCGGGAGGGGCAGTGCAGTATACGAATGATTTAAACGAGAGAGAGAGAGAGAGAGAGAGAGAGAGAGAGAGAGAGAGAGAGAGAGAGAGAGAGAGAGAGAGAGAGAGAGGGGGGGGGGGGGGGGGGACTCGGAACGGGGGAGCAGTGCCGTATACGCATGATCTAAACATGTAATCCGAGAAGAATTTTTGTAGGAGAACGTGTAAAACAGTCTGGAATTATATCACAGAGTCCTGGTTTTGATAGCCAGCAGCCAGAACGATTGTTTTAAACCTCTGAGGAGGCTTAACTTGTTAATAAGGGAAATATATTCCTGGTATCTGACAGCAATTTTTATTTTACGAATAACGCTGTCTTGATCGCTTCATTAAAAATATATAAGTTAATAAATGAAACATTATGAAGCGACTTAGGAAGCGATATTCGTAAGATAAGGCTACATAACCGCCTCCATTTCGGTTTTTTGGAGATGAATTAAACCAGTATGTACTAAATGGAAAATAAGCCACTAGTTATTGCTTGTACATTTTTTCCCTCTTCCTGTTACCCGTTCGTCAAATTATTTTGTTCTTACGCTGTAGGTATAGCTTAGGAACTAACTTTTGGTTTCCTGTGTCGAGTGAAAAGGTCTCAAAGTTTATGAACCTTTCCAAAATTCAAAAACTTCGGTTGTGGACCCATTACGCTGTCGTCTTTGAATACCAGCATTGCAGTATTTTCTTCTATCCGGTACGTCTGTCGTTGAAAATAAACAGTTGAGTACCAGAGTACAATTTATGGCATCGCGCGTCTAATACTCCTGTTGCTTGGATTTGAACACAAGCAATGACAACTGAAATTATATAAGCCGATAGTGACGCATTTCTTTTTACTCTCGCAGTGCCAAAGACAGTAATATATTGCATGGGGGGGGGGGGGGGGGGTTCGTTGGAAACGCTGTCTACTGGAAGACTCGGCTGAACGCAATGCTTATTTTCATTGTAAAGTGTTTGACAGAAGACTTGTCTCATTACACCACACATAATGATTGAAAATAATCATAAAGGGTATGCGTTACACGAGTGACTGCTTGTAACTATGCTTCTGCCTGAGGCTAAAAGCACGTCTTACTTTTACGATATTGTCGGCACAGTGAAATATTTCAAAATGCACCTCTAAAAAAGGCGTTCTTAAAACTTTGTGGGTGCTTTTTCGCGCGATATAATTTTGTCTGCAGTACTTTCGAGTTAATTATATTCGTCATTAAAAAGCGTTGGAAACGTGGAAGTAGCCTTCCATTACGTCTCGTTTGCTACACTGGCATTCATGTGAAGACAAAAGCCGATGAAAAACGATCCACACATGTATATGCACCTGCTAGACGATAAAGCTACTGAAAGCAAGTGTGCTCACTAAAGAAACTGAAATATACGCGTCGCTTTTCATTACTTACGATACTTGTTTTGCAGTGAGGTTTCTGGGGTATGTGAGTGAGGCACAGTAGGATGAAGATACAGCAGTAAACACTGAACCTAATCAATGCTTCACCCACAACGGAGGGGAAAACTACTCACATGAAACACTTACTCACTTTTTTCACACAATAACAGTGGATTCATATTCCAGGGATGTTCGCGAGATGTTTCCCTGTAGCCACGTACGTGCGGCAAAGCAGCTAATGTTCTCCGCATAATATTTAAATAACTCACCTCATAGGATCGGCATTCTCAGAATGACTACGATGTGGCTGCATATGAAATAGCATCGCCCGGAAATCGCGAGAAAATGAAAATCGCCTAACCAGAATTTCCTCTTGATGTAATCAATGGTTCCGCTTTTAAATTGTGGATAAGTGTAACACATGCAAAGAGTAAGCACCCGATAGTATTCGATTACATAACTAGTATACAAAACGCGATTAGCTCGTAAAATCAGTAACAGAGGAGTAGTTCTGGAATGGCAGTGTTGTGGAACGAGAAAAAAGTACGACGTTCTTCTTATGGAATCCTGTTTGTTAAATTTAGGCAGTGCTGCCGAGGAAATTGTGCTGCCAGCATGGTATATCTCGCGCAGGGGCCGTGAGAACAAGATAAAGAGAGATTAGATCGCGTACACAGGCGTACAGATAGCCATTTTCATTCCGTCCATCCCCTAACGGATTAGGGCAAGGTCTCCCGTGACCGGCGGAGTGTGTATGTAGGCGCAGGCTGCGGTACAACGCGATTGTGGAGCCACAACCGGTTATGTGCACCTACAGTGATAAAAGGAAAACGGTTGCATCTCATTACGTGCTCAAAGCGCACAGAGTGGAAACTCACTAAACATACGATTTAAGAAGCATTTGCTTTGTTTAAATCAGTACCGAATTCCGAGCATCTACCAGTGCTCTACTAAACATTTAGTATGCTCAATGTACATCAAACATTACCCATTGCTGTAGTAAGGCAATAGCAAAAACAGAGTGTCCTCCATTATTCCACATCCACGTTTTCCCAAGATTTGTAGTACCACCTGTACACAAGACGGTGCTGATACTTGCTAATGTGTCATTCCCTGCATGGGAGTGACCGTGTCACACCTAAGAATGGATTGCTGCGCTTTTACACACGAAGTCTGTTTTCTAAAGCAGTCAGCTAGTTCAATGAGATGCAGACAAGTTGAAAATGGGTGTGTGTTCTTGAGGGGCCAAATTGTAGAGGTCATCGGTCCCTAGACTGACACACTACGTAAACTATCTTAAACTAACCTCTCCTACGAACAACACACACACACACACCCATGCCCGAGGGAGGACTCGGACCTCCGGCGGGACAAGTTGCAACAATTTGGTATTACTCTCTCTGGAAGCCAGTCAAAACATTATATCACAATTGTAAATTAATTTCATACTACACTTTTGTTTCAGGTCAGAAATTAATTTCAGTTCTAGGTGACAATTATGGTGTTTCATTATTATGCCTAACACAAATTAATAGTTTCACAATTTTTACTGCACTTGATTTACAAACAATAAAGAAATGCAGAGGTGGTAGCGAATTATAGATGAAACTAGTTAGAGCGTAACAAACAAAGTATCTGCAACAATACGAAACTACAAATCCCTTACAGAACGCCCTGTCGAGCACATATTCGTCAAGAATTGGTACAAAGAGAAAAAAAAATTATTGGATTCGTCGAGGTACGACATAGTACGCAATTTCAGAGGAAACTGAGTGTGTAGTTGAGTAAGCGTAACTCAACACCACCTTTCCGCCCTTACAGGGCGGCCTGGTGACATCAGCAGCGGCGCTATCAGAAGCTCGTTCCGGAACACGAGATAAGGCAGCGCTGCGGGTTCTTTGTCAGGTAGATCACACGCCGTACTGGACGTCGCACTCAAAACACCAGTTTACATGCGGCGCAACTTGCCTTGGAGGAAAACGGAATTTCGGGAACCCATTTTCGGTCGGCCGTTTGTTGGTCCTCAATCGATTTCCCTAGCTCGATCAAACTACGCTGTTCGACCGCAAGTTGTTTTACGCAAATGGTGCCCGTAAATCAGCTGTTCTGATGTCGTCGCTGTGGCGAAGTAATGAACCAATACCTTCGTCGTATATTATTATACTTGTAAGATACCCTTCATAGGCGTCTGTGAATCTATGGGGAGGAGGATATTGTTGAAGAAGAGGTTTACAAATCATTTCCACTACAATCAACTCGCACAGAACTATTATACCCACCTAATGTCCGCTGTGGAAATAAATATTAAGTACTTACAGGTGGTACATTATTGTACTTCCACCTTCCCGAAACTAGGGATCGCTATGGCTAGAAAGCTACCCAATGAGTGAAGTTACGATTCTTATCACTGTCCACAAGATTAGTGAATGTTTTCTCTCCTGCCACTGACTGTCTACGAGAGCCTTGGCTACTTAGAGAGAGAGAGAGAGAGAGAGAGAGAGAGAGAGAGAGAGAGAGAGAGAGAGGGGAAGCAGTAGAAGAACAAAGGAATTGAATTACTTCCTAAACACTCCAATACGCTTTCCCTTCACACCACACACAACCAACATTTCAAAAGTCAAGTAACAACATGACAACTCTCTACTTAAATGCGGCAGTGTTTATATGGAGTGAAGACTTATTGCGAGATATCCAATCCCGTAGACAAACCCGTTCTCCAAAATCGCTGGTGGAGTGTTTACATGTTCAGCAGAAATCGGCATTTGCAAATCAGTTTTCAGAAAACCAGATTTAGGAACTCATTATAGTAATCAAGACGTAGGCGACAACTCGAACAGGCCTTTCTCGATTCTACGACAATGAAAACAGCGCCGCGAGTGACGCAGTTTAAAAATAGGCCACCAGTTCAGTCTCCTGTCGCTGCGAGCTTCCCGTAGGCCAAGCGGGAAACGGAAATGGGGAGTGTCGTTTTACTCTCAGATGAGCTAACTCAACAGCAAAAGAAAATTATGAGAATTCTACAGTGAATTCCATACAAAACACTAATAATTCTGCAAGAGTCAAAAGTTTTTTTTTTCTTTTTCCCGTACGCTATGCGTTTCGACGTTTAAACCATCATCGTGAGGACGGCAGCTCTTACAAAACGGATTTTAGTGGAAAACATTGGCGATTTCTCCCAGCGGTGAGGTAACAAGGAATAAGTTGCCCCTTGCACTGGTGATAATCATCTATGGACATGTTTGTAGACACAGCTAACAGTCACGATTTTTGTTTACTGCTTAAATTTTTCAAATTTGGAAAACCGTATTGCACTACGTATTTCAAGGTCTACCCTAGACACATCTTGCAATCCGGTATTAATTTAAGCAAGTTAACAAAAAAAACTTGAGACTGACAGCGGTCTCTAAAATACCTCTTCAAAATTTTAACCAATAATCAAGGTCGAAAAAAAGGCCAGTTTGGCTTCAAAATGTAAATAACACATTGCATTAGCCACGCGTCTACAGATATGACATGGCAGATAGTTTTAATGATGTAAAAGGTACTTGCAGTGGATGGGGAAGATTATGTGTGCTGTATTCCGTGGTAGAAAATCGCATTTACTTTTCACAATACATCAAGTGTCGGGGCTGAAGTTGTGTTGCAAAGAAGTTAAAATTTTCGTCAAAGATTTGAAGGCCAAAAAATTTTCTGCGAAGATTTACGACAAACAGACGATGGACACTGGGACGTATGGCCATGACTGGTGTCATTGTGGCACAAGCAGAATTTTTTCTATCAAGGAAGAAACAAGGAACATTTTGAAGCATATATTTAACAACAAACAAAAGTAAAACGAGGATAATGGAATGTAGTCGAATTAAGTCGGGCGATGCTGAGGGAATTAGATTAGGAAATGGGACACTTAAAGTAGTAAAGGAGTTTTCTATTTGGGGAGCAAAATAACTGATGATTGTCGAAGTAGAGAGAATATAAAATGTAGACTGGCAATGGCAAGGAAAGCGTTTCTGAAGAAAAGAAATTTGTTAACACCGAATGTAGATTGAAGTGTCAGGAAGTCGTTTCTGAAAGTATTTGTATGGAGTGTAGCCATGTATGGAAGTGAAACATAGATGATACATAGTTTGGACAAGAAGAGAATAGAAGCTTTTGAAGAGGAGTTTGTGGCTTAACTTGACTAGAAGAAGGGATCGGTTGGTAGGACATGTTCTCAGGCATCAAGGGATCACCAATTTAGTAATGGAGGGCAGCGTGGAGGGTAAAAAAGGTAGAGGGAGACCAAGAGATGAATACACTAAACAGATTCAGAAGGATGTAGGTTGCAGTAGGTATTGGGAGATGAACAAGCTTGCACAGGATAGAGTAGCATGGAGAGCTGCATCAAACCAGTCTCAGGACTGAAGACCACAACAACATTTGATAACAGTAGTGATGGAATAAAACACTTTTGTATGTTACACAACTTACTGTAAGTTACAAAATTTTCTGTGGTTGTGTAATGAAAACGAATTACAGCTACTGGAATTCTCGACAAATGCACTGTAACTGGCTCCATATTTATTTCTTACATTTTAACATTTATTAGATGTCACAACAACATTGCAAATGAGTATAAACGTTCCCAAGTGTCTTTTGTTTGCGGTAAATATGCGATGTATATACTTTGGCCTTAAATCTGTGATGAAAAATGTGATTCCTTTGCAACTCGACCACAGCAGCGTGTTATGTACCGTGAAAAACGCATCCAGTTTTCGGCGTCAGAATGCAGCACAAACATTGTTTGTTATTCTTGTCCTATAAGTACCAGCTGGTGAGCAAGATGTATGAGACAGGCGAAATACCCTCAGACTTCAAGAAGAATATAATAATTCCAATCCCAAAGAAAGCAGGTGCTGACAGATGTGAAAATTACCGAACTATCAGTTTAATAAGCCACGGCTGCAAAATACTAACGCGAATTCTTTACAGACGAATGGAAAAACTGGTTGATGCAGACCTCGGGGAGGATCAGTTTGGATTCCGTCGAAATGTTGGAACACGTGAGGCAATACTGACCTTACGACTTATCTTAGAAGAAAGATTAAGAAAAGGCAAACCTACGTTTCTAGCATTTGTAGACTTAGAGAAAGCTTTTGACAATGTTGACTGGAATACTCTTTTTCAAATTCTAAAGGTGGCAGGGGTAAAATACAGGGAGCGAAAGGCTATTTATAATTTCTACAGAAACCAGATGGCAGTCATAAGAGTCGAGGGGCATGAAAGGGAAGCAGTGGTTGGGAAAGGAGTGAGACAGGGTTGTAGCCTCTCCCCGATGTTATTCAATCTGTATATTGAGCAAGCAGTAAAGGAAACAAAAGAAAAATTTGGAGTAGGTATTAAAATTCAGGGAGACGAAGTAAAAACCTTGAGGTTCGCCGATGACATTGTAATTCTGTCAGAGACGGCAAAGGACTTGGAAGAGCAATTGAACGGAATGGACAGTGTCTTGAAAGGAGGATATAAGATGAACATCAACAAAAGCAAAACGAGGATAATGGAATGTAGTCAAATTAAATCGGGTGATGCTGAGGGAATTAGATTAGGAAATGAGACACTTAAAGTAGTAAAGGAGTTTTGCTATTTAGGAAGTAAAATAACTGATGATGGTCGAAGTAGAGAGGATATAAAATGTAGACTGGCAATGGCAAGGAAAGCGTTTCTGAAAAAGAGAAATTTGTTAACATCGAATATAGATTTATGTATCAGGAAGTCGTTTCTGAAAGTATTTGTTTGGAGTGTAGCCATGTATGGAAGTGAAACATGGACGATAACTAGTTTGGACAAGAAGAGAATAGAAGCTTTCGAAATGTGGTGCTACAGAAGAATACTGAAGATAAGGTGGATAGATCACGTAACTAATGAGGAGGTATTGAATAGGATTGGGGAGAAGAGAAGTTTGTGGCACAACTTGACTAGAAGAAGGGATCGGTTGGTAGGACATGTTTTGAGGCATCAAGGGATACAAATTTAGCATTGGAGGGCAGCGTGGAGGGTAAAAATCGTAGAGGGAGACCGAGAGACGAGTACACTAAGCAGATTCAGAAGGATGTAGGTTGCAGTAGGTACTGGGAGATGAAGCAGCTTGCACAGGATAGAGTAGCATGGAGAGCTGCATCAAACCAGTCTCAGGACTGAAGACAACAACAACAACAACAACAACATAAGTATGTTTCATGTCTTTCAATTGTCTGCTGCGCAATGTATGCTAATTCTGTGGTTTATCCTGTTAATCAGTACCAATACAAGGTCCAACACATCCGCAGCGGTACATCGCACGCTGCTATAAGAAACTGCCAAAGCTTACCTCTAAAAACAGTTGTGCAAGCCATGCTTTCCATCTGATGATGATTAACTGTCGGTACGCATGCGCAAGTTGATGAAATGAAAAAGATGCTCCTGACTGATGGAGAGAATGTTTTACTTTTTTATTCCACGAAGCATTCGCAAGTCTCTCAACACATTTCACACTGGATGAAATGCAACTACAGTTAACGATCATACCACAGTTCATGGCTAATTTAAATGAACTGTCATTCGATTTACGATCTAATAATGACACAAGTGAAACACGTTGGCGACGGTATTGCCAACAACATTATTTGTTTATAAATAAAAATACCCTGTGCTACCAAGAAGCGAAGGAAGATTCAGGTAACACAACATTATTTATGAAACGGCAACGCGAAGGAATGTCGGCACGCCCTGAGACTTTGCGGCCGCGGATCTCGGTTGCGGTGGGTGCGCCGACGGAAATACTTTGCACCTGGGCAAGACTCTCTCTCGGCAACTAAATAGACATCGCCTAGACAGGAATACCGCAGGCTACTGCTGCAAGCAGCGCAAAGTCCCGGCGCACTGAGGCGTGTCTGAGCACGCAGAAACAGGAAACAGGCCTGGCTCTGTGTTAATCTTGTTTCTAGGGGATTACGTAAAGCCAGTCACTCTTGATACCAACTTGCAAAAACTAAAGCATTAGTGCGTCAAATCATCGTAGAAAGTTAGCTGCCCTGCCGATATAAATAGGCTAAGGATACGCCAGGCATATTTTTGGTGACCAGTAGCGCCTGACGGGGCAGGTATTTACTGATTAGAAAGTGATATTCATCATATTAGCATCTATCAGCCCCTGCATTTCTCCTACTCATTTACGGTGTCTATTCCACCCTGAGAAAGACGAAAGTCAGAAAGTAATACAGCACCACCCAATGTTGTAAACCATCAAAACCGTTAAGTGCTGCATAAAACAGTACTCACACATCAAAGTTCAGAGATTACCATATGTGACAGTGTTTTCATTATTTTCGCATTAGTCTACTTCCCTCATGGAAACGTTTCAGAGTTCCAGAAAGTGATTCCTAATCGACTAATATTACGATAGCCCATTCGCCGCCGTTGATTTTCCTGCGACGGTACTCCCTGCTGAACGTGAGCTGTCCCTTCTCGTCTACATCTACATGAATACATTGCAATTCACGTGTAAGTACTTGACGGAGGGTGGAAGATATCAGTTTCGAACTGTATCCTAGAGTCTTATCCTGTGAGCTCTGGACTGCCTTATTGTAACACAATTGCCATTCACCCCAGTCTACGCCGCAAACAACAAAATATTTTGACACTTGGAGGAGAAAGTTGTAGACTGGAATTACGTCAAAATATTTCGCCTCTACGAAAACCGCCTTTATTTTAGTAACTGACAACCAACTCGCTTGATGCATCTGTCGCACTCACTGTCCCATTTCGGGCAACACAAAACGAGCAGGCCGTCTCTGAACATTTTTATGTCTATTCGGTCCATCCTCTCTAGCACAGTTCCTACACTGCGCAGTATCATATTGAAACGGGAGGACAAGCGTAGTGTGAGCACTTCTTTGATGGATTTGTTGCCTATAAAATACTCTATTTGTTCGGCTTCTGTATAACTTTTCTATACAATCGTGTCAATTTAAGCCTTTCGTAACGATAACAACAATTTCAAATTTGTACTGTGTGTCAGATAACTTCGGTCAACGGAATTATATAGAGGACCTGACACTTCACATGTTTAGAGTTAACTGTCACTCTTGGTATCATTCATTTGTAACTCCAGAATAAGACTCAGTAATATTTTTTATACATGGAACGGCTCTCACGTTAAACTTGTAGAAAAAATGTACTTTATCTGCATCGGGCGGCTTTTTAATTGATACTAATATTTACAAAAACTCATTTTCATGCATGAGGCTGATTTTTATTTGAAATAAATACTTTGTTTCACTGGAGATTTACTAATTTCACTACCTTGGGAATGCCTCCTTGCTTCGTAATGACCAAGGAGGCTAAATTTGACAATCGGTAACTAAATAAACCGACAATTTCACCGAATGAAAAATTTTCTCATGCATGAAAATGACGTTTGTCAAGATATACCCCCCTCCAATTTAAAAAAAAAATTACTAGCAACTCAGAAACTCTCACTTGTGGGAGAAAACGTTGAAGTTATTGGTCATTACTTCTTAGCTGCTGACCAAGGAGCAATTTGCAGACATGGGGACTTGTGCACACAGGGAAGCTGATAACGCTGTTGCTTCTCTAGCAGGTGGAAATTATCAATCTTCTACACAGCTGGAAGACTTCGCAAACGCCACAGTGAATCAGAACCACGGCTTCTTAGCACGTAGCACTATCCTGCTAAAACCGATCATGTTATGTGGGCAGGAGCTTGAGAAAAACACGAAGCTTGTTATGTAACATAAATTTGAAACTGCTCTAGCCGGCTAAATATCGGTTCACATCCATGTACGAGAGGTTCGCAGAGATCGTGCAGTAACCAGAAGAAAATCAACTCAAAATTTGCAGCTCAAGCGGCTGTCGTACGGCACGCACCCACGCGCGTGACGTTGCAGCAGGCAGCGGCGGCGACGGCTCTTTAAAAGTCTCACCAGGCATCCTTGAGCGATGGGCGTGCCCTCCTGCGGCCGGTGGTGTTGAACCTGTTGTTGCGCAGGTCCTCATTGTCGTCGGCGAACGGGTTGAGGTGCTCCGGGTAGTCGTCGACGCTGATCTTGCGGCTGCGCGTTATCATATTGTGTGCGTTGTCGGCGTTCGCCTCTTCTTCCAGTGGTGTATCACACGGCGGCGCCTTCTCCCGTCATCACCGAACTGGCACGGTCACACGTCACTCCGGAACACGGCGATAATCGACCCGTTATCTCGCTATCGGCAAGCGATCGCGCCGTCGCGAGCGCTGCGGAGACTCCCTACGCGGCAGTGCCTGTCGCGTGACTTTCCGCTGTGGGGGTCTGGTAAGGACTGAGAGGGCCAGGCGACGCCTGCCTGGCTCAAGTTCTGCTATCCCCCGCCAGGTAGCGCGCGCGAGGAGGCGATGAGACGGCGCCGACTGCAGACGGGCTAGCGTCGCGTGACATCACACGCCGCATCTGGATAAGGGGAAAGTGGGAAGGGGAGCGACTGTGGCAGTCAGCTGTTTATGCGCTCGCCGCTGGAAAGTGACCTTGGCTGCGTGGACGCAGTGGGCCGGCGCCCCACTGCATCCAGACAGTTAGGGGCCTCAACTACCCGCCACGCTATTGTCGTCATGGACAAATTATATCGCAAAGCGTACTGTAGTTCTGTCACCAAACCAATTAGTCCTTTTTATCTTCGGATCATCAGCTTCTTGACTGCTTCAATCCGGCCCGATCCGATTTCCTGTGCTATGCCAGTATTTCCAACTCAAGAGCAGCACTTATTCTCAATGCCATAAATTATTTGAGCTATATATACTATTTACCTGTTTTTGGCCTCCCTGCAGTACTGTAGGAGTTATTCTCTGATCTCAGAACACATGTCTTATCATATTGCCCCTTGTTCCAGTTAATGTTCTTCACATATTCTCTCCCTCGCCTAATTTCTTATCTTATTAGTGAATTTTCAGTATCCTTTCGTTACATCACATTTACGCTTCGATTCTTTTCCGGTTTTTAACTTTGGATGAATCACTTGCATGCACCACTCGTAGGATTCAGTAATCGCTAGAGGGCATGTTCCCAATTAGTAGGTAGTGGGCGCATCGCTGATATGGGGGAGGGGGGGGGGGGGTGACTGGAGGAAACTAAACTACCTGGCAGTTACCAACAGACAAGCTACCACCTTGTAATTGAGTGTTGGCTCATTTAAGGGCGTAGCTTAATACTGTGGATCGGTGATAGTCGCATGTGATAGGTCGGCTGATTACTTGCCACGTCAGTACGGCTCATTTAGGTGTTGGCGAGACGCTGGGATGCCCCCCTCCCGTAGGTGTAGGTGACACGTGTGGACGGGCCCGATCGACGGATGCGACTGTTACCTGCATTATCGGAGCGGGCCTGTTTAAACAAGCGAGCTCTGGACGTACGCCCTGCATCTCCCAGTATTGGTATGATGACTGGAAGAGCGCGTGAACTACCTAATGTTCTAAAATGGAGAAGATTTGACGTCGCCATGGTGCAATAGATAAGGAATGATCCAAATCATACGAAGGACGTTTACGGCCAATTTCAGTTGAAAAACTGAGGAATTTGTTGTGTGGCATTGCGGAATTTCATGAAGTTCCAATAGGTGGCGGCGCTATACCTTGCCTTCAAAATGGCGTCTCTAACGGAGGAATGTTCCAAGCAGAGATCTGTCATATTCTTTTTTTTCCCTCGAAAACCGAGCATAGCAGATATTCACAGCTTCTTGCAAAATGTCTACGAAGACCTGGTAGTGAACAAAAACACGGTAGGTCTTCGGGAGAGGGATACGTCATCATCGAAACAAGGTCACGCAAACCTGTCCATCTCCCACATATCGGCCGGAGACAGCTGTGACTCTTGCAGTGTTAGAGCGTGCGGACACCCTCATCCGATGTAATCGACGGATGACAATCGGACACCTCACTGCTCAACTGGAGGTCTCTGTTGGTAGTGTTCACCCACTCGTTCACCAGCTGGGGTACTCAGAGGTGTGTCCCCACTGGGTTCCTAGTCACCTAACAGAAGCCGAGAAGACCTTGCGGGTTACGAGGCTAATCGTCTTTCTGTCGAACATCGTCATCGATGAAACATGAGTTCACTGCTTCGAAACGGAAACAAAACGGCAATCGATGGAGTGGCGCCACACCTCCTGTTCTCTGAAGAAAATGTTCAAAGCCGCACCTTCAGCCGATAAAGTTATATCGACTGTCTTCTGGGACTATGAAGGGATCATTCTGCTTGTTGTCCTCCCTCAACGGTCAGCTCTGTAGTGTGTTCCGCTACCCTCGGAAAACTGAAGAAAAGATTCGGTGCGTTCGTCGCCACACAAATGCAAACGAACTTCTCCTTCTCGATGACAATGCAAAGCCTTAAAATTGTCTGCGCACCCGGGAGGAGCTCACCAAACCTCATTGGACTGTTCTTTCTCATCCACCCTACGACCCCCATCTCGTACCTTCGGACTTCAATCAGTTTGGCCCAATAAAGGGCGCACTCCTTGGGAAGAAGTACGTGGGTGTAGGGAGGCTATTGACGCAGCATGACGTTGACTCCGTCGCCGACCAACAGTGGTACCACGCATACAGGCCCTCCAGGTAAGGTGACGTAAGGCCGACGCGCTGAACGGAGATTATATTGAAAAATAGCCAAAGGACTGGGGAATAATAAGGTGTACTGGAATCCTGAGTAAAACCAACCTGCTTTCAGAAAAAAATCTGTTGCATTACTTATGGTAAGCCCCTCGTGTAATGTAATGACAGCCCAGAACTAAAGGTGTTCGAATCATTGCTAATGAGAATTTCCAGGGTTCTGTTGCTGAATAGGATGTTTCGGCGATAGACTCTTGAAGACCGTTCTAGTCACAAGTGCCCAGAAGAACCATATTTTCTCGTGTTATTCTCTGTAAACGGTCTGCCTCAAGAAGTTAGAAGACGATTTCCAGAAGTTGCTTGATGAAAATATTCTGGAGATGCCACGGAAAGATACTACAAGCATCGCTGGCGATTTCAAAGACCGTGTTGGGTGGCAAGAAGACATCTATCGATTACCTGGCAGAACTGGCGCAGGTGTAATTACTGAAGAAGGTAAGAAAATGCTAAATTTTGCTGGAGCTCACCATTTAATTATCACAAATTTTAAAAGAATTAATTTTAATTTTAATAATCAACAGCCTCAGTTGCACCGTTTACCTAGAATTTACCTAGGTTTCAGTCGGGATAATCCAACCTTCCTCAGAATAACAGTAACTACCCTTTGTCCATAGTGGACATCGTCAAGCTAATATTTATACAGTTGCTGACAGGGCCACGAAATGTTTAAGATATTTAATGTTTTAAAAGAACCATCTTCCAACAGTGGCAGCAACATCAGGTAGATTAAAAAGTGTTCAAAAGCTGTTTACAGATACAAAAGCCATTACTTATGAAACAGTGCTTCCTCAACAGCATTCACTTGTAGCCCGACTGCGCATCAAAATAGCGACTCAAGAAAATGTAGAACAAAATGGACCAGGATAGGTAGAATGGTAGCGGTTCAAGGAAACTGAGGCACACAGCATCTCAAACATCACCTTTCCCTCTATTACTGACGTCAAAACAACATGGGGTCTATTAAAAGAAACTATTGAAGCAGTTAACTTTGAACAAATAGGCATGTCCAAATCTGGATGCCATAAAGTAGGTCGTCGGACGTGGTTGTGGACAGAGGTTGGTTCAAATGGCTCTGAGCACTATGGGACTTAACACATATGGTCATCAGTTCCCTAGAACTTAGAACTACTTAAACCTAACTAACCTAAGGACATCTCACAACACCCAGCCATCACGAGGCAGAGAAAATCCCTGACCCCGCCGGGAATCGAACCCGGGAACCCGGGCGCGGGAAGCGAGAACGCTACTGCACGACCACTGCGGACTGTGGACAGAGGTTAAGAGCAAAGTGAGAGCTAAAGAAGAGTACTATAACAAGTGAAAATGAACCTGCGAAGAAACAACATAGGCATATGGCACTAGTAGATACGTTCTGTTGCATCAACGACCAAGTACTTATTGTTGACGGAAATAAGGCAGCAGAACGCTGGCGGCGGTACTACGAAGCGGTCTCCAGTGAAGAGTTCCCACATTCCACAGTATAGCAGCCGGCGCCCTTCAAGGATGCATGGTACCGATCACGAGGCCTGAAGTTTATAAGCCCTAGGGGAAGATGAAACTTGAGAAGGTGACTGGGCTGGATGATCTGCCAGCAGAACTGTGGGGATCAAGGCACCGAACAGCAGTTTCTCTCGACAGGATCACTGAAGACAGAAAGATAGTAAGTGGAATTCAAAAAATGGCTCTGAGCACTATGGGACTCAACTGCTGCGGTCATTAGTCCCCTAGAACTTAGAACTACTTAAACCTAACTAACCTAAGGACATCACACACATCCATGCCCGAGGCAGGATTCGAACCTGCGACCGTAGCAGTCGCACGGTTCCGGACTGCGCGCCTAGAACCGCGAGACCACCGCGGCCGGCGATAGTAAGTGGACACTGAGCGCTAAGTCCCAGTCTGGACTCAGAAGGGGAGCCCGGATGAATGTTCCAGCTATCATTCTCAAGCAAACTATGACAGTGAAGACCTTAGAGAGCATCACAGAGTACAGAACGCGTAAGATTTTCAGTACTAGCACCAAACCGTGTGGCTGTGTGAAAGGCTGTGACATCACCGATGCTATTGATGCAACTCGCTTGCTTATTGAGACACACTATGAGAAATCTAAGCATCATCTCTTCGCTTTCCTGGACATGAAAAAGGTTTGCTACCGAGTTCCATGTTATCTAATATGGTTGGCCTCCGAGAGCGTGAAGTACCCGAACAATTAAGTGAATAGATTCAAGTACTGTATCACAATCCTAAAAGACGAGTACTTTCTGCTGCTGGGCTCTCAGATGACTTTCAGTTTTCTGCAGCTGTCCTTCAGAGATCTGCTCTTTCTGTCCTTGTCTTCATTATCATAATTTACACTATCGCCACAGATCTTCAGAAATTAGTACCTTGGACACTGTTCTATGCTGATGAGGTTCTACTGGTTGATACCGACAAGGATGAACTTAAACGATGTGCCTCAATATAAAGAAGACTGAATATCTCTCAACAAATACAAATAATAAGGCCACCATCAAGATCGACGGTGTAGATCTTAAAATATCTTAGCTCATCGTTGGTAACTGCTCATTCGTACCAGAAATCACAAACCACGTTAGCAGTGCGCGAAGAATAACTGTTGTGCTTTGTGATAAGATCCTGGAGCTACCCAAGTCGAAAACATACCACTCTGCAATCCACACCGTTGGCTTGGGTGGTGCAGAATGTTGACACGCAACAAAAGAAGCAGAGATACCACTTGTTGTAATAGAAACATAAATGCTACGGTGGGTCTGACGCTTCGTCATCATGTGACCAATCACGAAAATTTCAGGTGGTACGAAATGACACCTATCGCTGGGAGGATGACGGAAAGTCGTCTGCGATGGTATGGACACGTACTTCGAGCAGATCAAGAAACAATGGCTAAACATAGGCATTTGGGAGACCAGCGCAACGTTGGGTACCCTGAGCGCAGACCTCAAGGTAGTGGGCCTGCCCGTCCCGCCCAATCACAGGATGGCGACAAGTGGAGACTGTCTCACACGCCGCGGCACAGTTTATGTCACACTTGCTGTTCGTCATCATCATAATCATCATCATCAGCAGCAGCCACTAATAGCCAATGCCAGACATAGGCCTACCTTCCCAACACTTGTCCAGCATTAAGACCTTTAACCACACACACTGATGCCACTGTTACATGTTTACCGAAGTCACCTATCCACTTCCCATTGCGTTGTCTTATAGGTCCTCCCTTGTATCTGGGAACTCAGCAAAGTACTTCTTTGATCCATCTACGATCACTTCGCTGACATACCTCCATTTAATTTTCATTACGGTCACAATTACATCTTACACTCGAGTTGGTTGACAAACCATTTTGTTTTATTTTTCCAACATAAGAGTATCACTCTCAGCTGCTCGCTGCAGCATCTGACTAGTTTTCTCATTGAAAGTCCATCTCACATTGCCATAAGTCAGCATATGCCCTAATTTCAGACATGCCCTCATTTGACCATCGGGCAGACTCCCGCATGGGCGACACAGAAATAAGCATGCCTGGCGTAGGGAAACAACTGAAAGATTTGAAAACAAATAAAACACTGGGTCCGGATAGAATCCCAGTTCGATTTTACAAAGAGTACTCTACGGAAATGACCACTTACCTACCTTGCATTTATCGTAAATCTCTCGCCCGCCACAAAGTCCAAACCACCGGAAAAAAGCGCATGTGACTCCCGTTAAAGGACGGACCCGCAAAATTACACACCAATATTCCTAACTTCTGTTTGCTGCAGAATCCTTGAACATATTCTCAGCTCGAATATAATAAACTTTCTTGAGATTAAGAAGCTTATGTCCAAGAATCAGCATGGTTTTAGAAAGCATCGCTCGTCCGAAACTTACCTTGCACTTTTCTCACATGATGTACTGAGAACTAGGGATGAAACGCAACAGGCAGATTCCATATTTCTAGATTCCCGGAAAGCATTTGACACCGTACCCCATTGCAGACTGTTAACCAAGGCAGGAGCATATGGAATACGTTCACAGATATGTGAGTGACTCGAAGACTTTTTAAATAATAGAACCCAACATGTTGTCCTCGACGGCGAGTGTTCATCAGGGACAAGGGTGTGGTCAGGACTGCCCCACGGAAGTGTGATGGTTCAAAAATGGTTCAAATGGCTCTGAGCACTATGGGACTTAACATCTGAGGTCATCAGTCCCCTAGAACTTAGAACTGCTTTAACCTAACTAACCTAAGGACATCACACATACATGCCCGAGGCAGGATTCGAAGATGATGCCGTGATGTACTCTAAAGTGTCGAAGCTGAATGGCTGTAGGAAGATACAGGACGTCTTAGATAAAATTTCCAGTTCTTGTGGTAAATGGCAGCTAGTCCTGAATGTGGAAAAAGGTAAGTTAATGCGGATGAGTAGGAAGAACAAACCTGTAATGTTGGGATACAGCATTACTAGTGTGCCGCCTGGCACAGTCAGGTCGTTTAAATGTCTGAACGTGTTGTTGTAAAGCGATATGAGGTGGAACGAGCGTGTGAAAACTGTGGTAAGGTTGGCAAATGGTCGACTTCGTTTCATTGGGAGAATTTTAGGAAAGAGTCGTTCACCTGTAAAGGAGAATGCTTATAGGACGCTGGTGCGATCTATTCTTGAGCATAAGGTAGAGATCGAGGCAATTCAGAGGCGGGCGGCTAGATTTGTTACCGGTAGGTTCGAGCAACACGTAAGTGTTACCGAGATGCTTTGGGAACTCAAACGGAAATCCCTAGAGGGAAGGAGACGCTCTCTTCGGGAACTACTATTGGCAAAATTTAGAGAACCAGCGTTTGAAGCTGACTGCCGAATGATTCTACTGCCGCCCGTGTACATTGCTCCGTATCCCGCCATTGTCTTCAACTATTTTCGTTGTGTGGAGCCATCGTGAAGAATAGCTCGGCAGCTCGGTGACTTCCTAAGACACCTGAACAGCCTCCATGCCAACATGAAATTTACCATGGAAGTAGAAAAGGTCAAAAAACTACCGTTTCTAGATGTGCTGGTCACAAGGGATGGCGAAAACCTGGGACACAGCGTGTATCGAAAAGCGACACACACGGACCGATACCTGCACAAACTATCAAACCACCACACGAGCCAGAAAGGAGGCGTCATTTATATGCGCTTAACGCGATCAGGACCGGTATGTGAGTCGCAAGCACCTCAGACGCGAAATGCGACACATGGAAAGTGTCCTGAGTAACAATGGGTACTCCACAAGTTATATTAGAAGTGTAACAGAGCCAAAGTTATTACAAAAAGAAATATCGGGTATGGTCTTTCTGCCATACATTCCCAGAGTGACGGACAGAATCGGCCGGGCCGTATATAGCTCAAACATGGCGTAAAGACGATTTTCAACAAGTGGCCACGTAAGCCTCAACATTTTTAGACATGACTGACTCACAATGAAAAGAATATAGGATCTAATACCGACGCCTGATACTACCTGCCTCCACTGGGACACTATGGTGCGAACATGACGTATTGCTGGCGATGCGTCAGGTCTGAGCGAAACAGTTGCAATGCATTTGGCAGATATTTAGACTGCTACGTTTGGCAAGTAAAATGTCTAAGTGGCAAGTTTTAAAGTCTTTCCTGAAGTCTAAGAAGCACATGATAGTTATTTTTTGTGCATCCATGGAAAGCTTCAGGTCATCTGTTACCTTTATTAAGACAGAAGTTTTTGCTGCAATGTTTACTGATACCGGACTGGTATTTGTGTAGTGGGTTGTTTGTGGTTAGGCAATTTATTAGCTGGTCGTGGACTATATATTATAAGGCCTTAGACAGTGCAGAAAGAATGCAAATAAATCGGTAACCAGGGAGTGGTGTGGCAGCGTCTTTTTTAGATAGTGGATTAACGAGCCCCTGTTTACAGGCCTCAAGGAAAACTGATGTGGTTAAGGAGCGTTTGGAAGTAGTTATAGAGGGCAGTAGTAGGTCAATAACAAGCTTCATCATTTGGACTCTGATGCCATCGTGTCCAGTAGATGCTGATCGAATATACTTCAGGGACTTTTTGAGGGTATTGCACTAACATGCTTTAGATAGAATTGTTTGTGGGTACAGCCGTTTACGTCCGTGAAGTAATCAATGAATCTCTCTTTCGTTTGTGGTGCAGTTGTGGTTGGAGGTAATGTGAAGCAGCGGTCATTTCTCTGGCTGGGACATTTGCATCAGCTTCCATCATTATCGTATGTAAAGATGATCAAGCAAAATTTAATTTTGTTTGTGTTCGAGAAAGTAATAGAAGACATCCACCAACTATTTCTTGCACCTTAGTTGCAAGTTCAGTTAAATTAATGTTTGCAGTCTCGGATTGTAGTCAGTCGTGGTTTCTTTCCGAGACATTCTAAAGATTACGTCATGAAAATTGTGTCATAGGCAGACAAGCCAGATGCACGCATTTGGGAGATACGAGTTACACTTGCTGTTGAAAACTGACTTTAGTTCCAAATGTGTTCATTGTGAGAATTCACACCTAAAAAATGGAACTGTGACCATAGAATTCGGCGATAGTGTTAATCCTTCAGTACATATTTACGCTTCAGCGAAACAGATTTTTCAAAAAATGGTTCAAATGACTCTGAGCACTATGGGACTTAATTTCTGAGGTCACCAGTCCCCTAGAACTTAGAACTACTTAAACCTAACTAACCTAAGGGCATCACACACATCCATGCCCGATACAGGATTCGAACCTGCGACCGTAGCGGTCGCTCGGTTCCAGGCTGTAGAGCCTAGAACCGCACGGCCACTCCGGCCGGCAACAGATTTCTCCTAACGATGGATGACTTGGCTGACTCCTTGGTTCAGAAGCCTGCATTTTGTTGTTGAGGAAACTTTCTACCTGGAATGTCACCTCGTCATCATTTTGGGAACACCTGACTTGTAATGGTTGTTTCATCCGCTTCACTCGGCTCTCAAATTTTGCCTCACAGCTCTTACGAGTATGCTGCTGCCACGGCACTCAATGACGTGGGACGAGCAAAAAATTGAAAGCCTAAAGGAGCAGCAGAGATGGCTTTGTCCTGCGTAGGATGAGCTGGAGCATTGTGGAGGAGCAAAAATACTCCATTCGACACTTTCCCATGATCATTTTCTTTATTGGGGTTCCACAGTCATGTACCTGCTGAACGCGTTTACTTTATTTAATTTAGCACGATTGTCCAAGAAAATCGTGAAAAATTAAATAAAGTTGCAAGCATTACAATGTGCTTCGGCTGCCCATGATGTTTCATCTTTGCAGTCTCCCGTAGCATACTCCTGTGACGGTTATCCTGTTACGACTGTACCCTGTTATATCCACGCCAAGACAGCTCGAAAAAAATCTGTCGACATCACCTTGCCCTATGATATACATGAAATGTATTCGCAGTTGTGAATACGAACAACCATCAGCTGTATAAGCCTCGGTTCGGCGCCGTTTTTGAACCGGTGTGAGCAGTCGCGGAACAAGGCGGGTGGCGATCTGTGTCGTGTTCAAAATTTCAAGTAAGATTTTGAAAAATGATCTGCGAATAATTACCACTTTTTCCGCTACCATTTCTACGGTATCGTCGAAAGATCGCGGTGCCACACCACAGTCGGCAAAGAGTCTCAGTACCACAGACATTAACGATGTGTCGCTGCAGTCAGCAACGTCGAATGGGAGATGCTAAAGAAGACACGCCCTCTCTCTCAGCACAGCAGCGCCCTCGCACGGAGGTCGACATAGAGCTGCCCCAATTCAGGACTTCGGCTGAAGCAGTCACAATCATCATATAGGAATAAAGAGTTATTCGAGTCTCAGACGGTAAATGTACTTTTGTAAATGTCGAACCATGTACGTCAGGAGAAGAGTTGTAACTGGAGGCCTCGGGCGATGCTTTAATAGTGTGACAGTTGTAAATTATCAAGGTCTCCTGTGGCAATGGATTGCATCAAGTTGAGTAAAGCTTCTTATTCATTAGCGTAATAAAGTGAACCAATATATCATATGTTATGGTTCCAACGAGCCATCTCACTGAGCAATCAAAGAACCCACAGTTACGCCTGGACGGTTGTACTATAGTCTGGTCACAACAACTTCGATCAAGAAACGCCGGTTCTTCATAGCGAGATGGTCTGTCACTTCGTTCTATGTCATTCAGATTTGTTGAACCACACTGAAACTGTATGCGCCACCCAGCCACTCTCTCATATGATGTATTGTTTCCAGGGTCGTTTCTATCATCAGGCAAGACCAGAAGGCTGCCTAGGGCGGCAAAATTTTGGGGGGAGGGGGGAGCAAGAGACGGAAAAAAATGAGCAAATGAGGATAAAAGATGAAAAACGCGAAAAATTAAAACATCGAATTCCTTTCAAAAACATACGAAACGGTTGCTTAATAAGTCTTCACGTACTATGACGAAAGTAAACACATTGCCTATTCCTACTTCAAAACCAAGCCAGGCGCTACTGAGTACGAAAGGGAAAGCAAACATGACGTTGATTCATCTGTCGAGCGCAGGGGCGGGTCACGTGTGTTGACTTGGGACCACGTTGCGACTCACGGAGTCCCTCTCCTTGTTTTTACCTCCGCAGATCATTTGTCAAGCGTCTGTTATATTGCGCGGTTCTATTGATGTTTTATTTCTACTATTATTTACTGTGGTCAATCGGTCACATATTCACAAGTTAGGTTTTGCACTTCTCTTTCAGCAAATCTAAAAGGAGTAAAAGGTAAGTGCAGTTCATCACATCCATCCATACAAATGAGTTGGTGTCTGTTTGCAAGTCCGTCTCTGGGTGTCCGAGACTCGCGTTACGAGAAAGAACTACACTGTCTTTTCTCAAACAGTTGAGCTGTCGTTTCCTTAAAACTGAGGACAAAAAATAAGAAACTGGGGACATTTCTTGTCCTCGATCAGTTTTAAAGGACTGCGGGACAAAGTATGAAAGTTGAGGACTGTCCACAGAAAATGAGGACGTGTGGTCACTTTGGTTTAATGATTAAAAGTATAATAAGAGATTTGCAATTGTTGTGCCGCTGGATGTTGGTGGTGGCGGGTGACGTGGGGGGAAGGGACCGGGGGGGGGGGGGGGCGGGCGATATCAATCAGGGAGTCTGATAGTAGTAAGAAAGAGGGGGCTTCGTTTTTCAATTCTCGCCTAGGGCACCAAAACACCTAGCAACGGCCCTGGTTGTTAGCATACACTTCCACCAACTCAGTACGGATTGTTGCGGCGTTTTCCTCCTTCAAATGCAGACGCACTCTCACACGACACGGCACTTTATCAAAAAGATTGCGCAATTTTGTTTTGGCTGCTCTATCGGCGAGCTGCTGTACTGTGGCGCAGGGATATCAGTGTGTACCGGGACTGCACTAATGTAGCTGAAAAAGGGAAAAAAGTTACTATGTTTCTTTCGGCGTGACATTTAAAACTTTACGATTATCTTCGCTTCAAGATTCACATAGCGCACCCGCAGTTGTGAGACGGCGGTGACATTTGAAGTTACTGTGCGTGTGCCCTACAGCCACGGCGGCCCACGTGAGTCGTCCTTCACGTGCGTGGGAGGGCGTGGCCAGTCGAATGCGGCCACCAGCGGCAGCTGGAAAGCCGGCGCCTCGCCGCAAACACGGCTAATTGGAATGTGGCGGGTCGCATTACACCGCAGTGAGGCGACTCGCCGCAGTTGACCCGTGAAGGGACTGACGGGCGCAACGGGACGTGACCTCGACAACTGCGCGGTCGCCTGTCAGCTGGGGCCTTGTCGCCCGCTGCCGGGTCGCAGCTGGTGCTTACCCACTTCTCGCATTCGCTACCCGCGGACCATTTGCATCCTATGAAGACGGTGCTCCATGTCACCGGGCCACACTTGTTCGCCATTGGTTTGATCATTTTGGACAGTTCGAGCGAATGATGTGGCCACCCACATCGTCCGACGTGAATACCATCGGAAATTTGTGGGTCACAATCGAGAGGTCAGTTCGTGCACAAATTCTTGCACAGACAACACTTCCGTTATTATGGACGGCTCTTTATTTTTGCAGAGGACTGCCAATGACTTGTTGAGTCCATGTCACGTCAAGTTGCCGCACTGCACCGGGAAAAAGGAGGTCCGATATTAGGATGTACCCCATCGCTTTTTTCACCTAAGTGTATAGATGTCGGACTCATTCCAGAAGTCGAAGAATTTAGAAACGTTGCAAATATATTTGAGTATTTAAAACTGGGAGGTTGCCCAGATGTTATAAGGCCTGCATCCAACTCACAGTCCGCAGCTCGTGGTCGTGCGGTAGCGTTCTCGCTTCCCACGCCCGGGTTCCCGGGTTCGATTCCCGGCGGGGTCAGGGATTTTCTCTGCCTCGTGATGACTGGGTGTTGTGTGATGTCATTAGGTTTGTTAGGTTTAAGTAGTTCTAAGTTCTAGGGGACTGATGACCATAGATGTTAAGTCCCATAGTGCTCAGAGCCATTTGAACCATCCAACTCACAGCCGACTTCCTTATGCGTGGTTTCCGAATCGCCCTTTTTGCAATGTTCTCTACAGTTCGGCAAAGGATGAAACAGTAATATATACATCGCTCTTTCAACTAAACAGAATTGTGAACAAGGAAAAAAGTGGTCAGCACCAAGTGGAAACGAACTTCGTGTGTTTTGCTCGTAACAAACTGTAAGTTTTATGTTCTGTCAGTGTGTTTCCTCACAGAGTAATGAATGTGAAGATTAAATGGTTCAAATGGCTCTGCGCACTATGGGACTTAACATCTGTGGTCATCAGTCCCCTAGAACTTAGAACTACTTAAACCTAACTAACCTAAGGACATCACACACATCCATGCCCGAGGCAGCATTCGAACCTGCGACCGTAGCGGTCACGCGGTTCCAGACGGAAGCGCCAAGAACCGCACGGCCACACCGACCGGCAATGTGAAGATTAAAAGCGACTCGACTGTTATGCAATTCTACATTTACATCCGTACTCCGCAAGCCGCCTGACGGTGCGTGGGGGAGGGTACGTTGAGTCCCTCTACTGGTTCTCCCTTCTATTACAGTCTTGTATTGTTCGTGGAAAGAAAGATTGTCGGTATGCCTCTGTGTGGGTTCTAATCTCTCTGATTTTATCCTCATGGTCTCTTCGCGAGATGTACGTAGGAGGGAGCAATATACTGCTTGACACCTCGGTGAAGGTATG
This sequence comes from Schistocerca gregaria, assembly GCF_023897955.1. Lineage (NCBI taxonomy): Eukaryota > Metazoa > Arthropoda > Insecta > Orthoptera > Acrididae > Schistocerca > Schistocerca gregaria. Next base: position 569,639,882 of record NC_064924.1, read on the forward strand.
TTCTGGAAACTTCAACAAAAGCCTATACCGAGCTACTGAGCTTCTCTCTTGCAGAGTCTTCCACTGGAGTTCATCTATCATCCCCGCAACGCTTTCGAGATTACTAAATGATCCTGTAACGAAGCACGCTGCTCTCCGTTGCATCTTCTCTATCTCATCTATCAACCCTATCTGGTACGGATCCCACACCAGTAAGCAGTATTCAAGCAGTGTGCGAACAAGTGTACTGTAACCTACTTCCTTTGTTTTCGGACTGCATTTTCTTAATATTCTTCCAATGAATCTCAGTCTGGCATCTGTTTTACTAACGATTAATTTTATATAAAAAATGTAGCAGTGAATGTGCTTGAACTCGCGACGTCGATTCTACGGTGCGTGACGCTTACCGTTGCGCCACTAGCTGACACAATTATTGCAACTCTACCCAATCTCTCTCTCTCTCTCTCTCTCTCTCTCTCTCTCTCTCTCTCTCTCTCTTCCTTTCTTTCTTTTCCTCCAACACTTACTTATTTCCTTTTTGTTATGGATAAGGCTCCACAGTTCATCGTTGATATTCAACATAGTAGCAGGGAAAGCACATCCCAATATAGGACGGAAAGCATACTTCACTTACGTTTATGAACACATTTTACTTGCCCGTTAATTTCGACGCGGTCCACAAAATAAATGTTTGCACTGGCAACAAATTACACTGACCAGCCAGAACATTATGACCACCTACCTGACAGCGGATACGTGCACGTTTGGCACGGATAACAGCGACGACACGTCGAGGCGTGCAAGTAATGTGGTCTTGGCAGGTGTGTTTGATCGGGTTAAGATACGGCGAGTTTTGGGGGCCAACACATCAACTGGAACTCGTCACTGTGTTCCTCGAACCACTCAATCACACTCCTGGCCTTGTGACAGGATGCATTATCCGGCTGAAAAATGTCAGTGCCGTCTGGAAACATGGTCGTCATGAAGGGGTGTACGTGGTCTGCAACCAGTGTTTTATGCTGTTTGGCGTCACAGTGCCTTGCACGAGCTCCACTGGACCCGCGTGGATGTTCCCCAGAGCATAATGGAGCCGCTGTCAGCTTGTGTCCGTCCTGCAGTTCTGGTGTCAAGTACCTGTCCTCTGGAAGACAAAGGATTCGCGCCCTGCTATCGTCGTGATGGAGAAGGTGTCGGGATTCATCAGACCACCGCGCCAACGACCAGGGACTATGGTCACGTGCCCTCTTCAGTCGCAGTTACTATGTCGTGATGTTAACATCGGCACTTGCATGTGTTGTCGGCTGCGGAGGCTTATCTTTAGGAGCGTTGGGTGCACTGTGTGTTCAGACACACTTGTACTCTGCCTAGCATTAAAGTCTGACGTCAGTTCCGCCACAGTTCGCCGTCTGTCCTGTTTTACCAGTCTGCCCAGCCCACGACGTCCGGCATCTGAATGAGGCGTTGCCGCCCAACCCAACGACATCTGGACGTAGTTTCATCTCAGTTTCGCCACGTGTTGAAGACACTCGCCACAGCAGTCCTCGAACACCCGACAAGTTGTGCAGTTTCAAAAATGCTCTTGCCGAGCCTCCGAGCCATCACAGTCTGCCCTCGGTCAAACTCAGGTGGATCACGCGTCTTCCCCATTCTGCACACGAACAGCTCGCTCACTGATACTACATGCACAAAAAATGCGTGTGTGTGTGGCTAGCAATCATTAGTCGCCAAGTGACGCTGCTGTCGCCTGCATGGGTTTATATCGACTGTAGATTGGTGGTCGTAATATCCTCACTGATCAGTGTATTAAAGGGTGGATAATAATTAATAGCAAATTCTAACAAGGATGAAATTGGATGACGACAGAAGCATAAAAGTTTCAGTGAAAGTTAGTCCGTAAAATAACCGTTTGTGAGATATTAGCAAGTGATTGGTCACGTCTCGGCACTGACATTAGAGAGGAATATTGCCCTAGTTAATAAAAATGTATCTGAAATGTAAACTTTTCGATTAAGTCCTCACCTAATTGGCCTCAAGTTCGTCGTATGCTAATTATTTTTCCCTGGATTACAATAAAACTAAATTTAATTAAAATAACAACATCAAGGCATACCAAAAATCAAGGGCAAAAACATACGTAATCTCCTTCATTGATTTAAAAAAAAAACGTATGATTCGATTGATAGAGAATCTCTATCATCAGTCCTTTAAGAAATGGGTTTGGATGAGAAAACAATATTATAAAAGAGACCCTTACAAATACGTTTTCGAAAGTTAAATTTGTGGGTGAATTATCGGAACCCTTTGAAATAAAATGGGAGTGCGACAGGGGGATTAGCTCTCGCCGTTACTGTTCAATTGTGCGCTCTAGAAAGTAGTCAGAGAATGGAACACAAATATTAAGAGTGGTATAAGCCTGGGTTGCGAAAAGAAGAACCTTAAAGTAAACGGCATTGCTTTTGCAGATGGTATGGCCCTGTTTGCTGAAACAATGGAAGAAGCACGGAAGCAAATCCTTGAACTAAAGAAACAATCAGCTAAAATAGGTCTTCACATCTCCTTTGAAAAAACTAAGATATTAACAAATATCAAGCACTCACGTAAATACCTCAAAGTTCAAGAATAAAAGATTGAAATAGTAAAAGAATTCAAAAATCTCGGAGAATGGGTTAGTTGGAAAGCTGGGGAAAGCAAAGCAATAGAATCCAGAAAAAATAAACTGGAATTGGCCTTCCAACTAACAAAATTTACATACAATAAAAAATCCCTTTCATGGGGGTCCAAAATTACACATTACAAGACAGTGATTAAGCCAGAAGCACTGTATGCAGCAGAAACACTAACCACGAATTTCAAAGGCCAAATGGAGGAACTTGAGCTAAAGGAAAGAAAAATTTTAAGAAAAATCATAGGATCAAAATTTCAAGACAATAAGATTATATACATCAAAAATGAAACTCTTTACATGAAAATTGAAAGACTTTCAGTTACTATGCGAAAAAAGGAGGATACATTTTTATGGTCATCTTCTCAGAATGAATTCCTACAGCTTAACTAAACAAACCGTAACCGCAAAACGAAACCCAACTGGTTTAAAGAAACTGAGAAAGATCTAGTAGAATTGAAGATTTCAGAAAATTCACTTATTGATCGAACAGCTAAATTAATTACTAAAGACGAAAACGTAAGGTTCCAAGACAAATCTACACAAAAGTCCAAACCTTTCATATCGGAAGAAGAGGATAAAAGAAGATCAGAAAGAATGAAAAAAATATTGGGCCCTAAGAAAAGAACAACGCACAATGAAATGATTGATCCAGCGTACACCAAAGAGGGTGAAACGAAACAAGAAGAAGAAAAACATATACGGGGAGGTCATAAACGGTCTGTAAAGCCTGTAAGGGTGTTACAGGATGTTGTGCTGAGAAATAATTGTTAAGGAAAAATTCGATACGTTGCGCCGTTTCGCAGTGAGTTAGTACTGAAGTTAATCTGTCAGGCCGTTGCGGGCGCAAAGTCAAGCGGCCCACCAGAGACGGTGTCACTAAACGTGGACTTGGTTTGGTTTCCTAAAACCGAACAAGCGAGCGATTCAAAAAGTGGATTTGGGCCACGAGTGAGCGTCGAATCCGAGCCAAAGGTTTAGCAATCTCGTGTGCTTTCGTCTACGCTATGAGGACCACTGACGCTAACTGTGTCTGCCGGGCAACTTGACTTTCCGCGCGACGGCCTGAATGGCTAACTTCAGTGTTAAGTAACTCTGAAACGGCGTAACGCATCGAATTTTTTCCTGAACAAATATTTCTCAGCCTGCAACAGCCTTAGAAGCTTTTCACGTTAGTGGGTGTTAATCCGCCCTCAAATAAATACGCACTACACTCTATGTGCCGAAACCAGATTTAACCATATCCCTTCTAACAATACAGTTTATTGCACTAAAAGCTTTAGAGAAAATGTTGTGTCGATGCCGCTTCCCTCTTCAAAGTAATTAACGATCGCTCGACTGATAAGTCGTGTCCAGTGGCTGCTTCTTGATTCGTAGAAAACTTGTGAGATAAGAGGAGCTCGTCCTGCGTCACTTAACATCGGTGTGCTGGTGGGAACCTCACGTCTCGCGTGATGCTCGATAAGCTACGGTGCAGTTCATCACCAAGAGCTAGCAGATAGCTGTAAGGTGGAAGCTGGTATAGCCATAACGTTGTTTTCAGCAGTTTTTGACTGTAGCAAACTTCGTTGATCCTACTATTCTCGCGGTTACTCACGCCTAATACGGCAAACAAAAACATGTCAATTACTTTGTCACACCAAGTATATGCATCATACACCTCCCGAAGCAATGTTATGTTCAATGCACAACCCACACTTTCCCTGTTCGAAACCATGTCGCGCAATAGATGGCCCATACCTGATTCTTTAGCAGCCTGGGCAAATTTTCTATTTGAAGTGGTTAACACCGCATTACTCTGTTATTATAACAGCAAGTTAGCGTTATCCTATTTCAGGAGTTATTACAGTAATTGTCTAAGTTGTTGTTGTTGTTGTGGTCTTCAGTCCTGAGACTGGTTTGATGCATCTCTCCATGCTACTCTATCATGTGCAAGTTTCTTCGTCTCCTAGTACCTACTGCAGCCCTTCATCCTTCTGAATCTGTTCAGTGTCTCCCTCTACGATTATTACCCTCCACGCTGCCTCCAATGCTAAATTTGTGATCCCTTGATGCCTCAGATAATGTCCTACCAACCAGTCACTTCTTCTTGTCAAAACTCCCCTTCTCCCCTTCTCCCCAATTCTATTAAATATCTCCTCGTCAGTTATGTGATCTACCCATCTAATCTTAAGCATTCTTCTGTAGCACCACATTTCGAAAGCTTCTATCCTCGTCTTGTCTAAACTATTTATCGTCCATGTTTCACTTCCATACAAGGCTACACTCCATACAAATACTTTCAGAAACGACTTCCTGACACTTGAATCTATACATGATGTTAACAAATTTCTCTTCTTCAGAAACGCTTTCCTTGCCATTGTCAGTCTACATTTTATATCCTTTCTACTTCGACCATCATCAGTTATTTTGCTCCCCAAATAGCAAAACTCCTTTACTACTTTAAGTGTCTCATTTCCTAACCTAATCCCCTCAGCATCACCCGACTTAATTCGAATACATTCCATTGTCCTTGTTTTGCTTTTGTTGAAGTTCATCTTGTACCCTCCTTTCAGGACACTGTCCATTCCGTTCAACTGCTCTACCAGGTCCTTTGCTGTCCCTGACAGAATTACAATGTCATCGGCAAACCTTAAAGTTTTTATTTCTTCTCCATGGATTTTAATACCTACTCCGAACTTTTCTTTTCTTTCCTTTACTTCTTGCTCAATATACAGAATGAATAGCATTGGGGAGAGGCTACATCCCTGTCTCACTCCCTTCCCAACCACTGCTTCCCTTTCGTGCCCTTCGACTCTTATAACTGGTTTCTGTACAAATTGTAAATAGCCTTTCGCTCCCTGTATTTTACGCCTGCCACCATCAGAATTTGAAAGAGAGTATTCCAGTCAACATTGTCAACAGCTTTCTCTAAGTCTACAAATGCTAGAAACGTAGTTTGCCTTCCCTTAATCTTTCTTCTAAGATGAGTCGTAGAGTCAGGATTGCCTCACGTGTTCCAACATTTCAACGGAATCCAAACTGATCTTCCCCGAGGTCGGCTTCTACCAGTTTTTCCAATCGTCTGTAAAGAATTCGCGTTAGTATTTTGCAGCTGTGACTTATTAAACTGATAGTTCGGTAATTCTCACATCTGTCAACACCTGCTTTCTTTGGGATAGGAATTATTATGTTCTTCCTGAAGTCTGAGGGAATTCTGCCTGTTTCATACATCTTGCTCACCAGATGGTAGAGTTTTGTCAGGACTTGCTATCCCAAGGCTGTCAGTAGTTCTAATGGCATGCTGTCTACTCCCGGGGAATTGTTTCGGCTCAGGTCTTTCAGTGCTCTGTCAAACTCTTAACACAGTATCATATCTCCCATTTCATCTTCATCTACATCCTCTTCCATTTCCATAATATTGTCCTCAAGAACATCGCCCCTGTATAGACCCCCTATATACTACTTCCACCTTTCTGCTTTCGCTTCTTTGCTTAGAACTGGGTTTCCATCTGAGCTCTTGATATTCATGCAAGTGGTTCTCTTTTCTCCAAAGGTCTCTTTAATTTTCCGGTAGGCAGTATATATCTTACCCCTCGTGAGATAAGCCTCTACATCGTTACGTTTGTCCTCTAGCCATCCCTGCTTAACCATTTAACATTTCCTGTCGATCTCATTTTTGAGACGTTTGTATTCCTTTTTGCCTGCTTCACTTACTGCATTTTTATATTTTCTCCTTTCATTTATTAAATTCAGTATCTCTTCTGTTACCAAAGGATTTCTACTAGCCCTCGTCTTTTTACCTACTTGATCCTCTGCTGCCTTCACTATTTCATTCCTCAAAGCTACCCATTCTTCTTCCACTGTATTTCTTTCCCACATTCTTGCCAATCGTTCCCTATTGCTCTCCCTGAAACCCTGTACAACCTCTGGTTTAGTCAGTTTATCCAGGTCCCATCTCCTTAAATTCCCACCTTTTTGCAGTTTCTTCAGTTTTAATCTACAGGTCATAACCAATAGATTGTGGTCAGAGTCCACATCCGCCCCTGGAAATGTCTTACAATTTAAAACCTGGTTCCTAAATCTCTGTCTTACCATTATATAATTTTTGAACCAAGTGGTCGCTATGATTAAGTTATGCTCTGTGCAAAATTCTACCAGGCGCTTTCCTCTTTCGTTCCTTAGCCGCATTCTATATTCACGTACTACGTTTCCATCTCTTCGTTTTCCTACTGTTGAGTTCCAGTCACCCATGACCATTAAATTCTCGTCTCCCTTCAGTACCTGAATAATTTCTTTTATCTCATCATACACTTCATCAATTTCTTCATCATCTTCAGAGCTAGTTGGCATATAAACTTGTACTACTTTAGTAGGCGTGGCCTTCGTGTCTATCTTGGCCACAATAATGCGTTCACTATGTTGTTTGTAGTAGCTTACCTGCACTCCTATTTTTTAAATTCATGATTAAAGCTACTCCTCCATTACCCCTATTTGATTTTGTATTTATAATACTGTATTTGCCTGACCAGAAGTCTTGTTCCTCCTGCCACCGAACTTCACTAATTACCACTATATCCAAGTTTAACCTATCCATTCCCCTTTTTAAATTTTCCAACCTACCTGTGCGATTAAGGGATCTGACATTCCACGCTCCGATCCGTAGAACGCCAGTTTTCTTTCTCCTGATAACGACGTCCTCCTGAGTAGTCCCCGCCCGGAGATCCGAATGGGGGACTATTTACCTCCGGAATATTTTACCCAAGAGGACGCCATCATCATTTAATCATACAGTAATTCCGCATGTCCTCGGGAAAACGGATTTTAAGTGAGTGGACTGTTGGTTTGACCTCCTGAGCAACACATTATTTTATACAGAATAGTATGGATTCGAAACAAGTGTTCCAACAGGCATTCGTTTAGTAGCTGTAATTACTTATAGCCAGGTAAAAATACAGTCGTCAGTCCAAATTAGATATAATTTTTTTAAAATTATTGATGATAATATTAACTTCATAGATTCTTTTTATTACGAACCTCAGGAGTCGAGGAATATGCAAAATCAATTAACAGCTTTTATATTGTCGCTTCCCAGCACTGGTCCTACGACGTGAGAGGAAGAAAGTCCCCTTGGACATTTCGCACAGGCATTTTGGAACAGAGAGGGTCTAACAGCCCTACCACAACGAAGGTCAAAAATTAATTATGGTTGTAGTGTTGCTCACGCTGCTAAATATTTCATTTTCGGGCAACAACAAAGTTATATTATGTGGTATGTGTCATTAGAGCGCAGTTAATAAAGTCATTTCTTGAAACAATGGATCAACTAGGCACTCAACTTTTCATGTTTCCCACGCTGGTCTCGTTATGAACTCATGGCTCAATCGTCGAAAATCTAGGTAGTGATGATTCCAAGCTTGGATGCAAAGAGGCCTAGGTGTTATTCTGCGATATTCAAAAGTTTTTTTAGATGTGTTTCATAAACCATTCTTGAGGATTAAACTTTTGCAAGTTAGGACAATGGTGATGCAAAAAAGTAACCAGCACTCCTATTTTAAATTACACTTCTTTTTTATTACTTTTGTTGCAATATCGTGCAACTCGTTCCAAAACATCACTTCACAATATAAAACATACTTGAAAATATCTTCCTCACTGTTAAAGTTCACATTTCATAAACTGTCTACTATTTGCGTCTTTTTAACATGACGACCAAAGCTTGACTCTCCAATAACCGCTTACGCGGCCAAAAATCAGAGTTACAAGTACGTCAAAGATCATAGTGACAAAAGAAAGAATACACATAAGAATAATATCATTGCAATATATACGTATCGATGTATCGAAGTACCTCTACATTAATGAAATCAAATGTGAATCCTGTCACAGAAATCTGTTAACTATTTTACAGAAACACAGTAGAATATTGCTGGTATCGAGAGGTTGAGGTGAGGTGCCGTAATGGTTACGTAATTCAAGCACCACTACAAGCGGCAGTTGTTGACTTTGTAGGAAGTGAAGAAGGGCGGAAACACTTAAGCATACAATTTAAGAGCAAAGTCTTTCCCAACAGTTAGCCTTATTCGGAGAGTTGTCTTAAGTGGCTTTATATCACTGCAAATCAAAGAGTACACCCTACCACTCCATATGTTAGTCCCTTCCAGCAACTCCCTGTCCCTGAGTTTTACCTTTCTCTGTCGGAGATGAGTGCTCTGCTCGCAGTTCATTTTACACGACACAGTCAAATACCTGATCCGCAGTGGGAGAAAGGTGCGATAGAGCGCTTTGTCCTCTTCAATTCTGACACACCAAGAATATCAATTATTATTCGTTGACACTATGTGCAATCATTCACAGTAGGAGACAAGTGTTCTGCCTGACACACAGACATTGTTAACTACTACTCATTGCTACTACCAGATACAACCTCTGCAGAGAATGTTCTTTTGTAACACGATGATTATGTACGTGTCACCTGTCAGAGCCTTATCTAGATGTATCAGGGGTCCCATATCACTCCAACTGCGCACGTTCCACACCATTGCTAAGCCTCCACCAGCTTGAACAGTCCTCTGCTCTTATGCTGGGTCCATGGATTCATGAAGTTGTCTCCATACCCGTACACGTCCATCCGCTCGATACAATTTGAAACGAGACTCGTCCGACCAAGCAACATGTTTCCAGTCATCAACAGGCCAATTTCGGTGTTAACGGGCCCACGCGAGGCGTAAAGCTTTGTGTTATGCAGTCATCAAGGGTAGACTAGTGGGACTTCGGCTCCGAAAACCCATATTAATGACGATTCATTGAATGATTCGCTCGCTGACACATATTGATGGGCCAGCATGGAAATCTGCAGCAATCTGCGGTAGGGTTGTACTTCTGTCACGTTGAACGATTCCCTTCAGTCCTCGTTGGTCCCGTTCTCGTATGATCTTTTTCCGGCCGCAGCGATGTCGCAGATTTGATGTTTTGCCGGATTCGTAATATTTCTGGTACACTCGTGAAATGGTCGTACAGGAGAATCCCCACTTTATCGCTTCCTCGGAGATGCTGTGTCCTATCGCTCGTGAGCTAACTGTAACACCACGTTCAAACTCTCTTGAATCTTGATAACTTGCCGTTGTAGCTACACTAACCCATCTAACAACTGACCCAGAATTTGTCGTCTTATATAGGCGTTGCCGAACGCAGCTCCATATTCTACCTGTTTAAATATCTTTGTATTTGAATATGTATGCCTACACCAGTTTCTTTCGCGCTTCAGTGTACATTTATAAACAGAAAATAATAGCGCAGCGATAGTTACATTAATGGCACAAAGAGCTGGTTTTAAGTTGTACTGCTGGCTGTGTGATGGATGTCGAAAGGAGGAAAAACAATAATTAATGAGCGCCACACGACTACCAACACATCAAAGGAAGGGTACGGAAGGGAGGAAGTCAAACACCCAGCATTCGTCTTGAGAGGTACAGGTAGACCACGGGAAAGCTGGAGTTTGGATGGCCGGATGAGTAATTTGGAACCCGGCTCCAGCTGAATGAGGCCTGTGCTTTAACCCATTACGACACCCTGTCAAATCAAGAGTATAACTGAGTTGGTTGAACGCATTATTGTGGCCAAGACAGATACGAAGCCCACGCCTATCACAGTAGTACAAGTTTATATGCCAACTAGCTTCGCAGATGACGAAGAGATTGATGAAATGTATGATAAAAGAAATTATTCAGATAGTGAAGGGAGACGAAAATTTAATAGTCATGGGTGACTGGAATTCGACGTAGGAAAAGGAAGACAAGGAAACGTAGTAGGTGAATATGGAATGGGGCTAAGGAACGAAAGAGGAAGCCGCCTGGTAGAATTTTGCACGGAGCATAACTTAATCATAGCTAACACTTGGTTCAAGAATCATGAAAGAGGGTTGTATACATGGAAGAAACCTGGAGATACTAAAAAGTTTCAGATAGATTATATAATGATAAGACAAAGGTTTAGGAACCAAGTTTTGAATTGTAAGACATTTCCAGGGGAGATGTGGACTCTGATCATAATCTATTGGTTATGAACTGTAGACTAAAACTGAAGAAACTGCAAAAGGGTGGGAATTGGAGTAGATGTAACCTGGATAAACTGAAAGAACCAGAGGTAGTAGAGAGATTCAGGGAGAGCATTAGGGAACGATTGGCAAGAATGTGGGAAAGAAATACAGTGGAAGAAGAATGGGTACCTTTGAGAGACGAAATAGTGAAGGCAGCAGAGGATCAAGGAGGTAAAAAGACGAGGGCTAGTAGAAATCCTTGGGTAACAGAAGAAATATTGAATTTAATTGATGAAAGGAGAAAATATAAAAATGCAGTAAATGAAGCAGACAAAAAGGAATACAGACGTCTCAAAAATAGATCAACAGGAAGTGCAAAATGGCTAAGCAGGGATGGCTAGAGGACAAATGTAACGATGTAGAGGCTTATCTCACTAGGGGTAAGATAGATACTGCCTACAGGAAAATTAAAGAGACCTTTGGAGATAAGAGAACCACTTGTATGAACATCAAGAGCTCAGATGGAAACCCAGTTCTAAGAAAAGAAGGGAAAGCAGAAAGGTGGAAGGAGTATATAGAGGGTCTATACAAGGGCGATATTCTTGAGGACAATATTATAGAAATGGAAGAGAATGTAGATGAAGATGAAATAGGAAATATGATACTGCGTGAAGAGTTTCACAGAGCAGTGAAAGACCTAACTCGAAACAAGGCCCCGGGAGTAGACAACATTCCTTTAGAACAACTGACAGCGTGATACTCTCAGACATCAAGAAGAATATAATAATCCCAATCCCAAAGAAAGCAGGTGGTGGCAGATATGAAAACTACCGAACTATCAGTTTAATAAGCCACGGCTGCAAAATACTTAGACGAATTCTTTACAGACGAATGGAAAACCTGGTAGAAGCTGACCTCGGGGATGATCAGTTTGGATTCCGTAGAAATGTTGGAATACGGGAGGCAGTACTGACCCTACGATTTATCTTAGAAAATAGATTAAGGAAAGGCAACCTACGTATCTAGCATCTGTAGACTTAGAGAAAGCTTTTGACAATGTTGACTGGAATACTCTCTTTCAAATTCTGAAGGTGGCAGGGGTAAAATACAAGGAGTGAAAGGCTATTTACAATTTGTACAGAAACCAGATGGCAGTTATAAGTCGAGGAATCGCGAGATTAGCCGAGCGGTCTGGGCACTGCAGACATGGAATGTGCGGCTGATCCCGGCGGAAGTTCGAGTCCACCCTCGGGCATGGGTGTGTGTGTACGTACTTAGGATAATTTAAGTAGTGTGTAATCTTAGGGACTGACCTTAACAGTGAAGTCCCATAAGTATTTCACACACATTTGAACATTATAAGAGTCGAAGGGCATGAAAGGAAGCAGTGGTTGGGAAGGGAGTGAGACAGGGTTGTAGCCTCTCCCCGATGTTATTCAATCTGTATATTGAGCAAGCAGTAAAGGAAACAAAAGAAAAATTTGGAGTAGGTTTTAAAATCTATGGAGAAGAAATAAAAACTTTGAGGTTCGCCGATGACATTGTAATTCTGTCAGAGACAACAAAGGACTTTGAAGAGCAGTTGAGTGGAATGGATAGTGTCTTGAAAGGATGGTATAAGATGAACATCAACAAAAGCAAAACGAGGATAATGGAATGTAGTCGAATTAAGTCGGGCGATGCTGAGGGAATTAGATTAGGAAATGAGACACTTAAAGTAGTAAAGGAATTTTGCTATTTGGGGAGCAAAATAACTGATGATGGTTGAAGTAGAAAGGATATAAAATGTAGACTGGCAATGGCAAGGAAAGAGTTTTTGAAGAAGAGAAAGTTCTTAACATCCAGTATAGATTTAAGTGTCAGGAAGTCGTTTCTGAAAGTATTTGTATGGAGTGTAGCCAGGTATGGAAGTGAAACATGGACGATAAATAGTTTAGACAAGACGAGAATAGAAGCTTTCGAAATGTGGCGCTACAGAAGAATGCCGAAGATTAGATGGGTAGATCACATAACTGACGAGGAGGTATTGAATAGAATTGGAGAGAAGAGAAGTTGTGGCACAACTTGACTAGAAGAAGAGACCGGTTGGTAGGGCATATTCTAAAGCATCAAGGGATCACCCATTTACTATTGGAGGGCATCGTGGAGGGTAAAAATCGTAGAGGGAGACCAAGAGATGAATACAGTAAAAAGATTCAGAGGGATGCAGGTTGCAGTAGATACTGGGAGATGAAGAACCTTGCACAGGATAGAGTAGCATGGAGAGCTGCATCAAACCAGTTTCTGGACTGAAGACCACATCAACAACAACTGAGTTGGTATCGGAAAGTCCCCGATATATTATTACATCTTACCTAGATCTGCTTCTTCACCATCATCTTGAAGTCAATGCCGTTGGGAGCAAATACACCGACCTGAACGGTTCTGCCGTTTGAGAAATGCATCCTGGGAGTCTGTCCTTAGTACTCTCTGCGATTCCGCTAGAAACTCCTCCACTGTATCACGTCTTCGCCCTTTCAATTTTACTTTCAACTCGGGGAAGAGGAAGGAGGCGCACAGAGTCTGTTGAATACGGCGGGTGGGAAAGATTGTCATATTGTTTTTTGTCAAAAATTCCTGAAAATGTAAGACGGATGCAGTCGCCAGCTGTCATGGTGGGATATCCTGCTATTGGTACGTCACTTTCTTGAATGTTTATTCCTCATGTCCTCCTTCAGACGCCTTAGATTCTTATAACATCGCGATAGAACTCTTTATTGACTGTCTGACAAAAACCGAGAAATTCTTAACGAAAAATCTCGTAAAAATTTAGCTTAGGTTAATGTTACTTTTGGTTGTTGAGCTATTTATTTATTTATTTTGCCAAGCTGAAGATGACTCTTCTGTTGCTACAATTGCTGCTTAGCTACGCTATCTTAGCCATGAACTCAAGCTTCGTCAACAGTGGCAACCTTTCGAATAAAGTATCCATCGTCTTGAAGCAGCCGTTTAAGTTCCCTGAAGACTTCCACGTGATGCTCGTTCTGGTCGTCTTGACGCAGTCGTGGCACAAACTTCGCCGCAATCCTCCTCATGTTAAATTTATCTGACAGGATAGGTGTAAATGTACGATAACTTATTCACGCGGCATTGCAGAGGTCTTGGATGGTGTGTACCAAATCTTGCAGAATCAGATTCCTCGCTTTGTAAGAAATTTCTCATGTCAGTCCAGTTGAGCCAGCGGTCATCATCATCAGTTGACGTCCACCTGTTTTCGAAACGCTTATACGAGGGATATTTCATAAGTAATGCACAGGTCCTGGATTGTTTGGTGCAACAACAATAAAAATTGTCAGATGGAATTGGGAGCTTGAAAAAAAAACCACGTTTTTATTTTCACTGGGTCTCGGGTACTGTGACTATTGAAGATCAGAGGTTGTCCATGAAGATGGAAGCTTCAAGCGGAAAAAACACGACAGAAATCCACAGTGCGTTAAGTGAAATTTGTTGTGAATTTACAGTGGATCCTAATACAGTTTCACGTTGGTTAATCGTTTTCGTGGTGTTCGTATGAACATAGACGATAGTCCAAGATCGGTAAGGCCAAAAACGTCAACAGAGGAACGAAGTGTGAAGCTTGAGGCAGATGCTGTTTAAGAAGACGGCAGTAAAACTTGTGAGGAACTCTCTGAAGGCACGAGAATTCCCCCAACGCCAGTCTTCCGTATTCTGACAAATGATTTGAAGAAAAGAAAAGTTTTTGCGAGATGAGTCCGACACAATTTGACTGTTGAAGAGAAAAAGAAACGCCTGGACATTGCAACATTGCCCAAACAACGATTGGACCCTGAAGGACAAGGATTCTTGTGTCGAATTGTCGCTATTGATGAAACGTGGACAAGAGGCTCTGAACCTGAGTTGAAATCGCAGCCCAATGAGTGGAGAGCTTCAGATTCACCACATCAAAGGTCAAGCAAATGATGATTTGTTTCCTTATTACCACCAAGGAATCGTCATGACAGATAGAGTCCCATGTGGAAAAAGTGTCGCAACAGTGTATCATGCAAAACTTGCGCCGAAAAATTCACAAAATCCAATCCCACTTTCTCGATGCTGGGCCGCTCATTCTCCACGACAATGCTCGCCCACATACCGGCGATGTTACAGAATAAAAACCGCGCGATTGCGGATGGGATATGTTGCCGCATTCTCCCTGCACCCGGAGATGAGTCCACCAGACTTCTAATTGTTCCCGAATTTGAAAAAACCTATACGTCGACGTCGTTATCTTTCTCTGGAAGAGGTCTGTACCACCGTTACACGAGCCATTCGACAGATGAACAGAAGTATCGTCCAGGATGGAATAATAGAGTTGCCGAGACGTTCGTTCGAATGGTTCAAATGGCTCTGAGCACTATGGGACTCAACATCTGAGGTCATCAGTCCCCTAGAACTTAGAAATACTTAAACCTAACTAACCTAAGGACATCACACACATCCATTCCCGAGGCAGGATTCGAACCTGCGAACGTGACGGTCGCGCGGTTCCAGCTAGAACCGTTCGGCCACACCGGCCGGCGAGACGTTGTGATTCACACATAGAGAAGCAGGTAGACTAATTTGAACGACTACAAAGAGACACTGAAAAAAAAAGGCGGACGTAAAAAAATAGTGTGTATTATTTATGAAATATCCCTCATACATCCGTAAGTCCTTGGCTGCGTGCTTCAACATTAGGTGCGTGTTTGCAGCGGTTTTTCCAAGTTTACAACGAAACTTTATTCAGAGACGCTGCTCTTTCAGATCATCCATCGCAAAATTGCAAACCAACAGAAACATGACAGTGGAAATATGCTCACCAACAACTAACCAAACCAAACACGTCGCAGGCGCTGGTCACACCGAGTGAAGAAGAACATATGGGGAGACACCTGGCGGTGTTTTAGTGTACCCGTAATCGTTTGAGGGCAAAATTCAAATTTTGGGAACTTTCGTATATCACTTGGTAGCAAATCCTTGATCCACTCCAGCCTCTGTTATGCCAATGTAGCTTGGATTTCCGCCTCTCCCCGGTTCTAACAAGCCCTCCAAATCGTCGAACGCCATGCGAACCGCCTCGCCTTCTGCATCCACCATCCGTCTGCCATGTGCATCCTCTACGACCTCATGCCCTTCTCCCACCTTCTCCTTTTCCTTCAACACATCCGCACACTATATATTGTTTGCCGCCTTGATCCCCCTCACCCCCTGGTGTCTCTCTTCCTCTCCACCCCCAACCAGTTGCTTTACCTTTACCATTGTGTCCCACCCTCTCTTCATCTCCACACCCTCCATGTCCTTTCCCAATGCCACTTCCACTGTCTACCCCTCCAGGATGATGAGCTTCGCCCTGACATCTACCCTTCCTACCAACTCTAACCCCATCTTCCTGCCTCCTCCTCAGGGCTCCCTCTCCTCCCCCCTCCTCCTGAGCGGCTTCCCCCTCCTACCCCCTCTCCCTCTCTTGTGCCCCCTTTCAATGTCTCTGCACTCCTTCCTGCCTTGTCTTCCCTCTTCATCTCCCGCCCCACGTGTCTCCTGCCTCTTAGTGTACCCGCTGACCCCCTACTCTCTTCATCCCGCCGCTTCCCCTGCTGCCCCTTGCTCTCCCCTCCTTTTCCATTATCTCTGATCTTTCCCTCGGTAGGTCCCACCTGGCAGTTTTATTCTTCGTGGTGTGTGCTCCAAGTGGGTTTTAAGTGTGTTGTTCCGGAGTGTTTTTAATACTGTGGCCGACTTTTGACGTGTGCATTCGCATTCAGTGTCTTCTCTGTGTTTTAAGAATCGCTAACTGTGTTTTTTACTTTCTGGTGACTTTTTTTTAACTGTCCACCATGAACGTCTCCATGTCAGTATATTTTTACCTCCATTTTCTCCCCTTACTCCGTTTTACATTCTCCTTTTTTTATCGCCTTATGTATGTATCATTTTATTCTTGTTGTAGTTGTCGTGTCACTCGGCTGAAGAGCGGCGGATTGTGCCGCTGACAGCCCTCCCCTGCCCACATGGGGCAGAGGAATGAAATCACAATAAAGGAAAAAAAAAATCACTCGCGATGGTTTGGGCGCCGCCGTGGGCGAGTGTGGCGTCATGTGGCGGCCGGCGCTGGCCGCTGCCGCAGATCACGCGGCTGGCGGCTTTGTGCGGGCGGCGGCACAAAACGTGACGTCACTGGCTAACTGGGCGCGCCGCGGCCGCAGGAAGCTCGCATTGTCGGCCCGTCCAGCCCGCCCGCCCAGTGGCTCGAGGATGGGCCGCCTCTGGAAACAAGAGGCCGCTGTTTCCTGGCTCTGCGCTCGCCGGCAACGCCACTTCCGCGCTCGTTTCTCGCTCGGCCGCCACGGACGTCGTGGCCCAGGCGGAAATGTTGCATCCCGTGCAGCGATTAAGGCCCGATTTTCGAACGTAACTTCTGTCGCTGGCTGATACAGGATAACACATATAATATAAAACACTTCGATAAAAACATTATAACAGCAGTTTCTTCTTTCATAAACTACACCACTCTTTAACATGGAATGAATGTAGACAGTCGATTCTTTTCTCTCGTACGCAAGGGAAAGTTTCGCATCACTGGCTTCTTCGAGGAAGCAGTGGAAAACAGCATTATAAGGAGATAGTCTGTTACTGCCGGGTGGTTATAATTAAAGTGCAGCTAATGTTGGCGCCTGCCCGGTTTGCCGTGTGGCCTAACGCACGGCTTTCCGATCAGGAAGGAGCGCCTGGTCCCCGGCACGAATCCGTCTGGCGGATTTGTGTCGAGGTCCTGTGAACCGACCAGTCTGTGGATGGTTTTTAGGCGGTTTTTCATCTGCCTCGGCGAATGCTGGCTGGTTCCCCTTATTCCACCTCAGTTACACTACGTCGGCGACTGATGCGCAAAACAAGTTGTCCGTGCACGCGTAAACCACCATTACTCTACCACGCAAACATAGGGGTTACACTCGTCTGGTGTGTGTGACATTCCTTGGGGGGTCCACCGGGGTCCAAGCCGCACAGTAACCCTGGGTTCGGTGTGAGGGGGGATGTGGACTGCGGTAGTA
Source organism: Schistocerca gregaria (assembly GCF_023897955.1). Lineage (NCBI taxonomy): Eukaryota > Metazoa > Arthropoda > Insecta > Orthoptera > Acrididae > Schistocerca > Schistocerca gregaria. The sequence continues at coordinate 569,657,601 of NC_064924.1, forward strand.
GTCGTGGGGTTGTGGACCACTGAGGCTTTGGCAGAGATGGGGCCTCTCCGTCGTTTCTAGGTCCCTGATTAACATACAATACAATACAATACAAGAATGTTGGCTGTACCAAAGAAATGCCAAGTCAGAGACTGCAAATATTAAAGGACAATTAATTACATAAGCTCATTACACAGATCGTGTGTAGCCTTTTCCTCATAAAATTAAAAAGAAAAACAGAAGACAAGATTGGGGGGATCAGATTGTATTCGGGAAAGAAAAGGAATAGAGACGCGAGAAGTTACTGGAAATTTTTTTTTGAGCGAGTGGACCGGAATATCCTCCTGATGACCTTAGAAGATGATGCTGTTCAGTGTAAGAACGGAAGACATATAAAGGAAGTCTATGGAAGACGGAGAGAGTGAGATGGCGCACTGGTCGACACGCTGGACGCGCCTTGAAGAGGACGGCCTTGACGAAGGTTCAAACCACGTCCGGCCATCCTGATTTAGGTTTTCTGTGATCTCCCTAAATCGCTTCAGGGAAATGACTGGACGGTCCCTTGAGAGAGGTATGGCAGGTTTCCTTTGCCATCCTTCCACAATCCGATCTTGTGCTCCGTCTTTTCTGACCTCGATGTCGACGGAGCACTAAAACCACACTTCCTTTTAACACAACAGAAAAGGGTAGTAAGGATTGGCAATGAAGAAAGAGATGAGACAGGTATCGTAAGAGATATTAGACGGGAGTGTTGTTTGTCACCAATGCTTTTCAATATTTCTTCTAAGAAACTAAGAGGCAAAGCAATGGGAGAAGAAAGAGTCAAAGTAGTAGGAGGAGAAAGGAAAAGACAACTAACTACGCAGATGATCAAGCCGGTGTGGCTGAATAAGGAAAAGAACTGCAATTTATGATGGAGGTGATCGTAAAATTGGGAAAAGAGTATGGAATGAAGACAAATGTAGGGAACACTTAACTGATGATAATCAGCGAGGTGAAGTTCTACCAAAATGTCATGGGAAGGAAAGACTTTGCAAAAAGTAAAATCTTTTAGATGCTTGTGGAGGAAATGATAAGTAGAGTATCTATGAGTAAAAGAGCTTTTGAAAAGGTGAAAATATGTTGAAAGCAAAAAGAATTTCGATATAATTAAGAAAAGAGTTCCGCCAAATCATCGTGTGTTGCCTTTTACTCAGAAGTGTAGTATCGTAATGCCATCGAATTGTGGAAAATCAAAAAGAAATGAGAAAGATGCTTGCATAATTTTGAAATGTGATTGTGGAAAAAATGCTGAAAGTGAAAGAAGTACTTGTAAGAACACGGAAGGAAAGAAAACTAGTGGACGTTATAAGAATGAATGCATCTTACTATGAGGTTCATTTTTTTAATAAATCGAAATGGCTGAGCTAAAGCTGAATCACCATTCAGGGAGAAAAGTTTATTAATCATCATTCAGTTCCTTAGGTTCAGTTAATATTGATTATTACGGTCACAGAATTTTTGCAAGAACAACATTGACGCTAGCCTCGGCTATCAGGACACAGGAAGATGGGCAGTTAGGAGAGAGCGAGTGCTACAAACCTTTTTCCATGCATCTCGGCCTTCTGCATCCACGCCGGTGCCGTCTGCCCACTTTCCACTAGGCCGCCGCCCCGCTGGTAGATTATCTCATGGATGCCATAAAAGAAACTCCTCGGTGCACCAACTGTCCATTCGCCTGTCCTCATGTCCCCTCCACATCCATTCCACTTCCACAATGACATCCTGCACTGCAGCGTGTTCTCTGACCCACTCGTCCGTTGTTTTGTGTCTCCCAGTAATTGCCATCGTCCATCAACTTCTCACTGAGCAATACAGTTTTTGAACAGTTTTCGCAATAAAGCTACACGCCTCACTTCCATTGGTGAAAATTAGTAAACTATTATATTTACTTTTTAGGCACATCAGAAACTTTATTCTGAAAACACTGTTTATGAAAATCAGTGCAAGGGATTTTTACTCAACCGTTTATTTCTTTTGCTATTCATGTAGTCATTCAGATATCGTAAATACGAAAACTTATAAACCCCGGCACCTACCGCAGCTGGAACCCTTAGAGCATTTTATTCCTCTTGTTCCATGCAGGCGACCTTCCTTTAGCAACGCAATCACAGACGTTTGGGGAGGCTGAACAGGTTCTTACAACAGCACTGACAATTTTCACTGAATATGACGATAAGAGCCAACGGGCTTGCCGCAGTGGCGACACCGGTTCCCGTCAGATCACCGAAGTTAAGCGCTGTCGGGCTGGGCTAGTACTTGGATGGGTGACCGTCCGGTCCGCCGAGTGCTGTTGGCAACCGGGGTGCACTCACAAGGGGAATTTTTCCAAAGGACAGATACAACTCGAAGAGTGTGTCACGTATGCCACTGTCCATGCTGCCCTGAGTCATGTGGTGATGAAAGCTGGAGGCGGTGCAGTTGCTGTCGCTCAATTCTGGGCGAAGATCTTTTAGTTCTGATTGTGAACTACCTGAACTACAAATTATGCAGATTGTTGTTTTAGTAGTATCCATTAATATTGTGCAGTCATATGATGTAGAGTCTTGTGCGGCTTCTAACTCGAGTAAATAAATAAATAAATAACTCCATTGTTAATTGGTTCCATTGCCTTCCACACATCATTATTATTCATTACTTTAGTGGTACTGTATCTGATTTTCAGATCAACTTCGAAAGTTTCAAACTTGCTTCTTTAAGTTGTTACATTGGTGGCTAAAGTTTGTTTGCACTAGAGACAAACTATATTGTTGAATAGCGAAGGCGGTTCAGGAATATTCCATTAACGCGTATTCCATCTTCGTGTTGCGCGTACAAGGATCTGAAAGCTTCATTTGGGGCTGGTGACAATACTTTCGGTAATTTGGAATCTGCTTGTTTAACTTCTATTTCGCTCTTGGATTCGTCACTATCTGATAAAGTGTTCCTTAAGTAATTGCAGTAACACACATTTCCTTCAGTATGGTAGCACATCTTGAATCAATACCGTGATGAATGCTATTAGTAGAAATTTTGGTAGATCGTAGTCGAAAGTTTTCTGAGAATTTATTTACGTCATTCAGAGTAGTAATTCATATACATTAAACCGCTCTTTCCGCTCTTTACGGTTCCCAGACAGTTGATTTTGCAGGGGTCCACTTCTAAAGGCAACCTGTACCTTTGCTAGATTAAAATTTAATGTTTTTCTATGCTTCATAAGATATACTTATAATATATTGGCGTTTTTTTGTATGTCGCCAACTTGATTTTCTTCTTTTCCCTCTCAGGTTTGTTTTATGTGTCCTACTTACAAAAGTGTCATTTAATAATAATTTAAGGTAGATTGCGTAGTTTCTACAGTATTCACAGCAGTGGAGTATTGTTACAAGAGTATCTTATTAGCGTTGTGGAGAGAAGCTAAACAACTTCACGATCTTTCAACCTAACCACCACGAGTTCCTAAAATATTTTTCGAGCGACAAATATTGCGTGCCCTATACACTTGGCGAACGAAATGGCTCTCACCGCTAATATGTAGAGTGTCTACGATTCTCGCATGGATTCTGTTTAGACCAATAAATTATTTTACAATGCTATATCTGCAACTATGCCGCTTCGCACAGGAGAAACGCGAGATAAATATTTAGGCTGTACTTACCGTTCGGAAAGCTGCATTTTGCAATTTTGCCTTCACGATGTGTCTACGTGCAGTGGCCAGTAACGGTCTCTGTTGTTAACGTTTCTCCGACAGCTTAGCAAGTGAAGATGGGAAAAAAGGCGGACTCTGTTGCATGCTATTGCATGTTCTAGATCAAGCCTACTGGACTGCCGGCCTCTGTGGCCGAGCGGTTCTAGGCGCTTCAGTCTGGAACCGCGCGACCGATACGGTTGCAGATTCGAATCCTGCCTCGGGCATGGATGTGTGCGGTATCCTTAGGTTAGATAGGTTTAAGTAGTTCTAAGTTCTAGGGTACTGATGACCTCAGATGTCAAGTCCCATAGTGCTTAGAGCCATTTGAACCCACTGGAATTTCCATCCTCCTCATTTTTAGGTTTGATGTTCTTTTACTGTACTGCCGTCGTTACAGGTGCCTTATAATGCCGTTGCTACAGTTACGCAAAAATAACTGAAAGGCAAATAGAACGTCTGTAGCGAACGGCAGCGTCAGATTGCCCTATAGCATTGCAGGCACAGTGCGACAGCCCGGCGTCGTCGTCTTTGTTTCTCAGCGGGCGACTGTGAGAACCTTCCCGTTGTTCATTATTCATTCAGCCGTCGATACTGCAAACGAATTACGCCCCTCTGGCGCGCGAGCGCTTCTGCTGTCAGGGCTGAGCTTTCGGCTCAGTAAAATTCTACCTGTGCTGATGGCGGGATTGAACCCCTTTCCCTCGTCGCTGACGATATGGCTGAACGGCGTCATTACGGACGAAACTTCGAAGTGATCACCAGAAAAATTCCTAGCGCAAACCAGCGATGGAAGCCTGAATCTTCTGATTTGTAATTTGGCACTTATGAAACGAGAGACCAAGAGCCCCATAGAGAGTGAATATTGTGAGAGGCTGAGCTAGGTTTTTTTAACGCTCCTTGGGATGCCACACCGTGTTTTTCTGCAGTGTATATTATAAGTTTTCATTACCCGATCTAATGGTCACGGCGGTCTGTCAGATCTGGCTCACTGTAAGGCTCGTTTTATTTTCAGCCAAATCCCAACGAGTCTGAACGTGGCCAAAAGGTTTTCCCATTTGTACTGGGGGGGACATCCTTTCCGAAACTTGCCTTACAACCAAGGGAAACCTCCAGAATACTTTGGTCAGAACCAGGGGTGTATTTATTTGAATCGTGGGGCTGAGAAACTGTACTGTACAAACTCGAACACATACAGTACGCAAACAACAGCACAGTGTGTGGCGGAGGGAGCATCAGCCTGACACCTCCTGAACACACTAGCAAACACTCGACGAATTTCGGCTGCCGAAATCTGCGAAATGACTAGCCGGACCCTGTCTTCCAACTCTTCGAGCGTGTGGGGATTGGTTGCATACGAACTTGTCTTTTAACACTCCCAATAGATAAAAATCACACTGATTTACATCTGGAGAACGAGAAGAGCATTCAACTACCCTATCATAAAAAACACTTCTTATTGCTGTCATAGAAGCATTGGCGATAAGTGGTCTTGCATTGTTCTGCATGAAATAAGCGTTCATCTTTTCGCTAAATGTTAGTTATCTCATAGCTCTTAAGGTATGCGCCTTTGTGCCCATGTTTACTTGACATGTGTGCTTCTATTATCGTGTAGTTTCAGCCGTTTAAGTTTGCGCCCTCCTTTTTGATACACTCTGCATGTCTCCATAGCCAGAAATCTACGGGATTAAAATCATGTGAATGAGAAGGCACTGTCACTTGACCTCCTCTATTAGTCCACTACACATTAACGTTTAGTTTTAGGTACTGTCGTACGAGGCGTAGAAAATGGGTTTGTGCCTCGCCGTGCATTAACTGCATCGTATTTCTTTCTGCAAGGATAATTTCTCGCGGAGAAATTTGTGATTAACAGCACTTTTTAAGTTTTCAGCAAGGCTTATGGCACTACGAGTCTGTCACACACAATTCCTCCGTACACATCCATTGTAAGGCGATCCGCATGCCTTGCCTCCATGGTCGCCCGAGGATTTGCAAAATGATTCAAATGGCTCTGAGCACTATGGGACTTAACATCTGAAGTCATCAGTCCCTTAGACGTAGAACTACTTAAACCTAACTAACCTATCTAACCTAAGAACGTCACACACATCCATGCCCGAGGCAGGATTCGAACCTGCGACTCTAGCAGTCTCGCGGTTCCGGACTGAAGCGCCTAGAACCGCTCGGCCACCGCGGTCGGCGAGCATTTGCATCTGCCCATATTTGGTTACTGCGTATTCCGGATAATCCATAAAGTTCTACCTGTGAGCTATGGACATTTAGTGCTGCGTCTTAGAGTCCATTGGCAAAACTAATTTGGCGTAGTGAGCTGAGAGGTTGGGACGCCGCAAGTGACACGGGGAGAAGTAATTATTCGTACGGAAAAGACCACATAAGAGCGCGTGGTTCATTCCTTCGCAGCCGGCCGCGGTGGTCTAGCGGTTAAGGCGCTCAGTCCGGAACCGCGCGACTGCTACGGTCGCAGGTTCGAATCCTGCCTCGGGCATGGATGTGTGTGATGTCTTTAGGTTAGTTAGGTTTAAGTAGTTCTAAGTTCTAGGGGACTGATGACCACAGCAGTTAAGTCCCATAGTGCTCAGAGCCATTTGAACCATTTTCATTCCTTCGCCAATTCCAATTCTTCACACACTGTTTCAGGGTCACCTTGTATTCGACGCAACATTCCCTCTTCCATATCCAGCTTGCGAACTGCGCTGGGTCTACCGTGATCCCACGAGTATGTTGCTAATAATCTTGTGTCTACAAGTCGCCGTTGGCTGTGACATAGCAGAATGCCATGGCTACCACTCACTGTCTGGAATAATAGGACTACGTTTCACTGTTTACATTGTTTACACTGCACGAAATGGCTTATGCAGGACGCAGTTGCAAGTGCTACGGCATCACAGGCAGAGGACTAAATCCAGATGTGAACACAGACAATGAGAAATGAGCGATGAACGATGACATGAATACAGGTGCTACCACTGGGAGCTGACCGTTCTCGGCACAAGTAAAATGGCCCATATATCAAAGAGTATTTCATATTAGAGGAATGTTGATAGCATTTTTAGGGTCCTGTGCCTCATTCCGTGAAAACGGAGCCCCTATGGGTTCAAATTTGCGCTCTGTCTCTCTCTCCTACTGTTAAGACCCCATTTTCTCAGGCCCGGGTAGAGTTACAAAGTTGAAATTTATGCCATCTGCTAAGGTCTGCAGTCCCTTAGCGGCGTAAAAAACTTTAAGCTTCTAAGTCAATGCTCCCGAAAGATACTGCCAGTTTTTGATACTCGCAATTCACTCGTCAAAACCTGTAGGCTACTTCCAATCTACCTTTCTGAGACTATTACCCCTGAGTGCCATCAGGTATTGGTCAGTACCCCCCTCCCCTCCATCAACAACATTAGTGCCTAACTAAACTGTAGAATGAAAAAGAATTTTCTTTTAACGCTTTTATTTTTTAAATGATGGAAAATAAATGATATTTAGTTTTCGTAGGTGTCTCATTAAACGCCGAAATAATGAGTCAATGAGACAAGTGGTACCGCTTAATTGTAACAATATTTTATTTGTATTTGTAGGAAGATCAAGTAATTCTCAGTGCATGGCGAGTGCTACCTACAACTCCTCCTCAGAAACAGAAAAGCTAATTATCCACTTTCACGGTAATACTCATTACAGAACGTGCTTCGTCTGCACCTCTCCTCTCCCCAGCGACACTTGCTTCACTCACAGCCTACAACCCCATTTTAAAACCAACCAAGTCAGAGTGTGTACACTATACCTACTGCTTGTGTACCACTGTATTCCTGGACTCCTTACCCCTGAAATGGTAGAAACTGGAAGTCTTTAGACTGCCAATGCTTTGAGTCTGACCGACGCCACACAGCCATTACATGATTACAGCTGCCTTGTGATCTCAATTAGACCATTTATTGTAGCGAAGTGAATAATGAACCAGTTTCTGCTCCATTGTGGGAACGACATACAACGCGGAGAAGTCATTTTCATGAGATGTTTAAGCAGATGTGTATTTATGAATTTTACCGACACAGATGTATGAGACGAAGTATATGTGCAGTAGATGGACTACGTGAGGAACAAGGAAGATGTTGGTACATTCGTTTCACAAGTTGTAACATCCACCACATTGCCTCACGCATTAATGCAAGTATTTGAAATAAAAAATATAATTATTGGTAACTTATGTAATCAGTATTACAGTTCTACGAAGTAGTGATGATAATAACAATGATTTTTTGGAAAATAGTTCAGTTTCGAGTCGCAAACATTACGAAACTTTTTTTACCCCTTATAAAGTTTCATTTTACCCCTTAGGGGCTAATTACCCCCAGGTTGGGACCACTGACTTAGAGTCACGAAATTTGGCAAGAAACAAAGTTTCACAGTACAAGTAAAGGAAAAAAATCCGAAAATTGTTAATTTGTAATTATATCAAATACATAATTTTTTGCATTAAAAAATTACATTGCATTCGTAATTTGTCAGAAATCTCAGGAACTTCTGTAGGGGCTTGGATCTGGTTTTCAGTAACATGTGATTCACGAGGAAGGTTTGCTTATAAAATTTAGAAATATTTCATGCTAAGTGGCTGAATTATGATGAAGTGAAGTCCCCTGCCGCTGTGAAAACGTTGCCTTTGCCATCTAGCTGTAACGGGCATAAGGTAGCCCGATTTCTGTGCCACTAGCATCGAAGGCCCCTTACGAACTGCTCATTCGACATACATACCCTGACGGTATATGCCCACGACATGTAAGGCATCGACGGTGTTTCAAAGCAAAGTAATGCTTGCAATTGATGCAGGATTGTATTTCCATTATTTGGGATGAGGGTCCGACATCCCATAAAATATCCATTGAACCATTCCACAGAATAATTCGATATTTCCGTAATAACAACTGCCCTATGGCTGGTTGTACTGTTTTCTTCTCTGGTGACTTCGGCCAAATCTTACCTGTCATCCCAACAGGGACGAGAACAGACGAAGTCAACACATCTGATATTGTCAATTGGCATAGCATGTTGATATAAGTAGGTAGACAAGAACAGTTCTGAAACAAAGTAGGTCACCAATGGCATCATCGATTATGTATTCGCCGAGTCATCAGATTTCCCCACCCCTTCCCACTTATACATCTCTGACACAGGCCGATTGCCCTATATATAAAATAGCAGGAAATTTTAAAAATCGCCAGGAAATTCAAAAATAAGCTGCATTTTCCCCGACTCCTACGATGTCATTGTGGAAATAGGGCTGTTGTCCTAAAAGTAAATTAGCGGGAAATTCAAAATTCCAAACTGGTGCATTGTCATACTGAAGGAAATAGGTCACTTGTTCTAAACAAAGAATTCAGGATGGCCACTGTGTTTTCTCCTGATATCACCGTGGAACTAGGTCACTTTTGATAGGTATACAATCCCCTGGGATACAGGTACAGTCTCTATGATGTCAGAATTTAAGATGTTAGGACAAAGGGAAGTAACCAGTCTGCCGACCAACTTAACACGTTTTCTGCTAAGTTTAAACAAGAGCCCTTCTGATGTCACAATTTAAACAAGCTGTTCTGCAACAGTTACTTCTTTATTTACATATTTAAACTAACACTGGGGGCAATGGCCCTCTATGGAGTCCAGACATGCTGTCGCCTCCACTGCCCTGTGCCAATGATGCCATCTGTGAACTTCTTCTGCACATCTGAGCTGTGGCTCACTGCCATTGGGCTATGTGCTCTGCAGAATCAGCTAGCGCTAACTGCATCTGACACTTAGGTATAGATGCTCATATTTCAACACACTTTTAATGATGTGTTAATTCATCCCTTCTTCTAGAAAGAATGTGTGCAATGCAGATGTGACTGCCCATTCTAAAAAAATTGAACACTTTATGCAGATGTGTGTCTCTACCTACAGTAAAGGAATTCAAGTGTAAATGTATCCATTCTTATAAAAATGGATGTGTTCAATACAGATGTAACTGGAAATTGTAAAGGATGTTATATATATTATACATGCAGGGTAGACTGAAAGAAAACCAATTACTAGAGTTTAACAAAACACATTTATTTTTTCATCAAAATAGATTTCTGATAATAAGTTTTGTTACAGTAAATATACATATGCCACATGCTGGATTAGTTCATTGTCGTGTGATACATATATTCCAATACACAAACAAGCCATATACCTCACAGGTTCTGTTTTACATAGTATGTTTGTTTCCAACACAGAAAAAACGAGATACAAAGACTATATATGTTACTGCATATATCCAATATTTACATAAAATAAGTGATATATATAATGCAGGTTAATTTCTTTTGTTTCTACAGTTGATGCACTTTTATTTTTCCAATAACTTGGAATATTCATTGCACAGTTACTTATGCACTTATATGTTTTTTCTTCCAACAGCTTGGAATAGTTGTAGCACATTTTAGAAACAGTTGATGGATTTACTCATATACATTTTAACTAGACTTGACATGAAATATTTATTCACAGCTCCCCTGTGTGGTCTCTTTCAGCATGGTGAGCACCAGTGGAACTTAACCTGCTGTATACACAATGCACAAATGGTATGCAAACAGTATAACTCATACACATATTGTGCAAAAACAAACCCACTCACATACCCAATATGCAGTGACACATTCAGCACTCACAGATATAGACACCTATGTACATAAACTATGATAGGTGGGTCATACTGTTCCACATACACACTCACATTTTCACTATATGAACAACACACACACACACACACGCACACACACACACACACACACAGTATTATCCAAGAGAATAGTGAACCTACAGTAGTGTTTTCATCCTGTCAGCACAAAAGACTCACTTACTGCCATGTACCACATACTGATTCTCTGTTGCGATGCAGTATGCATCTTATGTCATCGTGACTGAATACTGAACTACTATACTATACGTGAAGCTGGAGACCATGCACCACAAACATCACCATGCAGGCACTTTAAGAAATCTTCAGCTGTGAGAGCCATTAATGCTGCACACTGCACATCCATAGCCCGTCTAAGAGTGGCACCTGTGTCTGTACACAAAGTGTACATTTTGGAGAAGCGACCTTCAAAGTGCACAATCAACAACCCATTCACCTAATCTTTCAACAGGCCAATAATCCTACTGCTGGCCAGCTTTGTGCCATAATGTTTATTGGCCACATATCTAGCTATATTGAATAAGTCAGGGAGACACGTTGTTGCTTCATATGGATCGCAGCCCTTCACCTACTAGTACTCACTGTCAGTATCCATATAAAGTCACTTTGGATCTGCAGAATGAGTTTTTGCAAACTCATAATGAAACTGGTATATGTGGAGTTGGATAGCTCTAGTATCTACATGTGCACATAAACAGGTTTTGTGAACGCTGTCGAAACATTAACCATCTCCAAAGCGACGAAATCTTTATTTAAGATTGTGGCCTGCTTAAAATTTGGCACGGTAATACAATCTTCAGCGCCAAAACGCCCCTTCCAGCGGATAACAAAGTGAATTTCGCAATGTTCTCTTACATTTTGCGTAGTGTTCCCGAAAACTGTATTATTCATAAGGTAGTAAAATTCTTTCCCTTTTTTCGGTGTTTAATTCGATATATTCATTCAACCAGGGACACTGCTTGAAGGAAATAGCGGACTCTATACAGTTTCAATCCCAACTTGAGACATTGCTGGAGATTGCGTGAATACAGTATGTACCTTGTTTTTTTCTTGCAACGTTGCGATCAGCTTGGGATGCGAACTGTTTTCCAGAACTCAGCACTCTGGAACAGCCACAAATTTCCGTGTCATGTAAACTAAGAAGGTACATAAAATTTGCCTCTAGACTCTAACCCATTTCAAAATCCGCAGGCCCATTTGATTTCGGTTTTACCCAGTCCAGTAATTTGCTTACCATACAGCCGCCCAAATCCTCCAACAGGTGGAGGTTGTTCCATGGCTTACCCATAGAACTCGTTTACGTCTGGTACATAACGCAACTTGAACACCGGATTTTTTTCACACATTAGTGGGTTTTGCCTTGGCATGCCTATGGACACGTTGACAAAGCCCACCACGATTCCATCATTCGAAAAATAACAGCATGTCAACAATGGTCAAAAGCTCAATCTTGACGTGTGTTTTTCAACGTAGTCCGCCGCATGTATTGGTAGGCAGGGTCCAGATCACACATATCCGGACATACACTTTGAAATCATTCGAAAATATCTACAAGTATACACACATCTGTGTTAATACAAAGTTTTGCCTATTCTTTTGAATTAGGTATGTCGAAATCCTGCCTTACACTCACCACTTGCCCATACCCTGCTTCTGATATGGCAGTGCCTGGAAGTTTGCTGGAAACGAGGAGGTAAGTTGGACAATGTGGTTCCATTTAGTTTCTCGCATGAGTCCAGATATTTATGTGGAATAGCCCCAGTCTTTGTTGTGAGATGCAACGTAGCAGCAATGGGAAATATAGCTTCAGTGAGATTTAAGTCCTCCTGAAGCATCATTTCAGGAAGTTTCTGTAGTGGTGTCTGTTTGGATCTTAGTGAGTTGAGGAAAGTCAGTGTGAATTTCTTAGTGATCCTCTTATAAAACAGTGAGATGGCAAAAGCTACAGCATACCTCCACTTGCCTAGTGTAGTGCAGCAGCTTGACATGCATGGGCTCAACCAGCCATTGGACGCCCCTTCCAGAAATTCTGAGCCATGTTGCATCGATAGCTGTCCACATTAGCGAAAATGTTTTCAGTGCAGAGTTTGCTGCCTGACCTGACCTCTGGATTATGTCTCATATATGTTCAGGCAGTCTTGGTGGCCAAATCCTTCGCTAGAATTGTCCACAATGTTCTTCAAACCAATTGTGAGCCATTGTCATCCAGTGAAATGTTTGCAAAAATGAATTACACGGATACCTGCAAATGGTCTCCAAGTAGTTGAACATAACCATTTCCAGTCATTGATTGGTTCAGTTGGATGACAGGACAGCGTTCATGTAAACACAGCACACACGATTATGGAGCGACCATCAGCTTGCACAATGCCTTGTTGACAACCTGGATCCATGGCTTCGTGGGGTCTGCACCAAACCCGAACCCTACCAGTAGTTCTTAATAGCTGAAATCAGGACTTATTCAAGCAGGCCACTGATTTCCAGTTGTCTGGGGTTCAACCGATATAGTCATGAGCCCAAAAGAGGTAGTGCAGGCGATGTCGTGCTGTTAACTAAGGCACTCGTGTCGGTCATCTGGTGCCATAGACCATTAACGCCAAATTTCATTGCACTGTCCTAATGGATGTGTTTGTCGTACATCCCACATTGATTTCTCTAGTAAATAATAAATAAATGTTGTGTGACTAGGGCCTCCCTTCTGGCAGACCGTTCGCTAGGTGGAAGTCCTTCGATTTGACACCAGTTGGCTGACCTGTTGCTTGTCTGTTACCAATGACAACTCTATGCAAACGTCGCTGCTTTCTGTCGTCAACTGTACGCCATCAGCCACTGTGTTGTCTGTGGTGGGTAGTAATGCCTGAAATTTGGTATTCTCATCACGCTCTTCAATCTGTGGATGTCGAAATATTGAATTCCCTAACGGTTTCCGAAATGAAATGTCCCATTCATCTGGCTCCAACTACCATTCCGCGTTTCAAAGTCTGTTAATGCCCATTGTGTGGCTATGATCACGTCGGAAACCTTATCACATGACTCATCTCAGTACAGATGATAGGTCCGCCAATGCACTACCCTTTTCTACATACCTTTTGTATGCCATCAGTATATGTCCATATTGCAATACCATGACTTTTACACAGTGAATTTCTAAGTGGTGTGGAATAGGATACTAACATGGTCTCTGTTCATTCTCTAATCAGTCAAGGGGTCGACTAGGAAGTGAGAATCATACCTGCTTAAACTGTGGATGAAACCAAGTGTGTGTCATGTTAGTTGTTAATTTAAGTTGTATGCATCTTCAAGCTTATTTATTTACTGATTAAGTTGTATCAGTTTTGAATCAATGTATTCTTTGATTACCACACTGGGAAGTTCATTTATTTATATTATTATCTGGTATTGCCAAATTTGTCCATCATGTGAAATGTTTGTTCAGATTCCTCAAATGTGATTTTTTCGGGGTCTGTTACTAAATCCTGCTGAAGGTAGACCAGAAATTACTGTTGAGAGCATAATAGGAAGGGAAAAGCACAGTAAGTGATTTTTCATGTTGTAAGATTGTTACTGCCTAAATAGGATACCTGTGCGATAAATATGTCTGAATACTTTTCCACGTTGTGGAAAAGTTTGCCAGCTGTAAATAAAACACTGTTTTATCACATGTAGTCTCAATAGTGAATAACGGTTATTCTTACTACACGTTGAAATGTCCCCTTGGAAAAATTGTGCAAGACTGCTTAAGCCAACACACAATATTTTTTAGCGCAACACAATCTGATTTTCAAAAATCCCTACAAAAGAATGGCCCTATACCTTTCACAATCACTTACCTCACAAATATCTTCGTTACTCGAACTACTGCTATACAGCGAGCGCCACTACTGCCAGCTAAATAAAAGATTCAAACTACTGAAGGCACTAACTACTGATAGGCACAGTTAGCAAATGAAAGATTTTAATAGAGGACGAACAATGTATTTACCTCAAAAAGTGTTCAAAAGTCATAATGTATATAGCAGTTCATGACATCCAGGCTTACAAATTTCAAAACTCCGCCATCTCTCACCCCACATCGAGCACTGCTGGCGGCTCACCTCCAACTGCGCAACGCTACGTGCTGTTAACAGCCAACTGCCCAACACTACAATGGCGAGTATTACAACAATGCCAACCAGCCACTGACTGCACATAGCACAGTCAGTGATTTTCATACAGAGCGCTACGTGGCGTTACCAATATAAAAAACCTAAACAACGTACTTACATAGCCCCCATGCTCCCCACATTAATTTTACATATTGTTTTGGGCACTGGCCAATACAGATTTGAAAAAAAATTTCTTGATTATAATTACAATAACAAAGAAATCAAATGCACACACTTATTGATACAATGTTAGTCAAAAGCTAAAATTTTCTCACAATCCATAAAGACAGTCCTGATCGTTCATCACAGCAAAATAACAGTGTTTTTCTCAATATCTGAGCAGTAAAAGAAAATGCACATGGAAATAGTGGATTTCCATGCAGTCTTGAAGAAGTAGTGTTGTCCTTCCAACGGAAAGACAGTGCTGACTCTTGACATGCTGACAGGTAATGGGCCACAACAGAGCAAACCCACAGCAGAGTCAATCGAAGTTGAAGAATATTGGTAGGTAGGTCATCACAGAGCAGACCCACTGTAGTCCTGGTAGAGAGTATGGTATTGGTGGGCCACCAGAGGTGCAGACCCACTGCAGTCCTTATAGAAATAATGGTATTGGTGGGCCATCGAAGGTGCAGACCCACTTCAGTCCTTGAGATGGCTAGCAGCCATCTGTTGCGACTGTGCAGGTGCACAGTCACGATCGAAGAGTCTTGCGGAGAATATAGCAAGTCCATGAACCACCACTTGTGCACTCACAAAACATTTTTTGAAATGTCCTTAGAACCAGCAATACTGTTATCCAGTCCCTTGCTGAATTATTAACACACGTGCAAACACTATCAGTCCCTACTTCTCACATATTGTCCACATACTATGACCAACAGAAGTGTGTGCAGTGAAATGAATCTTAATTTGAAGAACTGGTGTCTACACAGTTATAAATTTACAACATAAGAATACAATTACAAAGGTACAAAATATATTATTAAAGAACATAATAGTACAAACAACATTTGCAGTAATACAGGCTTTACAAAAGAATAGAAATAAAGATATACATCAGAGTTATAGGAATTATGACATAAGTAAATACATAAAATAATGAGAATAGTTTTCAAAACATTAATTTCACACATGAACATTGAAACAGAACAGGACTAATAATGTCTAAACATCTTTACAAAGAAAATAACATAGTATTTGAAAAATTCTACAACATAAATCTTATTAGCTAAACACATAAAGACAGAAAAAAGACAAATACACAAGGATACATAAACACATAGCGGAATAAACACAGGAGGAAAGGACAGGGTTTGTTTTCAGTGAAACATTTTGTACTGCAGTCCAACCCAAAACTTCATTCCATATATCTTTCATCTTATTTCAACATTTGTTTCCACCAAAAAAATCCTATCCAAGCATGTTTTCTGTATTTATATGTTCACATATTTCTTACCTCATTATTTATTTTCCAGTATCTTACCTCATCATTTATTTCCAAGAAAATCCTACCTATACCTGCTTTCTGTAATTTTTCCATATAACTTCTCAATGCATTTCTTCCAATTCATTGCAACTCATTCTCTTATATAGTCTACCCCCTCTTAAGCTAACTTAAATCTACTGAGCTCAGATGCTAAACTAAGGAACGAGGCAATGCAGCAGCACAAAACAATTAATACAAACAGCAATGACAAAAAATTGCAATTGGCAAAGCAAGCTACAGTAAATCTAAATTACCAAGCAATGCAACATTACAACTAATATGAGCCAATGTGTGGCAACAAGAAAAATAAATTAGTAGTAAAACTACATTAACAGAGTAATACAAAGTCAAATTCAGTAACGCTATGCCTGGCAAACAGCAGCAGCAAATGCAATTACTTATATTTAAACATGACAAAGCTCAAGCAGAAAAAATATTACAGTAAAAATGGCCATGTTTAATACATAATCACATCTTAACACTAGAGTGATGCATCACAAAAACTTACTCTGCAAGAAAGTTACCAAGTCGTTAAAAAAATTAATTGTACAATTCCTGTGAGTGGAAATGTCTATTTGTGTTCCTCCTTTTTTACGAAAGTACATCATAAAATTATTCTTTACTGGGTCTGTAGACAGAAAGTAGTTATATTAGTACATGTATTAAATTTTAATTTAAACAATGCTGTGGTGCAACAAGAAACTAGATATTAAACAAAATAGGCAAAGCAAGGCGTGAAACGTCATTCGCTAGCCATAAAGCATTTCATAATGCAGTAAACAATATTCCAACTAGCAAGACAATAGACGTGACATGTTTCTCATCATTTCATTTCAGTAAATATCATAAATTAAGAACTCTACAGTGTAATCATGTTTTCAAGTATGAGGGTGTCGTATTTACGATGCTTTCTACAAAGGAATATCTATAGCAAGGATAATGGCCTCTTTTTTTTTCTCCGCCTGTGCCGCTGACAGGCACACACTAATGGCTTTTTTCCAGGTAGCTGTCGCACAGCTGGGTGCCCACGATGCATTATGTGCAGATGGTCACTTAACTTAACACCAGTTTCCGCTACAGTGGCAGTCTCATATAAAAAATTTCACAGGTCAAGAATTTGCGTTAGAAATCTGTAGAAACAAAATCCTATTGATATAACAGTGTCTAAAAAAAAGATTTCGTCGGCATTGTAATACATTCACGCATTTACATTCATTTCATAACTCTTAAAGTATGATTCTTGGTTTCCAACAACCTTTTTCACAAACCAGAGTCCCTAACCACTAATCATTATTCCTTGCTTTATTACACATTACATATTCATCAACACGTATTCAATATTTCATCATAATGAATACATAGCATAATCAGATTCCTCATATAGCATCATATCATTGATCATAAACATATCTTAAAAGCATAATACACGTCGTCGTCTTAATAATATCATTACACCTCACTCAAATCTCAAAAACGTCGTAGCTTTCTGCAATAATTTCAAAACCTAAAAAAAAATCTCTGCTCATTTCAATAGTGTCATCTACGTCAACCGTACTTTAAAAATCATGATCCCATACCAAATACGTCATTCAAAGCTCTCATAGTATCACAATGGTTCCGAAAAAATATGAACAATTCACAAAGTACAGACAAAATACAATTTTGTAAGTGTGAAATTATCCAACTGTGTAATTGCGTAAACATGTGACACTGACATAGTAAAAAAAATGTTTGTCTCTCTCTCTCTCAGTTAAATGATCAGATAGCTGTGTAATTATGTGTTACAGAGATATGGAACCGATGTGAAAAGTTGTATAAGCAAATACCATATTAGCTAAGGCTCCTTGTGCTTGCCAAACACATGGTACACAAAGTAAGCGTGTACCCCCCTGATGATTAATGTAATTGTACCCTCAGGTGTTACACATTACAGCAATGGAATGAAATGTATCACGGAAAACCTTTGTATCACTGTACTTCAAATATCTTTAAAAATAAATGATTTAAGTACAAAATTAATCACTCAAATACGTGTACTGTAGCGCTAAACTGTGCGTCTTGTTGTAAGATAATCTCTGTGGAAGTGTTGTAGTTATAGTCCTCCGAAAGCTAAGTTCTGCAGAAGTCAATGTACTTGCCTCATGATAAACAAAAGTGAAATGCTATCCGTATGGATATCGTAGTTATTACGTACCTTATCGTGATCAAGAAAATACTATAATTAACGTATTGTTCTGCTACAGAAAAGGCTGTCTCATTGTAGCTATACCACAAAAGTTACTAGTAAAACATGTTTTACTTTCCAGAATAATTCAGAAAAACTGTGCAGATATAAAACAGATACACCGCAAAAGCAACATTTTAAATTGTCACTCATTAGTAGCGTCGGGATATAATCGTGTAGCTGTCACATATACTAACCACTGTGTCATATGGTATCTCACAGAAAGTACTTTAAATCCAGACTGTATTTTCAAGTAAACGAAAATGTTGCATTAAAATCTCATAAGCAGTACTGGTAAATGGTCTAAGTATGTAAGCCTTATGGTCGTTACGTAATCGTGCCACTAACAAGCAAGAATGTACACACACAATAACACTGTGTCGTCTGTTCACTATAACAATGCTTTCGTACTTTCTGTTTAAGTAAGTGCTCTTGGTTCTTGACTGGATATGTAAATTCAAACATTGCAGATTATCTTTCAATAAACGGTTTTACATGTGAAATGTGGTGCAATCTTTTACCCTTTATAGTGAGCATACTTTCAACTTCAAAGCAATTATCATGTGGTATACGTCGCTAAAGAATGCTAAAATTGTTCTCAAGGTTAGCGTGTATGTTATTTTTCTCTGAGCCAGCCGGCGCACGTGGCTGCCTGCGGTGCGTGTCATTGTTTCTTTGTTGTCGCGCGTCGTTATTGGGATTAGGAGACCTAACTTCTACAAATTCACCTTGATGAGAAGGCCCTGACCTGTTGGAAGCTCGCCAGTTCTGATGGAATTCAGGTCTGTCGTTTTGTCGGTAGTTTACATAGTTTCTTGTTTGTCGGTCATGTGGTGGAGAATTTCTCCCGGAATCGTGGTGGACCGTTGCGTTTGAAGTTATTCTGTCTCCCTTGATAATAATTATTTTGGTTCCCATATTGTCTGTTTCTATGGTTGTCTCTGTCACATTCATTACTATGAAAAAGCGATCTTTCTCTGTAACTATTACTCTGCCAGTGGTTGTCATATGGGTGGTGTCTGTTTTGGTCATGATTTGCGTTGTAACAATAGCATTGTCGTGTCCAGTTATTATTTCGTTCATCGCGGAATTGCGACGGATGTGAACTGTAATTGTTATGTTCCTGTTTTCGCGTTCCGCGATTGTCAGTGTCAATTTCTAATTCTTGTAAGAGTCCCTGAAAAGCTTCAATGTCGTCTTTGCAACGTCCTGCCTAAATAACATGTCGTAAATGTTCAGGTAATTTGACTAAGCAAATGCGGATGAGTTCTGAGTGGGCTGTATGGGTCTGACAGGTACTGATTCTTATGCAACACGTCTTCAAAATATTTCACAAGACTGGAAAATTCAGATTGTTCGAAACGTTTCATCATTATGATGCTATGTTTTACTCGGTCTTGTGTAGCTTGAGACCAATATGCTGAGAGGAAGGCGTGGTAAAATTCTCCTTCACTGTGGCTATCGTGAATGACCGATCGCATTCTTACAGGTGGTTTATTCTCTAAGTAGCCACACATAAATTCCAATCTGTGCTCTAATGACCAGTTGGGAGGAAAACAATGAGAGAATTGATGAAGCCACGCTTGTGGACGAATGTCGTTGCCAGAATTCTTAAATGTTTTGAAATTACGTCTAGTAATGAACAGCTTATAGTCAAAATCATCGTGTCGGCGAGTCGCATATCGGTCATTGTTACGTCGTGTCGGCGGTTCCATCTCAAAATTCGGTGTACCTTGCCAATTTATTTCATAATTTCCGAAGTGCCCTGTGTTATTATTTTGTGCCTTTTCCGTATTTCTAAGTCCCTCTTCCCGTGTTGGAGCGCGAGTGTCCTCTGAAATATGTAATTTTTGTATTACCTGCGTCTACTGGTCTTGTACTTCCAGGATTTCTCTTTTGTATTGTGTATTGGTTTGATTTTGATTTTGTTTGAATTTTCTAATTTGTTCATACTCTTTGTGTTAGTGAAGGCTACGGGTCTTGTGTCATTCAGATCATCATCTACCTTTGTAGATAAGTTAGTGAACTGATCCGAAAGTTCGGCTACTTTCTCCGATAGTAAATACATTTCCTCGGTGTGTTTTTCTGAACCAAGTTTCAGAGTGTCCATTTGTGTTGAAATCGAATCTACTGTGTCCTTTAAGTTTTCCTGAGTTCTTGCAAGTTGCGTAACCGAATCGGTGGACGCAACTGAGTCCATTTTAGCTTGCAAGGTGTCCTGATTTTCACGAACAACAGTTTGCAGTTCTTTTATGGCTGCTTCGTGATTCTGTAATGCATTTTCATGACGCGAAAAAATAGGTTGGAAATGCTCACAAATTTGTGTTTTTACGTCATTACAGACTTTTTGGCATTTCGATTCAATTTTATGTAACTCAGTAGTTAAATCTTCACGTGTTTGTTCGGGTGTGGTGTCTAACTTCCGAAGATTTTGTTCCATTGCGTCTAAGTTTTGAAGATTTTGTTCCATTGTGTCTAACTTTTGAAGCTTTTGCTGTGTTTGTCTCTGATTTTGTTCCATTGTGTCTAACTTTTGAAGCTTTTGCTGTGTTTGTCTCAGATTTTGTTCCATTGTGTCTAACTTTTGAAGATTTTGTCCCATTTGTTTCTGATTTTGTTCAAGCGTTGTGTCTAAGTTTTGTAGCCTTTGTCCCATTTGTTGCATTAACTGTAATAACAGTGCACTGGTGTCTGAAACATGTCCCTCAGTGCTATTCGGCAGTGCATTTGAACCGGCAATATTCGCATTTTGAAAAGCAGATAATGTGTCTTGATTTATTTGAGAAAACGGTGAGGACACAAAATCTGAATCTACAGTATTTGCAAGATTGTGTCCTGTCATTTCGGAATCCTGAGGCGAGCTGTTGCCGACCGATCGATCGATAAAGCTTCCCTGTTTACTACCTGTTTCACTGTCTACACCATTATTTGACGCCCTCTCCATTTCCCTATGCACAGTTACTAAATTACTACTTTGAATGTCTGTTAATTCATTACACAGTGGTGCTGGTAAGCTACGCTCGTCGTCACTATTATTTCTCAGTTTACTTTGGAGCCTAGTATTACGTTTTTCACACGCCATTATTATCACTATATTTCACACGAAAACACAGAAAAACACATTTTGAAGAGCAAAACAAGGAAACACATTAACATAACATTGAAAATAATATCTCGTTAATTGCAAGCGCAGCTGCGAAATACTTGGTGCAAATCTACATGCACGCCACAACTGTTTTACTGTACAAGAATGAAAAACCACAACCACAAAGGAAATTTTCTCTACAATTACGCGCTAGCAATAAACAAAGGCTGCACTAATTTCACAAACTACAAGAAAAAATCAGAAGATTCCAGTGAGGTATCCTCGGCTGAGGGTCGACATAGGAAACGTCCCCTTGGAAAAATTGTGCAAGACTGCTTAAGCCGACACACAATATTTTTTAGCGCAACACAATCTGACTTTCAATAATCCCTACAAAAGAATGGCCCTATACCTTTCACAAATTACTTATCTCACAAAAATCTTTGTTACTCGAACTACTGCTATACAGCGAGCGCCACTACTGCCAGCTAAGTAAAAGATTCAAACTACTGAAGGCACTAACTACTGATAGGCACAGTTAGCAAATGAAAGATTTTAATAGAGGACAAACAATGTATTTATCTCAATAGTGTTCAAAAGTCATAATGTATATAGCAGTTCATGACATCCATTCTTACAAATTTCAAAACTCCGACATCTCTCTCCCCACATCCACCACTGCTGGCGGCTCACCTCCAACTGCGCAACGCTAAGCGCTGTTAACAGCCAACTGCCCAACACTACAATGGCGAGTATTACAACAATGCCAACCAGCCATTGACTGCACACAGCACAGCTAGTGATTTTCATACAGAGCGCTACGTGGCGTTACCAATATAAAAAACTTAAACAACCTACTTACAATGTGAGTTATAAATAAATCGAGAAAATCCACGCGTCTTCAGAACGCAACAAAATGGCTGCATACGGTTGCGATTAACTGTGTGCGAAGCAAGCCTGAGGCAGGTGGAGTTAGCGTCTATTACTGTGGCGTCAGATGCTGCACCGTGCTGCTGCAACAGTCTGCATTTGTAGACTGGCCTCCGAACTGTTGTGATATGCCAGCCCACGGACTGGCATACCACGAGACTGACAGTAGATGCTGTGTGTCAGTAATGCTACGGCAGCGGGGCCTATGTGCCAGTGCTTATTCACCTCCACGCCAGCGGCAGCTGCGGCTGGCGCTACAGGGCATGTAACCCAGCGGCAGTGACTCGCAGCTTGGCCCTGCTCCCTGGTCTGATCCACAGTGGCGCGGAGGCCCACGTGGTCGGCCGCAGCGGTGATCGGCGAGTCTGCAGTCCGCAGAGTGCCATTCTCCCCCCGGTGTTGGTTTCCATAAATAAACGTTAAAAATTCTTCTATAAAATTTTATTTGTTAAAGTCACCTAAAAAAACTTCTGGACACCGCATTACCTGTAGGTAATCCTTTATTCCAACATTATATAGGACCAGGTTTGCATTATTGTAAACGCATCTTCAGAAGAATAAATATGAAACTGAAACTACCTGGCAGATTAAAACTGTGTGCTGGACCGAGACTCGAACTCGGGACCTTTGCTTTTCGCGGGCAAGTATGCTACCATCTGAGCTACACAAGCACGACTCCCGCCCCCTCCTCACAGCTTTACTTCTGCCAATATCTCGTCTCCTACCTTCCAAACTTTACAGAAGCTCTCCTGCAAAGCCTAGCAGAATTAGCACTCCTGAAAGAAATGATATGCAGGGACATGACTTAGCCACAGCCTGGGGGATGTTTCTAGAATGAGATTTTCACTCTGCAGCGGAGTGTGCGCTAATATGAAACTTCCTGGGAGATTAAAATTGCGTGCCGGACCGAGACTCGAACTCGGGACCTTTGCCTTTCGCGGGAGAGCTTCTGTATAGTTTGGAAGGTAGGAGACCTGGTACTGGCATAAGTAAAGCTGTGAGGACAGTTCGTGAGTCGTGCTTGGGTAGCTCAGGTGATAGAGCACTTGCCCGCGAAAGGCAAAGGTCCCGAGCAGCGCACACTCTGGAAATACTTAATTGTTCTAAAACTGCATGATTAAACCGTGATGTCAGAACGCAGCTGCTTAAACTTAAGAGAAAACATGTTACAAAAAAGAAAAAGAGGACAGCAGACAGGTTACTTTCCTTTGTATTAGCATCTTGAATTCTGACATCACATTGACTGCGGCAGTATGCCACGAGACAGTATGCTTAGAACAAACGACCAGCCTCCTCAGTGATATCAGGGGAAAATACAGTGGCCATCTTGAATTCTATATTTAGTGAAAGTGGCCTAATTTCTCCAGCATGACAACGTGTCATCTTGGCGTTTAGAATTGGTCACCAATTTATACCAAGGACAACAGCCTACTTCCATAGTGACATCACAGGACGAGGGGGGGGGGGGAGGGGGGTAGGGAACCCTGACTACTTTCAATTTCCCGGCAAATTTTTATCTTTCCCCACCAATTTAGTACATAGGGCAGTTTGGTGGAGAAATCCGGCGACTCATCGATTACGTCATAGAGGGCATCTTTGGTGACCTACTATGTCCAGAACTACCCTTAGCTGCCTACTAATATAACTCCAAAATCAATAAAATAAATGAGTAATTACAATAGCTTATGCCAAATTACACCAAAAATTTAATCTTAAAACTAAAAAATCCTCGAAGTGCTTTGAATTCCTGGGGCCGACATTTCTCCAGTGTTGATACTGATAACGAGTAAAAATTTTCGAGATTTTCAATTCCCAGGATAGATGAACTGTCTATACACGCACTATTGTACGAGTCGCTCGGAGCATGAGTCCTACTCGCACCTGTTTGTTTTTCTTCCCTACTTTTCACCAGCATTATGTTCTTTAAAAATGTGAGAATCTTTCTTTAAAACACCATGTGTGTATACTCATGGGAAAATGAATCAAATGTAGCTGTGTGTTTGCAAAGAGTGTAGTACCGTAGCCTTGGCGAATCCACTAGCTGGGTATGACCTGTGGTGCGGTAGGAGCTTCTACTGGCCGTCAGCCTGAAGGGTGGGTCGCAGGATGGACAAGACGCGCGATACGAATGCTAATGATTGCAGCCTAGTCCTGAGTACCTGATGCATGGGACAATCCACCTGCGAGATGGTTCGGGGCGCAAAGTAAGAAACTCGATTCGGGGAATACAGTCGTCGCGAGAATCAACTGCCGTCGGCAACAACGGGATGATGAGAGGGGTCCAGTTTGGCGGATTGTAAAGACCCACTCTGTAACAAATCACTGGCCACTTCAGAGCTGCTGTACAGCAATGGGTTAATAGATACAGCATGGAGAACCAACTCCTCATCGTGGGGTACAGAAACTACCAGTTTCCTCATGTACCTCTGATCAGCGAAAGTCATATGGTACAGAGATTAGAATGGGCACGGGAATACCATTTCTAGATACCTGAAGTACCGGAAATGCCACCTGCAGAGATGATTCACGTTACTCTATAACGTAACTGGGTTTTTGCATTGCGGTAATGGAAAGTGCTGCTGTAAAAGTTCAAATACTCATATAAGGTGGGAAGTTGCTGCACTGTTGCAGAGCACTTTGAATTTCAAGGGCAGTGTGTGGGCGACCATTTTCCTCTTGGAACAGCACATCACCTTCCTGCTACACGAACGACAAAAGAACTGGTCTAACAACATTGAGCACCGGTTGGCATCCGCTCCAGAAACACCAAAGGTGTTGTAGCTTATCGCACTGCAGGGTACAAGGCACGGGGTAGGGCCAGTCGAATATACTCTATGAGACAGCGCTCACCAGACGTACGTCGTACTCGCAAACGACCATCACTTGCTCGCACGCAGGATCTGCTTCCATTGCTGAAGACCACCGCGAGCCGTTCTGCATCCCAAGTGACCCTCTGACGGCATCCGTCGAGCCGTGCACGTCGAGGCTGCGCCGCGAGTTAAAGATGGGCTGGGGGTGTCGTTCGCAACAGTTCTTGCTGACACGTCTGGGATCACACGCCCTCTGATCTAGACTGTGTTACCTGGATCATCTGCCACTGCTGCCCTTCCAGTACATCGACCCTGGCGGGCGTCTGTGCTGCATGGACGTCCAGAACTTCGTCTACTGATGTGAGCATGTCCACATGGCCGCTGATTGCACAACTGACGCACCACCTCCAATTTGTGTGGCAAGTCTCCGAAAGGACTATTACGCCACTCGGGAGGCCCAATTTGACCCCTCAGTTGGCCGTAGGAAGCACGAATGCGTCTCCTGGGCAGGTTCGCCTGCTTGCTTCACTCGTTTGCAGCACCCTAAGCTTTCTGGCTGTGAGCGTTCCCTATTAAAGGGAACGCTGTCTGTTGGAGGACGACGAGAAAACCTTTAACAGTACAGCTGATCAAAATCGACGTCGTCTTCCAGTTGTACTGATTTTTTTCCTGGCAGTGTACACTGATAAGCCAAAACAATATGACCACTATCCACTGCGACGTTGGATGCCGCGGGTACGTGACGCGGTAACAAAAGTAACGGTAGGGGTGTAACTTCCACCTCACTTATCGACCTTAATGACAGTGAAAAATTAAACCGTGTGTACCTAATGGACATTTGAGAAAAAGCAATCGTCACCGAAGTTACTCTGTCGGTAAAGAGAGAGGAAGGGTTACATCTAAATGAAAGGAAGAAATGCAAATGAAAATGGTGGAAATTAATATTGAAAAACGGTAAAGTTAATAAAGTAAGTAAAAGTGCTTCCATTAAGTTAACAATTAACTGACGTTAATTAGATATTTGAGATTTGGGGAAAATTACGGTCGCCAGTCCTATGGACAACTACTATAATAACTGAAAAGGAAAGATTATTGCACATATAATTAGCACTAAAAGCGTGGCAACTGAAGGTTGATACGTGTTGTGTGAAAACTGAACGTTTGTCAGAAGTAATAAATTTCGCTACACTCTGACTTAATTTAGCACAAGAATTAATAAAACCGGAAAACTGAAAGTTAATTTAGTGACTGATATTAATAGTGAACTTTGTTTCTGAAACACTACGAAATTAAATAAAATAAGGTTAGCCTTGCGCTACCTCAACAATCATCTCAAAAGCTACTTGAATCTACGCAATTTAGAAATAAGAGATTTAACTTTGAACTTGAATTTAATGATTTTGAACAATTAACTATAGTAAAATTTAGTACGTACCAAGCTGAGCTGCAGTCACAGGCAAGCTAAAATATGATAACAAAACTCGCACTCTTAATTTGTGCTCATGTAATCTAAATATAGTTCTGTTTGGTTATTGTAGCCAGCTATGAATATTTTAAATGAACTTTGACATTAAAGCAGGAATGGAATGATATTACTTTAATGCTGGCTTTTGAATTTCAACGACATTCGGGTTCATTTCGGAAAAGGAAAGGACCCTGCTTGGTAATGTACTTGGGACAATGAGCAACACGGGTTCATGCTAAGTTGCTGTATTTTAGTGATGCAAATGGAAGAGTTTGAAAAGCTGAGGTCTGCCATACAGTTCTAAAACTTTTCGTGCTTTCAGTCTTCCTTGTTGGTTGATTGAAGGTTCGAAGTCGTCGATCGAGGAGGTGGCGGCAATCACTTATTGTCGGCCTTCGCTATTGCAGAAGCTGGATGTTGGCGCGTCTTCTTCTCGACACGGTCACCAAGCGAAACGGGCTCTTGATGTGCGCCAGCTAATGCTTCCCGTCCGCGACACCGTGCCAGAAACTATCATAGCAAGTCGAGCGCAATGACATGCTGCCAAACCCCGAAAGCGTGGCAACTCGCGGGAGCGTCACACAACATACCTGCTCCACCGCCCTACTCCAGCCAGACTCTGCTCTGTCCGTGCCCCACGCGGCAGAGTTAACACTACCGAAGATCCTAAACACTTTGGTTCTCCACACGACCTATCGAAGTAATCGTTCGATAGCATAGTTTTCCCTAGGCAAGACCCAGCGTAAAAATACAAATAATAATTACAAAACAAACCAATTATAAAACGACATAAAGGCATAAATGTATATGTACAAATTGGACATCAATTACAATATATAAAGACACAGAAATATCATATCTTCAGGTAACAGAATAAGGAAAAAATTTACAATACAATAGATCGAAATAGGAGGATATGCATTTCCGGCGTTACAGGGGGATCACCCCAGTGAAGGTATCGGCTGCAAATAGAGAAATCCAGTGAGGTAAGTGACTTTGACAAAGGGCAGATTATTATTGCGCAGAGCCTGAGAACGAGTATCTCAAAAATGGCGAAGCTGTTCGAATGTTCACGTGCTAGTGCCGTGAGCATGTATGGAGAGAGGTAGAAGGACAGTGAAACCACCACTGGGCCATAAGTGGTTGGGCGTCCACGACTCTCTACAGAACGTAGAATTCGGAGCCTTGTCTGCTCTGTAAAGTAGGATAGATGGTGATATGTGGCATCTTTGTCTAAAGAGCACAATACTGGTGCATGTACAACGGTTTTGGAGCACACCGTTCATCGTACATTGTCGAACATGGAGCTCCTCAGCAAACCACCCCTACGTTTTCTCATGTTGACCCAACGACATCGTCAATTGCAATTGCAGTGGGCATGGTGTTATTGGCATTCGACCGTCAATCAACGAAAACGTGCCGGCTCTTCAGATGAATCATACTTTTGCTGCACTAGATCGACAGTTGTGTCCACAAACCCCATTAAGGAGGTGAAGAGCGGCTCGAACGTGCTCTACGCCGCTGATGCAGGCTGGCGGTAGCAGCATTATACTACGGGAGACATTCTGCTGCGCTTGCATGGGGCCTGTGGTAGTAATGGAGAGCACGCTGACAGCTGAGAACCACCTGCATCCCTTCATGCTTGATGTCTTCCCCGACGGCGATGTCATCTTTCAGCAGTATAATTGTTCCTGTCTCGGAGCCACAGCCGTGCTACGATGGTTTGAGAAGCATTATAGTGAACTCACGTTGAAGTCTCGGCTCCCAAATTCTCCTGATGTTAATAGTGTGGAACCCATCCTGGTTGCTCTCGGACGCCATCACCACGTACGCAAATCAGGGGGACTGTTATTTAGGCGAATTACTTGACCTGTCCGCAGACGCCTAATGCTTATACCTCGACAGACGTACCAACAAACTGTCGGTCCTCTGATATGTCGAGTCAGTGATGTATTTCGTTTCAAAGACAGACAAAGACGCTATTAAGTAGGTGGTCATAATGTTTTGGCTCGTAAGTGTATAATAAGCACATTTATGAAACCAAAGACCAAAGGACAAACCTGTCAGCTTTCACTGCGACATGGTCGTGCGGTAGCGTTCTAGCTTCCTGCGCCCGGGTTCCTGGGTTCGATTCCCGGCGGGGTCAGGGATTTTCTCTGCCTCGTGATGACTGGGTGTCGTGTGCTGTCCTTAGGTTAGTTAAGTTTAAGTAGTTCTAGGTTCTAGGGGACTGATGACCATAGCTGTTAAGTCCCATAGTGCTCAGAGCCATTTGAATCAGCCATTCACTGCGACATGTTCAAGTCAGCGTCTATACGCTTTCGTCCCCAATTTGAAACTTGTCCTTCTCCTTCTAGAGAAGCTGGGTATATAATCGTTCCTGCAACTCGAAACTGTTGTTCTCTATCTCCCAATAAAGGCGACATAAACTAGATAATCAGGGGGCTTCATTACCTCCACTTCATTACCTCCACTTTATATCCTTATTATGTTATTTATTACGATTTAACCTGCTGTACTTACGACCTGTCCAGCCACTTCCGGAATTCGGGCAGGCGCGCCTGTCCCAGATTGAATCTGCCCCAGAGGATTAACCGACGACGGTCGGAGAGCTGGCTATCCTGGATGCGGCTTTCAGGAGGTTCCTCACATCCAAGTATGCGAATACTGGGCTGGTGCCCACCTCCCACCTCAGTTACACAATTCACAAACATTTAGGAAAACTTCGCACGCTTTCACGTTGATGAAACCATATGAAGACAGTTGGGGTACAGAATTTCCATCTGGGGGTTATTAAGGGGTGGTGAACAAGAAATGCATCCGGCCATCCTCGAGCATAACAATGCCAAATCTGATAGTGACTATGCTGACCCCATGTAGGTATGGGATAAAGGGAAAAGAAACAGAGGAAAGAAGAGAAATTACGATACTGCTCTCTCTGCATCTTCCCGTACACAGTTTTACATTGGGTCGTAGTCTTGTCCTGAGATACAGGCCCCCAAAGTCGTTGGCGTTCTCTGTTTCCCATGCATGAGGTGACACTGCTTGATGCCAGAAACTTACACCATCAGTGCTGACCAATGGCTCTCGCTTCCAGTGTGAAAGCCTCCGAATGCCTTGTGCACTTCGACAGAGTAAAACCTCCTTTTTTGAACCTTAGTTTTGGCCTGTTTTTTGTGTATGACTTTGTACACTATGGTAATGTGAGGTGGGATACCGAGTGGTGCATCAACTGACATTGTAGGAATGCTGGACAAAAACAGAAAGGATTAACGAACAAGTTAACACACTAAACAGTAGATTTACTTAAGTTATATTCCTCCGAGCATATGAAGATTTATTACAAATAATGCCGCGAGAAACAGTGTCCAGCAATACAATAGCAACAAGGATGGGGCTCTCCTAACTAAAGGACAAGTGACGGCTTCGGAGCCGTGACTATGTGGCATCTGCATAGCATCACTTAGTGAAGAGGTTCCAAGTGCGAGTGCGCCGCGCGGCAGAGGGCGTTCGTGCTGCAGAGCTGCTGGAGGCTGGCTGTGCTGTTGTGCACCAGTGGCTCCGCAGGATCTCATGGAAACTTGCAGCACCACTGCCAACTTTGTGATGCATTGGGGTGGTATCGATACGTGATGCCTCACCGTTATTTTGTGATACGTCACAACATTTTGGTACACGCCAATGGCAGGATGCAACAGGCGATGCATCCCTCAAGCCAACACGGCACCGTCGAGACGTGAAGGTTGTACCCCCGTGAGGAGGCTGTCTACCTGAGGCCCAATTACATGGGCCCCAGGTGCGTGTGCCCTCTTGGTGCAATACTAGGGTGAGTCAAATGAAAACATTAAATTTGTAATAACAAATCGAAATTTCGCGCCGTTATCCTGTAAGTTGGTAAGCGTGCTACAAACTGCGTGCAGAATGGCCTGTAGGTGGCAGCATAGTGCAGATGCACACATACCTTCGCAGCATCAGAATAAATATGGCCGCCCCACTTGCGACTTGCAACAGGGAAGAACAGCGGTCTGCTATTCGATTTTTGCTTAGTGAAGGTGTAAAACCTATTGAAATTCATCGACGAATGAAGGTTCAGTACGATGATGCGTGTTTGTCACAGCAGCAAGTCTACGAATGCAGTAAGAAGTTCGCAAATGGCGTGACTTCAGTGGAAGATGCTCCTCGTCCAGGTCAGGCACAACGAGTTCTAACTCCACAGAACATTGCAGCAGTTGAAGCCATAGTGAAGGAAAACCGCCGAGTGACACTGAATGACATTGCAGCATGGTTACAGATTAGTCATGGGTCAGCACACCATATTATGCATGATGTGCTCCAGTTCCACAAAGTGTCTGCAAGATGGGTGCCACGGCGGCTGACTCCTGAAATGAGAGAACGACGTGTTGATGCTTGTGAAGAACTTCTTTGGTGCTTTGAACGAGAAGGTGATGGCTTTTTTGCAAGAATCGTTACTGGGGACGAAACCTGGGTTCACTTCCACCAACCGGAAACGAAGAGAGCGAGCAAGGAATGGCGCCATTCCTCATCACCAAAACCAAAGAAGTTTCGAACAGAACCATCAGCAGGGAAGGTTAAGCTGATCCTCTTCCGGGACGAAAAAAGCGTCATTTTGGAGCATTACATGCCTAGAGGGACCACGGTCACCAGTGCATCGTACACAGATCTCCTAAACAATCATCTGCGGCCTGCAATCAAATCAAAGCGACGTGGATTGCTGTCAGAAGGTGTCCTTTTGCAACATGACATTGCAAGGCTCCACACTGCCCGTACAACAGTTCCAACAATCACAGATCTGCATTTTGAGTGTTTTCCTCATCCACCATACTCACCAGATCTTGCCCCAAGTGATTTCCATATGTTTGGACCACTCAAAGACGCAATGGGAGGAAAGAAGTTCCGTTCTGATGAAGAGGTACGCCACGCGGTGCACGAGTGGTTGTGATGAATACCAAAAGAATTTTTTTCTGAAGGAATTTATGCACTTTGAAACGCTCGAGGACTTGCATTGAGCGTGGGGTAGATTATGTTGAAAAGTGATACAGCCTTGTACCACTTCCGCGCAATAAATAATATTAAAAAAATTTAAGGTTTTCATTTGACTCACACTCGTATTCAGAAATCTGTATCTCATCATATGCATCCTACAGAATCCTGTAGGCAGCAAGACAATGTACAACCCCATGATCAAGTAGCTTTGGTTCAGTAATTCAGTAGCTGACAAAACGGGATTTCGATGTACCTTAATTCAGTGATCAGTAATTTGTTTCATAAAGATCAAGCATTTTGTCTTCATTCATCCTTTTCTTGCATTCTATAAAATTTTGATAACAGCAAGCGCACACACACACACGCACACACACACACACACACACACACACACACACACACACACACACACACACACGCACAGCAACACTGAGAGAAAAGAACAAAGCTGATCGTTTACATTAACACAATCTAACTATAATTTCAAATTTAGAATTTTAGGATCGACTCTACGAAATCGGCACAAATCACAAATTCACAACTGCCGCAACATCTAAATCAGACCAAAAGTAATGTTAATGTTGCGACACTCTGACGCTGAGTGTGTGTGATATGGCATTCTTCTCGCCCAAGTAAAGAAGAAACAAAAAAGAAAAGAAGAATTAGTCTCCAGAAACGGAATCTCTGTATCGCGGTTGTTTTATGGAAGCTTTAAGACAAGTAAAAATGAGGCAGACGTATAGAAGCGACGGCATGGCTTTTTTCGCGGTACACATAAGGTCAGAGAGACGCTGCCGCAGTTCTTGTGAGAGTTTGCACAAGCGGTCGGACTCCCGCTTATCGGCATCCGGTACAGGCGGTTCCATCGACGGCCTCAGCTGCGTTGCAGCTTGTGTACTGACGGGCGTGGCGGAGAAGACAATATGCACAGTCTACATCCTTTACTTGTA
This sequence comes from Schistocerca gregaria, assembly GCF_023897955.1. Classification (NCBI taxonomy): domain Eukaryota; kingdom Metazoa; phylum Arthropoda; class Insecta; order Orthoptera; family Acrididae; genus Schistocerca; species Schistocerca gregaria. The sequence goes on from NC_064924.1 coordinate 569,690,103, forward strand.
GGTAGTCTCGGTTTTAAGCTAACGTAAACGAGCTTCTATGAAACCATGCACACTGTTACCCATTAAAATTGCAACACAAATGTGAAATTGACATGAATCGTACTACATGCGTATTTCAGTTGAACTGCACGAATTAGAGGGGTAGATACAACTAAGGAAAAACCACAAACTAGGAGGGATGCAACAATTCATCCTCGTGCTCACAAAAACATTCCTGGACAACGAGCTCTATATGAACAGGAGCCGTGTCGTCTTGGAACACAGCATCAGCATTCGGAACAAACATTGTACCATGAGATGGACCTGATCAGCCAGAGTGGGCACGTGATCTTTGGTAGTAACGCAACGTTGCAGAGTAACCATGGGGCTCACGCAGCACCACGATATCACTGCACAAGTCACCACCGGACACACGCCGTGTTTCACTCTTGGGATGTAAACATGGGCTGAAGTTGGAAACAGTGTGCAGCAAGACCCGTCCGACCAAATGACAGTCTTCCGTTGCTCCGTAGTCCAGGGTTTGTGGCTTCGGCACCACGTTTTCCCATTACGGGAATCTGCATCACTGATGAGCTGTTTCGGAATTCCTGGCTGCCGGAGCTCCCTTCGTGTTTCTCTGGTGCTGACAGGGTTCGAAAGTCCAACATTCACTTGTTCGGTTGCCTTTGCAGCTGTTGACTTCTTATGTTTCGTCAGAATCCTCTTCAATGACTGTCCGTCACGATCACTCATCACACACTTTTGTCCGCGTTGCGTGTATCTGATGCTGTTTTTCCTCATTCGTTGTATGCTTTATAAATCTTCGCTGCGGCGCCTGATGAGACACCAATCACTTCGTCTACCTTGGTTACGAAAGCACACACAATACGAGCACCAACGATTTTCGCTTTCGAATTCATTCAGCTCCGACGTAATGCACTCACGACTGCACAGAACACTGTTCTGACCACAACTGACACCTATGACGTATTGAGGGCTTTACGCAGGTGCCGTTCGTGGTCAGACACAACAGCGCAACCTGCAGGCTTGTTTCTCGGGTTCTTCGGCCGACGTTCGTCTGATGATTTTACTGAAGTTTCGCCAGCATGAGTGCATGGCATTGTCAAAGCTTCACTCTCCATTGTCGGTGGTGAACTGGAGCCGAGCTCGCGGTCGCAGACTGTATGTACCTGGTGCGCCAACGTCCGGGGCTTCTCCGCGGTCATTTCCGGTGCGGTTCTCCTCTTGCCACCTGCGACGGTCGTTCGCTGCATTACGAGAAGCCAGGAGCCGTTTGCCTTAAGGCTTTCCTTTTTCTTGTTGAAGCTGTTCTCTAAACAAGCTGGAGTGATAGTGCTTCTCTACAGCCAGAACTTCCGTGTCGGTCTCACTCAAAGCTTGCTCTACGGCCGCCAGCTCGGCTCCAGTTCACCACCGGCAATGGAGGATGAAGCTTTAACAATGCCAGCCACTCGTACTGGCGAAACGTCAGTAAAATCCTCAGACGAACATCGGCCGAAGAACCTGAGAAAGAAGCAAATAGGCAGTTTGTCAACAACTGGCCACGAAAGCCTTAGCAATTTTGTATATGCATTTATGTTCAAGCACACATTTCTCGCAGTGTTCCCATATTTTGTCCAACACTTGCAGGTGCAATTGTACCGCCAAGTACCTTGTGTACCTAAGAAAAGATTACGCTTCCGAAATTGCATTTGAATGTTATTTATTTGTGAGAAGATCGTGTTGTGCCTCCTGTACGAGCGATAAACATCTACATACAGCGACAAAATGGGCGTAACCGTGAGTCTGGTCTCCGAAGGAAATAAACGTTGCCATATTGCATTCTCATCGTCATACAGGCCTAGCACACGGCTTGGTGGTATGCCGTGCCATTGTGTTCACAAGACGATCACCTCTGACCAGCACAGCCGATAATTCGGACAACGGGCGTTACATTTCAGACGGATTAAGGCCGGTGGCTGTGCTCTATCTGAGTGGTCTTCGTTACATTATGTTTCAGCAAAATCGCAAGGTCGCATGTTATCCCCACTGTCCTGTCCTACTTCGGTACGTAGGGACTTCCACAGTTATGCCGGTATTACACTATCAAATTTCTTTGTCAAAGATTTGATCAAAGATGTGATCAAATATTCCGTCAAATACATTTGACAAAGATTTTGACCTAGCGCTAGAAGGGGTATTACACTGTCATCATATTTTTCGTCAAAGTTCAAGCTGGCTGACAACAACAACTTGTTATTAACCGCAGCAGTCGCATGTGCCACAATTGCACTGTGTGCACATGCGGTAGAGAAGCGGGGGAAAAAAGGGGAACGTACCTGGTGAAGCCGTGGGTTTTACGACGACACGATAAAAGCATTCAACAAAACTTGCTACGTGAGCTTATTGTGGAGGACGTCAAGTCGTACATCAATTACTTAAGAATGGATGAGCACACATTTCTGTATGTCCTCAATGAACTGTATCCTCATATCACAAAGCACAATACTCTCTTAAGAACTGCTACATCTGCAGAAGACAGGCTCACTGTAACACTCCGATTCCTTGCTACAGGATAGGGTTAGGTTAGGTTGGATTAGGTTAGGTCAGGTCAGGTCAGGTCAGGTCTCTAATCTTCTTAATCTGTTTTTGTATTCAGGGTGCCTCACGTTGTAAAGCGCCTCATTAGCTTCATACATCTCTATTAATTTTGCAGTTGTCGGCACACACCAATTGTATTTACCGGCAATGTTTATAAAAACACTACAGACGACAGAACGCTGCAGCGATGCTAGCGCTCCACGCAGTAACATGTCACATGACAGTGAACAGAAGACAAGCTGCTTCTTTGATCAAATCTACAGCGAGGCCCTAGATTTGATCAAATATTGGACGACGTTTGACAAAGTTCTCTATGACACCATCAAATATCTTTGACAAAGATTTTTGACAAAGATATTTGACAAAGAAATTTGATAGCCTAATACCGGCCTTAGCTTGGTCAGCACGTTCTACAGATCTCTCACCCACTCAAAACAAATGGTCACGGGTGGCCAATGGACAGCCACGTCACCGTTCGTCGGCCATTTCGAGTGGCAGCACGGAATGGCGTACTCACCGAACCTCCGTTCGACACGACGCCCAGCCGGTTTAGGGTCGTTGTTGCTACCAGAGATGACGGTGCTGTGTACCAAATTCTCCGCTTATTCCTCCTGGTATACCGCATACCCACAATAAGTAAAATTTCACTATTTGCTGTTCTAGTTGGTGATGAAATTTTACTGGGCAAAACGAAATATACGTAGCTTATCAAACGATTTCTTTAATTTCTTCTGTAGATCACCGCAGAAACGTTTATGGTTCGAAACAAAAATGTATTTCAGTTTTAAGAGATGAGATACAGTTATTACTTTCTACTTGCTAAATAACATTGAATTATTAGGCCTGCAACTTTGCTTCTGGTGTTTTGCAGTAGATGGCAATAGCGGCGAGTGATGGAGCAGGCGGTAGGTCATAGGTATCATACAAGCTTAGGCGTTTCTAATCATAACCGCATCAAAATATTAGTCGATTTGTGATTGTATCATAAAATTATTCTACATTGAATACATCAGTTATGAGCGCTATTTTCGTCATTGCCGGGAAGTTTCAATTTTCCGTTTTAACACGAAAAAGTCTGCAGCTGAGGTTCATAAAATGCTGGGTAATACCCATGGTGGGTGAAAGAACGTGGAGAGAATGGTTTCAACCTTTGAAGAACAGTGATTTTGACGTATAAGATCTGCAGGGCGATGGAAGAGAGAAAATTTTCGAAGCTACTGGAATCGACGCACGGGAGATCGTAATCGAAAGCAATTGATGCGTTTGAGTCGAACACTGAGAGACAAACGGCCATAATTCGGCGATCGAGAGGAAATGGCGATTCTATAGCATGACAATGCCTGACCGCATGTCGCAAAACCTGTCAAAACATACTTGCAAACGTTGAAAGGGCAAATCCTACTCCACTCTCCGTATTCTGCAGCCAGTGCTCCCTCTTTGGTACCGCCTTTTTCGATCAATGGCACACGTCCTAGCTGACAAGCACCTCCCATCATATGAACGAACGCAAATTTGGATCGATTCATAGGTCTCCTCGAAAGATGCCCAGTTCTTCCGCCACGGGGTTCACATATTACCCGAAAGTTGAGAGAAAGTAGTGGCCAGCGATGGCCAATACTTTGAATCGTAAATTTTTTGTACGATTTTCACAATAAAGCCTCGAACTTGGAGAAAAAATGGCGGAAGTAAACTTTTAGACCTAATGGCAACTGAGGAAGAAAGACTGCGAACGATAACAATATAATTTCTTCATATACTACTTTGCTTAAAGCAAGGATAGCTACTCGCAAGATATTAGATCAATTACAATGAAACTTCACAAATGAGAACAACGCATGAAACTGCATTTGAATAACTTGCGAAGTTAGATCTAAAGAGGATCGACTCTTAGTACAGAGCCTTGTAATTGAACTCGTCATAGAATAATGTAAAGCATAGCTTATAAATAGTTGTAAGAACGGATTCTGATTTGAGAAAACGACTGGCAGTCAGTCACCAGAAGCAATCATAACTGTCGAAAATATGAGAGAACTCGTCCCGGGCGATTCAAAGTTGAGCGGTCAGATAGAACTGGCTTTAGCAAAGGAAGATGTCACAATGACATACGTTGGAAGAACTCAAGTGGACAGTAAATCAGCCAACGAAGAAGATATCGTATAAAACCTTAATGGTTCAAATGGCTCTAAGCACTATGGGACTCAACTGCTGTGGTTATCAGTCCCCTAGAACTTAGAACTACTTAAACCTAACCAACCTAAGGACATTACACACATCCATGTCCGAGGCAGGATTCGAACCTGCGACCGTAGCAGTCGCACGGTTCCGGACTGCGCGCCTAGAACCGCGAGACCACCGCGGCCGGCAAAAACCTTAATGGAATATGCGGGATGTTTCAGAATCCCTGTCACAGGCTTCTAGTGGTCGAAGCGCGGACTTAGCAGGTAATGTGATAAAGTTTGAGAACTTTTAACATTGCAGTGCGTCAGCAATCGTGAATAATTTAATGGTTATAAAGAATCCTCGTCGATTGGAAATAGAAAGCGGATGTTGACCTAGGTTTCGGCGCTGATAACCATGCCTTCTTCGGAACACATTAAAACTACAAACTGCCTAATGAGTCATGGTCCACCATGGTTCTGTATTAATGTTGGACCATGCCTCTTCAGGCCATTTGGAGCTTTAGTGTGTTCCGAAGAAGGCGTGTTTATCCGCACCGAAACCTGGGTCAATATCCGGTTTCTACTTGCAGTCGAGGCGGATTCTTTATAATCATTATAATAAAGTATCTCGAGACTGAGAAGCTTATGTCCACGAATCAGTATGAAGCATCGCTCGTGCGAAACTCACGGTGCCCTTGTCTCACATGATATACCGCGAACGCCAGTGAAGGCCAACAGGCAGATTCCATATTTCTAGATTTCGGCAAGCACTTGACACGGTGCCCCATTGCAGGGTGTTAACGAAGGTACGAGCATATGGAGTAAGTTCACAGACATGTGTGTGCCCCGAAGACTTCTTAAGTAATAGAACCGAGTACGTTTTTTTCGATGGTGAGTGTTCATCCGAGGCAAGGGTATCGTCAGGAGAGCGCCAGGGAAGTGTGACAGGACCGCTGTTGTTCTCTGTATAACAAATGATTTTCCTGACACGATGGGCAGCAACCTGCGGTTGTTTGCTGACGATGCTGTGGTGTACGGTAAGGTGTCGAAATTGGATGACTGCAGGCAGATGCAAGATGACTTAGACTAAATTTCTAGTCTGTGTGATGAATGGCAGCTAGATCTAAATGCAGAAAAATGTAAGTTAATACGAATGAGTGGGAGGGACATATCTGTAATTTTCGGATACAGTATTAGTAGTTTCCTGCTTGACATAGTCAAGTCGTTTAAATATCTAGGTGTAACGTTGCAAAGTCACATGAAATGGAACGAGCATGTGACACCTGTGGTAGGGAAGGCGAATGGTCGATTTCGGTTTATTGGAAGAATTTTAGGAAAGTGTTGTTCACCTGTAAAGGAGACGGCATATAGGACGCTGTTGAGTACTGCTTAAGTGTTTGGCATCCGTGATAGGTAGGACTGAAGGAAGACATCGAAGCAATTCAGAGGCACGCTGCTAGATTTGTTATCAGTAGGTTCGAACAACACGTAAGTGTTACAGAGATGCTTCGAAACTTTAAGTGGGAATCCCTGGAGGGAAGGCGGCGTTCTTTTCGAAATTTTTGGAAATTTGTGGTAAGATCTTACGGGACCAAACTGCTGAGGTCATCGGTCCCTAAGCTTGCACACTACTTAATCTGACTTAAACTAACTTACGCTAAGGACACCACATACACCCGTGCCCGAGGGAGGCGTCCAACCTCCGACGGGGGGAGCCGCGCGGACCGTGACAAGGCGCCAGAGACCGCTCGGCTACCCCGCGCGTCTCTTTTCGAAGAACACTGTGGACCAAATTTAGGGAACCGGCATTTGAAGCTGAGTGGCGAGCGATTCTGCTGCCGCCAACATACACCGCGCGTGAGGACCACGAGTATGGGACACGAGGAGTTAGGACTCCTACGGAGACGTATAGAAAGTCGTTTTCCCCTCGCTCTGTTGTGTGGAGCAGGAAGGGAAGTGACTAGTAGCGGTAGAGGGTACCCTCCGCCACGCACCGCACAGTAGCTTGCGGAGTATCTATGTACAGGGCGTTTCAAAAATGACCGGTATATTTGAAACGGCAATAAAAACTAAACGAGCAGCCATAGAAATACACCGTTTGTTGCAATATGCTTGGGACAACAGTACATTTTCAGGCGGACAAACTTTCGAAATTACAGTAGTTACAATTTTCAACAACAGATGGCGCTGCAAGTGATGTGAAAGATACAGAAGACAACGCAGTCTGTGGGTGCGCCATTCTGTACGTCGTCTTTCTGCTGTAAGCGTGTGCTGTTCACAACGTGCAAGTGTGCTGTGGACAACATGGTTTATTCCTTGGAACAGAGGATTTTTCTGGTGTTAGAATTCCACCGCCTAGAACACAGTGTTGTTGCAACAAGACGAAGTTTTCATCGGAGGTTTAATGTAACCAAAGGACCGAAAAGCGATACAATAAAGGATCTGTTTGAAAAATTTCAACGGACTGGGAACGTGACGGATGAACGTGCTGGAAAGGTCGGGCGACCGTGTATGGCAACCACAGAGGGCAACGCGCAGCTAGTGCAGCAGGTGATCCAACAGCGGCCCCGGGTTTCCGTTCGCCGTGTTGCAGCTGCGATCCAAATGACGCCAACATCCACGTATCGTCTTATGCGCCAGAGTTTACACCTCTATCCATACAAAATTCAAACGCTGCAACCCCTCAACGCCGCTACCATTGTTGCACGAGAGACATTCGCTAACGATATAGTGCACAGGATTGATGACGGCGATATGCATGTGGGCAGCATTTGGTTTACTGACGAAGCTTATTTTTACCTGGACGGCTTCGTCAATAAACAGAACTGGCGCATATGGGGAACCGAAAAGCCCCATGTTGCAGTCCCATCGTCCCTGCATCCTCAAAAAGTACTGGTCTGGGCCGCCATTTCTTCCAAAGGAATCATTGGCCCATTTTTCAGATCCGAAACGATTACTGCATCACGCTATCTGGACATTCTTCGTGAATTTGTGGCGGTACGAACTGCCTTAGACGACACTGCGAACACCTCGTGGTTTATGCAAGATGGTGCCCGGCCACATCGCACGGCCGACGTCTTTAATTTCCTGAATGAATATTTCGATGATCGTGTGATTGCTTTGGGCTATCCGAAACATACAGGAGGCGGCGTGGATTGGCCTCCCTATTCGCCAGACATGAACCCCTGTGACTTTTTTCTGTGGGGACACTTGAAAGACCAGGTGTACCGCCAGAATCCAGAAACAATTGAACAGCTGAAGCAGTACATCTCATCTGCATGTGAAGCCATTCCGTCAGACACGTTGTCAAAGGTTTCGGGTAATTTCATTCAGAGACTACGCCATATTATTGCTACGCATGGTGGATATGTGGAAAATATCGTACTATAGAGTTTCCCAGACCGCAGCGCCATCTGTTGTTGACAATTGTAACTACTGTAATTTCGAAAGTTTGTCTGCCTGAAAATGTACTGGTGTCCCAAGCATATTGTAACAAACGGTGTATTTCTATCGCTGCTCGTTTAGTTTGTATTGCCGTTTCAAATATACCGGTCATTTTGGAAACACCCTGTAGTTGCAGATGTGGGTAGAGTCTTGATAAGGACCTATCCCCCGCATCACGGCACGCACACAAACCGAAAAGGGGGCGCCGTCGTCGGTCCCTGTTGTAATTGTGACATCACATACCATTTTCGTCTGACTCCAAGCATGGTTACGAGAAACTGGTACGTTCGCAACCTGGGCGATTGATTGTGGTGCTCCACGGACGGGCAGCACTCTCGACTTTGAAGAGGATGTCCTTTATCAAGCAAAAGACAACCCGACTTGAAATATCGCCCATGCCAAGGGCTCCTGTAGAGCACTCTGGTCAGAGCTCATTGTGTCCGTTCCTCACAAGCGTCTTCTAATCAAACTGCGTGCCTACGGAGTATCGCCTCAGTTGTGCGACTGGATTCGTGATTTCCTGTCTGAAAGGTCACAATTCATAGTAATAGACGGAAAGTCATCGAGTAAAACAGAAGTAATATTCGGCGTCCCCCAAGGAACTGTTATAGGCCCTCTATTGTTCCTGATCTTTATTAACGACATAGGAGACAATCTGAGTAGCCGTCTTAGATTGTTTGCAGATGATGCTGTCATTTACCGTCTTGTAAAGTCATCAGATGATCAAAACGACTTGAAAAATGATTTAGATAAGATATCTGTATGGTGCGAAGAGTGGCAATTGACCCTGAATAAAGAAAAGTGCGAAGTTATTCACATGAGTACTAAAAGAAATCAGCTAAATTTCGATTACGCGATAAGTCACACAAATCTGAGGGCTGTAAATTGAACTGTATACTTAGGGATTACAATTACAAATAACCTAAATTGGAACGATCACATAGATAATATTGTGAGCAGAACAAACCAAAGACTGCGATTCATTGGCAGAGCACTTAGAAGGTGCAACAGGTCTACCAAAGAGACTGCTTACACTACGCTTGTCCGCCCTATTCTGGAGTACTGCTGTGCGGTGTGGGATCCACACCAGGTGGGACTGACGGATGACATCGAAAAAGTACAAAGAAGGGCAGCTCGTTTTGTATTGTCGCGAAAAAAGGGAGATAGTGTCACAGGCATGATACGCGAATTGGAGTGATAATCATTAAAACGAAGGCGTTTTTCGTTGCGACAGGATCTTCTCATGAAATTTCAATCGCCAGTTTCTTCCTCCTACTGTGAAAACATTCTGCTGGCACCCACCTACATAGGGAGAAATCATCATCACGATAAAATAAGAAAAATCAAGGCTCGCACGGAAAAATTTAAGTGCTCGGTTTTCCCGCATGCCGTTCGAGAGTGGAACGGTAGAGAAACAGCATGAAGATGGTTCATTGAACCCTCCCCCAGGCACTTTATTGTGAATAGCAGAGTAATTACGTAGATGTAGATGAGAGCTGTAGATGTGTGCGTCTCGTGAAGCGGGTGATTTGAAAGTGAGCCAGTTTTCAGTATTATTTTACAATCAAATGGTTCAAACGGCTCTGAGCACTATGGGACTTAACGTCTGATGTCATCAGTCCCCTAGAACGTAGAACTACTTAAACATAACTAACCTAAGGACATCACACACATCCATGCCCGAGGCAGGATTTGAACCTGCGACCGTAGCGGTTGCGCGGTTCCAGACTGTAGCGCCTAGATATTTTACAATCAAACGATACATTTCCGAACATGGGTCCTTTGCCAAAACTTTATCTGCAACTCCTATTAGCCTGTAATAGGAATTGTGAATCTCACTGCGTTCTTGGGCGTAGCTCGTCAGTCTGGAACCCTTAGCAGATAAGATTGACAGATGAAATTTTGAACATTTTTACTGGTTGAAATCCACCAACCATACGGTATTTAATTACAGGATGTCTGTATAGCCATCTCGGTGGCACAAAATTATCAAATCTTAGATGAGCTCGAAATTTTTGAACACGTTTCTCCGAAGGACGGTCTCAATCTTAACGAACAGTTGCAATTACACAGCAAAAACTTCTTTCAAGATGTAGAGCCACTAATTAAAAATAGTCTAAATGTAGTCTCTTAAACATCATTTTCCCTTCCATTTTCACGTTTTCTCTGTACATGACTTGAACTGTATTTCCTTTGGAGAAAACGACTGTTACGTTATATTGTAACTTTTATACACTGGTTCATGTTTGTTACCTATAATGTTTAGAACTTTCTTTGCAATGCCTCATTTTCTCTTGACTGTAATTCGGTTGCTTTTGCTAGATGGTGCGAAACTGTTTTCGTGTCCACCTCGTGTGCTGACTTGGCCTGTTAGCCGTTTAATCTGACGCTAGCGGCTGCGTTGATGCAGTTCTTGGCCCTAAGCGGGCTCGCGGTTGCCATTTGTATTTCCATGGAATATTTTATCCAGTTGCCAAACATGTTACATTTTTACATTTTAGTTTTTTTTCTTGTGACAATTTCTATTTGACGAGAGCACTTTTTCTCAGACGTTTTTCACCCATGGTGTGACTACATGTAAGTACACTCTGTTTATACAACTTGGGGAAGCAATTCTATTAAGTATATTGTATTTCAAGCCATGTAATTATATTTTCTAGGTAATCCTATGTATTTTTTTTATTTTGATGAAGATTGCCTTAGTGCTGTCGAAAGCATGGTCAATTTGACAATAATTTTGGCAACCAAGGTGCCTATACATACATCCTATAATTAATTAACAGAACACATGCAGAATGTCCAAAAAAACTGCCCTTTTTGTCTTGGGTACACTAAACAAGCGCGAGACCGTTACGTAATGCTCACCAAACTCCTGTGACAGGCAGAGCAAGGAGGGCATTGTGCATTGCGGAGACGTAAGCTGTTAAAATCTCTCCCACCCAAAGCCACTGTAATACCACTTGCAGAGTGTAGATTTTCTACCAGAAGAAAAATACGTATTCTAAGTTAAAATATGTCAAAAATTAAAATGTGTTTGTTTGGAACATCTACGTATAAACACAATGCAAAAAAAACTATGTACACAAAATTTTAGAATGTTTAGAGGCGAGAAAAGAAACTTTTTTATGTGACGAAAATGTCGCAGTTGTACCGTTTTCCCGCTAGGGGTCCACGAAGATTTTGACGCTAATGATGTTCAGAGATGGTGTTTAGAAATACAGTGCCTTCAAGGTGTTTAGTGTTGGTCTCCATGATCACAATAGGGAGTGAGTGCTGTCGTTCGTGCAAATCTAGTCACGGGAAGGCTCTGTTGAGCAGGAGAGTGGGAATTAAAATAAGTCCCAATAGCATACCAGTTATGCTCAGTGGAATTAAGGCCGACTATTACATGCGCTGAATTGTTCACTACACGACTCCTGTGTGATCCAGTATTGTCGCCTCGTAGGGTGAAAGCATCGCATATTGTCTTGCGTAAAGACGTATAAGGAGAGGAGAAAGTAATGCCAACAGCCTGGTGTCGCTCCAGCTAACGTATGAGTGGCGCACAGAATTTTTTCTTGTTTGTTTTACTCTTGTATTATATCATACGTGGAAGTGTTCTGAAGCGGAAATGCGTCGTGGCTGTTGTTATGTAATGTTTATACGCTGTTGTATCAGACCTTGGAAAACTACAACGAGGGCAAATTGGATGTTCTGCTTTTTTGTGGCATCCGAGACACCACTTGAAAAGATAAACAAACAGCACAGACTTTGTGGCATAAATGCACCTACCGAACACTGAAGTGCATAGTGCCTAAAATTATCGATGCAGATATGATTGTACAAAAGAGGATTCTTAACTGTGGCAACTAGGCTACTGACACGAAGGCGACTGCTGAGTTTAATATGCACCTAGAGAACGCACTGACAACAAAAACGGAGCGAAGGGGAAAAAAATATGTTCAATGTAGAGCTGCTAATGTGAAACAACTGAATGTCGATATAATGTGTTAGTGCTGGAAATTTTGACTATCGACCATTGACGACGTGTATTATGGATTACAACACTTCTTTCACACAATTACAACGTGTTTATGAGCGGTGAAATGCGTACTCCTTACTGTCCAACTGTTTCAACAGTACGATATCGAATGTGTGAAACGAAAATCTCAATATGTTGCTTTTTAACTACCAGAGCATTCGCAGTAATACCCTGAGCTCGCATGTTTCATAGAAAACATTCGCCCCCTCACCACATTAGGGATGGAGAGTTGGTTGAAGGAAGGAAGGAAGATTGGTTTTAACGTCCTGTCGACATCGGGGTCGTCGGCGAAAGCACAAGCTCGGACTGTGTCGAGGATGGGGAAGAAAAGCGGCCGCGCCCTTTCAAAGAAACCATCCCGGCATTTGCCTGGAGCGACTCAGGGAAATCACGGAAAACCTAACTCTGGATATCCGGACATGGGCTTCAACCGTCATCCTCCCGAATACGAGTCCAGTGCTAACCACTGCGCCACCTCGCTCGGTGGAGATTTGGTTTTAGACCGAAGTAGTGAGTAGCAAAATTTTCGAGAATACTTGGAACAGCTCGATTAGACTCTCGAGGAGTAGCAGTGCTTATAGCGACAAGCAGAAGCATCATGAGCCCAGTTGGAATTAACATGGACAACAGTAACAGGGGGTCGCTGGACTTTGACCGATAATCACGTGTTTGCACAGACACCCAGATTCAAACCTATCAGTCGTAGTGTCATTCAAAGGTAGTCTAAACGTAACAGAAAGAAATATTCCAAGCACACGGTGGTATGAGGTGGTCAGTTGAACATGCCCAGTATCGATTGGGAAAGCTACGCATACGTATTTGGTGGCAAGACAAAGAGTCATGAGAAGTAACACTGAAAACATTGTCTGACAGCTACCTCGTACTACTAGTTCGACAATCCCCGAGCGAAAGAAATATTTTAGGCCTCCTACAGTCAGAGCCTGGCGAAAGATTTATCATAAAATCCTAGGAAGTTCTGGTCACACGTAGAGTCAGTTAACAGATGTTAACCGTCCATTCATTCTCGCTTATCGAAACACAGAACACCAAGCAGAAAGCGTAAATTATAAATTCCGCTTTAAAACAATGTATTGACGCAAGACGATGTAACGTAAAGTTGAGAAGACGGGTCACGAGACGCGCTCGGGTAGCTCAGTTGATAGAGGACCTGTCCGCTAAAGGCAAAGGTCCGAGGTTCGAGTCCCTGTTTGGCACTAAGTTTCAGACTGCCAGGAAGTTTCATAACGCATCAATGTTTGACCGCCACACAGACTCGCAAAAGAGAGATATAGATATTAGCACCACTGGTATTGAAAAACTATCAACTCTAATTTTGTCAATTAAGACAGCAGATCAGTTAACTTAAGCAACGAATACGCCGCGGATTATCTCCTTTCTTATTTCATGTTTATCGAGAATCGTTCGTGCAGCGTTAGTCTCCAGCGATTGCAATAAGAGTACACGGCACTTCTGCTTACATAAAGGGGTAATAGTTCAGACGGACAGAATTACAGACGAATGTCGCTGACGTTCGTGTGTTGCAGAATCCTAGAACATATTCCAAGTTCAAACGTTATGACGTCCTTGAAGGAAAGCAAGATTATCTCAAAGAATCAGGACGGATTCAGAAAAAAACCACAGCTTGCTGTATTCATGTGCGACACCTGGCGAGCAGTAGATACTAGTGAACAGGTAGATTTTGTCTTGTTAGATTTCCGAATGGTTTTCGATATTGTGCTACGTCGTTACCTGTTAACTAGTATAAGATTACACGCATTAGCATTGCAAATATGTTTCTTTTAGAACCTGGTACGTTACACTGGACGATGAATGCTCTACAGAAAGGTGTGTTCCGAGGAAGCGTAACAGGATCCATAATGTCATCAAATATACGTCGACGCTTTATGAAACAGGATCGGCAACGCTTGATGATTGTTCCCTGACGATGCTGTTGTGTACTGGGAAATACCGTAAGACATTGCAAAAAGACTTGGACTAAACTTCCATTTGGTGTAATGAATGGCAGCTCTACTTAACAGCGGATAAATGCAAGATAATGCCTAAAACAAAGATAAAGAACCCGATAGTATCTGAATATAAGATTACTGATGAACATCTTGTTCATAATCATATAAATATTCAGAGGTAATATGAAATATGCCGATTACTTAAAATTAGTATTAGGAACTTTTTCCTTTACTTGTGCTGTGAAACCTGGCTTCCTACCAAATTTCAGGATTGAACTTCAAAGGGAAGTACCTTACAGATTTTAATGAGTGAATTTGCGAGTATGAAAATATGTGACATAAATGGCCGCATCTCTTGACTGCATAGGCTTAGAAACTAAACATTTTTGGACCATCAGGCAACTATAGAGCTCAATATGTGACATAAATTTCAGCTTGATACGTGTACCCGTTGCTGAGAATAAGTGGTCTTAACAGACTGGAGGACAGACAGTCAGGTAACAAATGACAAAAAAAGTTTTTCGTGTATCATTATTGGCGATTAACATTTTTCGAATGTTTTCCTTTTGTTGTATATGTGGAACTTTGCTTCTTGGCAAATTTCATGATTCTAGGTGAACGGGAAGTACCCCGCAGCTTTTGATGAGTGAGTTTTCGAGCATCAAAATACAGTACGTCGCATAAATGGCCGTATTTTTTAAATGATTGCCTTAGAAGGTTCGATTTCTTGCATCGCCAAAGGGGCGTAGACCTTAATACGTGACATAAATTTGATATTGGTGCGCCTATCTATTCCTGAGAAAAAGGTTTTTGTACAGTCGGACAGACATACAATAAAGTGATCCTATAAGGGCTCCGTTATTACCGACTGATTTTTTACCGATATAGGTACAGAGCCTTAGAAAAACGACGCATCGCGTTGGCATTACCCGAATGGGGCGGAAATCGATAGGTGTGATGTTAACGTACAGACAAATGAATGATCACAATTTCTTAAAAATTGGATAGTTTATACAAGAGAAAGAGCTTCACAAACTGAGCAAGTAAATAACGCGTTGGTTCACCTCTGGACGTTATGCAAGCGGTTAATCGGCTTGACATCGATTGATAAAGTTGTTAGACGTCCTCCTGAAGCACATCGTTCCAAATTCCAGCTGGCGCGTCAAATCATCAAAACCCCGAGTTGATTGGACGGCCCTGGCCATAGTGCCCCAAATTTCTCAGCTGCGAAGAGATCTGGGGATGTTTCTATAAGGTAGCGTTTGACAAGCACGAAGGAAGCAGCAGAAACGCTCGCCTTGTGCGGTGGGAGGGGGGAGGGGGGGGGCATCATCTTGTTGAAATGTGAGACCAGGATGGCTTGATGTGAAAGGCGACGAAACGGGGCGTACCGCTGTGCTCACCCAAGACCATCACTCCTGGTTGTTGGGACGTCACTTTGATGCCCCACTGCTGACTGGGGTTTCTCCAGACTTGTCCTTGCTGGTCGGTTCGAAGCGGGGCTCATCACTGAGGCAATTGTACTCCACTCAGCTTTTGAACCATTACAGAGGAATGCTGTACGCATCTTTGAGCCAAATTTCAAACTTATGGTTCGGGGTTTCGAAAAAGTGCTCCTTTAATTCTGTTGCGGCGTGCAGAACACTAAAAAGTGGCCTCATTTAAAATAATGAATACATGGTTCAACCTACAGACTGTTTTCACTCTTAAGAAATGAATGCGACACATAGAACTGCAACCGACTGTTTTCTGTCTGTTGTTTCCATAACTACTCTTGGACACCCAGATTGGAGACATATTTCTAGCTCCCTACTTGAGAACTTCCCTGACAGGTCGCTAAGCACCACAGTCAACTCCGGCAGAATGTCATACACGCTTTACACAGTAGCACGTCCTTATCGCCTCTCGATGTTCCATGATCAGCAATGAATGACGACGTCTCGAGCACTAAAGCACGGCGACCACTGTCGCAGCTTCTCACGATGCGGCTGCAGAGAGAGCTGCACTCACAGTACTGAGCCCAGCGGCAACAACGAACAAACAAGTGGCAGCACGTCCTCTTTCAGACGTGTTCCAGTTCTGAAGTTTAGCGGATTACATTTTCCATCGTCATATGGTCACACACATGGTGTCATAGTATGGAGTGCAACGGGGTACAGACCAACATCCCTTCTGGTTCGTTTGGTCAGTAATTTGGACAGCAGGCATTACCATTTTTGGCGTGTTAAGACTAGTGGCTTTGACCTATCTTCAAGGTGTCCGTGATGTTATCTTTCAACAACATAACGCAAGACCGGTTGTGTGCCGGCACTGTCCTTACCTACTACGATACGGAGAGTGTTCAAAAGCTGGCTGGCCAGCGCATTCTCCAGATCTCTCACCCACAGAAAACCTCTGGTCGTGGGTCTTCGGGAGACCGGCACCCCACGACTCACCAGCGACTGCGACTGGGGAAACCCAGCGTAGGTGTGAAGTAGTAATGAATGACATACCTGTATCTATCATTCACGCCCATACACAACTGGGCTGGAGCCATTTTGTTGCTAGAGTTTGCAGTCCTGTATACCAAGCATCTTATCCTTTGTATTAGTCCAAATAAGCTACATACTGAATTATGTATTATTTCTGCTGTACTGTACGCGCAGACTGAGTTAAAGTTCGTTGCTTGCTATACAACCTAGTGTCGTAATTTTAATGGCTTGCGATATACAGGGTTATTCAGAGGTGCCTCCAGGGTTTCAGAAGACAACTGTGCGAAAACTTGCAAGACATACACTAAAGATATACTTATCAATCGAAGCGCATTTCTCAAAATTTTTAACTCAAGTTACAGGTGCTCATACGCGCGCCGTTTGTGTTGCGGCAAATGCCAATTCGGGTGGAAACCTGGGCCACATTGAAGACGGCGAGTATTTTTGAGCCGCACGTAATATACTTAACACTTACAGTAACTGACTAGCAAAAAAGAAGAACAAGAAGATAGGGACGGTCGGTGATATATAGTTAACTCGTTTAAGTAACTTGGAATTTATTAATTTATGATTCTCTATTCTGAATAAGCAAGGTGGAATTGAGTCGGCTTTATAAATGGGATTTCATTAATATTTCATTTATTAGGTATTGCAAATCATAGAATTTATGTGACATTTGACTTTGCATTTTGGAAAAAAGTCTCAAAACCAAGTTCGATTGAAGTGGTAGCACTTTTCGAGGTATCAAGGTGTTCATCTAAGAGTTTGGTTCCATTTTTACACTTTGTGTTCTTTACTCTTGAAAAGAACTGTTAAGAAACATCCATCCTTCCAAACAAAGATGGTATGTATAACACATGACTGTACAGCAAGGGATATTTGTCTATGGGCAGGTGTGATTTTTAAAAGTCCAACAAAGATACATGATCAAATTTTTCTTTTAGTTGGATGTCAGACTACAACCCTAGGCACTCCACCTGCAAATCTTCTGGCAAAGTCTCTATATTGTTTGGAAAACGTGTCGCATAAATACAGAACTATTCATTATTTTTTCGAAAATCCTGAAATATTTTTTCAAATTCTTGCATCAAACCGAAAAATATAACTGCGTATTGCATCACATCTTTAGGACAATTTTTCAGTTGATCATAATTTTACACCAACGGATTTCTATGGAATTTTCTCTTTTCCACCGATCGTGGTACAGGTGCTCGCTTCTTGGGCCGCACTGACACTTGCTTTGGACCGCATCCGGGCAGCGGACCACGGGTTGGACACCCGTGGTCTACATGTTCCTACACGTCTGTTCAAAAAATGTTCAAATGTGTGTGAAATCTTATGGGACTCAACTGCTAAGGTCATCAGACCCTAAGCTTACACACTACTTAACCTAAACTATCCTAAAGACAAACACACACACCCATACCCGAGGGAGGACTCGAACCTCCGCCGGGACCAGCCGCACCTTCCATGACGGCAGCGCCTAAGACCGCTCGGCTAATCCCGCGCGGCTCACGTCTGTCCCCTGACACTGCGCTCTACAATTTCGCCACGGCACGTGTTAAATTCCGGACTTAGGTAGATACCTATCCATCGTTATGTTCCCTTTTTCTCTAGGTCTTACAGTTTTCACTTACTGGTCTTCTGAAACCCCGGAAGTGATTACGAGTAACTCTGTACTTATAATTAATTTCCCAAGCAAAAATTTTTGTTACCAACAAAATCGGTTTTTTCCATTAAAATTCCAATTAAGTTCTAATTTACGGGCTGTTGAAAAAGAGTTTTGCTTGTTTGTATAACATTTGTTTCTCAAAAAAAAAAAAAAGAAAAAAAAAGAAAGGCCCGCGCGGAATGGCCGCGCGGCTAGAGGCACC